>NC_042493.1:33022586-33108273 GCF_005508785.2 Acyrthosiphon pisum | reverse complement strand
ATTTATTTATTTCTTCAGGGAGATAATGGATTGTGTTATATAACTGCAGTATATACCACCTCGAAAAACCAATTTATCGGGGGCGTCATTGTTGTTAGTACCACATAACATGTGCATGAAATACATTTAATATTTTTGAAAAACAATTTCGAACATTAATACACGTATCAATTATTAGAGTTCCAAAATGTCTCTTAAAATGTATAATAATTATTTGACTCAACGTAAAAAAAAATATTAAAAAAAATCTATCTTAGGGTCGCGATTTATAGAGTTTAACTGTGCAAATATATTTCAAGTAAAAAGACTAATTTACTAATATATTACTATTATTATACATTTTCATATATTTACTCAAATATAGTATTATGTACGTTTTAAAGTGAAGACTAGTGTAGGGTGAGATTAGGACTATATACTACTATGTTAGGTTTATTTTCCTGACGAATTGTGTCCTGACGAAAAACTGAAATACACCGCGAGTTTTATCCTGAATAAATGTTGATTTTTAGTAGATTTTTTACATAGTTTCATATACATTTTTGCCCAGTATGCAATTATTTGTTTTACTTTTAATTTATGTATATTATTATAAATATAAAAATACACCAAAGGATACATCATTTATTCATGTGAAAAGTATATGTATGCTAACATTATAATATTTAAATGGACACATTTTTCGATTTGAATTTATCAAAACACTTATTTTTTCGTTAGAACACACAACTCAGTTTAACTGAAAAACATCGAGTGACATTATTAATTTTTTGGGACTCACTAACTCGTTTGCAGCCGATTATAGTGGATAAACCCGGTGCCCCAGCCTAGGGTGACATTTTTAATAATAACACTCGTTAACGAAAAGTATTAACGTTTTAAAAATATATTCTTACATAATTCCTAAATACATAACAAAATTGTTGAAATAAATAACATTTTATTATTGTTTATGTTGTTTAATTTTTTAATTAAAATTCCGAAGCAGAATATTTTTCTGAAAGTTTTAAGACCTAAAAATAAGTGTCTTAAACTATTATAGTTAATAGAGTTAAGTGGTTTAAAGTTTAGATTAGCGGGGTAGTGAACCAATTTTTAGGGAGTACCTACCTGAATACCTTTGACGGGGGGGGGGGGGGGGACATTCCACTCCACTAATCGGAACATTAAATAGATACTCAAATTATAACTAATAAACGACTCGTTTAAAAGTCTAGTTTAATTCATCGATGTAGTCAGAAAAATGTGAACTTAAATTAGTTATATCGTTAAAAAATAATAAAAATAAGTATATTTTAAAAAAATCTTTAAAAAAAAATAAAAACCTAAAACCCCGATAACGATTAAAGATAGTAAACATATTGTTTTTTCAATGATCTCAAGTTATATAATTTTATAATACCTATATTATATCTTTATTATAAACGTTTATACTATTCTAGATAACGTTTGTTTACTGTTAAATGAATCATACAGTGTAATTTATAAGATAGTATAGTATTCATCGCTCTGTAGATACTGTATTATGTATACACGTCCGATGACATATTCTGCCTGTATAACCGGGTGGTTGAGAATCCATACCAATCGGACGAGGCTAGTGAACGCGGTACTCGCAGACGCCCGGATTCATTTGGCATATAATAATAATAGCCCATAAAACAGCACTATTGTCGTTCTATACGGCTTCCATATACACGTCGATCCGTCCCCTATATATAGGCACCGCGTATATAATAATATTATTATAGTGATCGTGCACTGCAGCAATGTCGTAAAACTACCGGTAAAATACAAAGACGCGAATACGCATGGTATACAGGGTCACAATTTCCATAATAAAGCTGAATGCCCCTGTTTTATTCAGTAAGTCTTATGATCACGTGGATATAATACGATTAATAAACTTCACCCCCTTCCCCTCCCCCACCAATAAATAATCACAAATTTGCTTCATCGTACATACTGGGTACATAGAATATTAGTATTATTATAACAAAATGATAACTACGTAATTAACTGTCTTATGTCATTGATGGTACTAAAACAGAGGGGGAGGGGCTCTTATTCATGAACCACCATTCAACTTAAAAGAAATTGTAACATTAATTTGCATCCGAAACCATAAAATGTTTGTGGTTTTAAAATTATTATAATCAAAAATTATATTAATCGCAATAAGTTTAATATCGTCAAAGTGTAACGTGGCCTAACAACAAATGAATAAAAAAAAACATTTTATTTGCTCAACTCTACACGGAAAATGAATGAGTGTATAAATTGTATATACAGCTGTAGAATATTGCATAACTATAAACGCGTATAATATATATAAATAGTGCAGTATAGTATGGGCCCTGCCAAATATTCAAGTAATTTTGTTAACCAATAATTAGAGGCAAATAATATTTTATTTAAGAAAAAGATAATATTTAAATTTTTCAAACAGCATTTTAAGATTTAAGCATTTAAAAATTACATTACTTTTATCATCTCACAACTTCTTTATTAGGTATATCTGTATAAGTACTACAATAATGCTGTGGGGGCGTATGATGCTTGTATGTATTATAATATGTTGTATTATATGTTGTATACTTGACACTTGTTCGTATTATGTATACGAGTACGTTTTTGTTGTAAATTTTGTTGTTATTAAGTTATAATATCTTCTAATATATAAAAATATCGTGGGTTAAAATATCAGGTGTTTGTGGTCGCACTCCTCTGAAATAGCTTGACCGATTTTAATGAATTTTTTTTATTATTTGGGAAGTATGAGAATAGATCATAAAGTCATTTTTTATCTTCCTAGTTTGAACCCGGAGAGGTGCTCAGATGGGGATTTTGAGATTTACGGTTGAAAATGTTTGTTTATAAATAATTGCTATTGTTTATAGAAGAAATGATTAATATACCCTGTTCAAAATAAGAAGCACATAGATTTACATAAAAAAAACCAGTTATGACCGTGGCCGTCTATATGCTTCTTATTTTGAACAGGGTATAGAAATTAGTATTTATTATTTGGTTGCCATTGGTTAATCCGGCAGATCAGGTGCAAGCATGCATCATATTAAATTTACCTACTTGATTTGCTGTTGCACATTGTCCACCATCCGGCGTGTCAGATTGCCTACCAGGGAGGTTGAGTTGCACTCACAAAGAGTTGAACAATCACAATTTTTTTTCAGGGAACGAAATGCGCGGGATCAGCTAGTAATATTAGTCATATTTAACAATATATATTAAGTCTTCCGGAGACAATACGCAATTGTACAGCCAGTGGAGAAGTTCGGTATTTCACGAGGCCATTGCCTCACGACCATTTGGGTGGTGTTACCCCTTGGCTATATAAAATATGACATATTATTATTACATACAGTTTTTTATAGTAAAATGTATAGGTGGGGATGGTCACCTATAACATTTATATTGGTCTCATAAAATAAAAAAAGTTCATTCCACCATTGCAAGGTACAGCAAAGTAAAGCAAAGCCATTGTACCAACAATTGATATTGTATCGGTGTTTTCGATTAATTGTATATAACTTTGAGGAAAAAATTTTTAATTATTATAAGTATTAAAGATTAGGTACGTATTAAGAAATTGAGTTAATAAATATGCATACGATATTATAACATGTACGGTTGTAGTGTACTGCCAGTACTGAGATACTAAAAGGTTGAGAACTACTGGTGAAGTGTACATTAAGTGCATCAATATAATATAGGTATATACGTACATCTATATAGGCAGGGATAGGTCATATATGTAAGATAGATGTAAAAGTACAGCAATGATTAGCTCAAGACCCAACTGATACATTAAAAATCTTCGAAAAGATACTATATAGTCATTAAAATATACTGTATATACGATAAGAGATAATTTTTTTAAATTATAATTTTAGATTCTGAACCTAACATAAGGAGCCAACATATTATTATATTTGCGATAAATAATAATGTTTTTTTACTCAGTAATTCAAAAATAATTTGTTCTATACATTGAAAAGTAAAATCTGCAGTTTTGAACTTTTTTACGATTAATTTTGTGATTTCGTCAATCGGCTACGATGACACTTGAGGTAAACTTATCTGAATTCATTATTATAATTATTTTTTTTAATTCTAAAAAAAATTTATTAAAAATGTATTTATTTATTTTGTGACTATTTGTATTTTCTTAGTATCTTTATGTTAACAATTGATACAAAAAATGTGCAAGATGCACAAAAAAGTATCAATATATAAATTACAAAATATATTGTGTCTGACATAGGTAGGTACATTCGTGCATATAGGTAGATGTTAATTTCTAATTAAATAATAAATATATATAATATGCGTGTAATAGTGTGTGTGTTTTTTCTGGACTGCGTGCGTGCTTGAATACATCGTAAAAGAACCGCCGCTACCGTGTAGGTACCTGTATTAGCGAAAGAGCCATCGTTTTACGGTCCACGCGTATATAAAACATAAAAAACTAAGATTTACGCGGGCTCAGTAAAACGCGGTTGTAATTAATTAGACGACTCTCAAAGTAGGTAGCGTACCTACATTGTACAAAATAATAAGATAATCATATACAAGATACATCTGTATCTTTATATTTAGAAATAAAGGTACAGATCGAGTACAACGCGATACCCTTTTGTACGTTATGGACAAAGATGACAAATTTTAAATTATGAAATTGGTCCGAGAAATGTCGTCAACCAGAAATATTATTAAAAAACACGTTCATAGCCAAAAAATGTCAGTTTTTTACCAACCAATGACGCAAATTTCCAAGATTTCAGGGGGTCAAAGATGACAAAAATGTATGCATTATTGTTATATCATAATATTGTACCCGTACACCATATTATATAGTAAACAAAACTGAAGGCCTATTATGTTCAATGTTTATGGATTAACACAATGAGCTACTTCGCACCCCCACCCATACACATAATATACACGCTTGGAAGACTTTTTGTGGGGATGTCCCACCATGTCCACTATTCGGCTCCCTGATTTTTGGAAATGAGTCCACTTCAAATCAGAATGACGATATGAAATTTTCATTACATATTTTCACCAGTATTGCGTAGGTATATTATTACCTCGTTATTAATTAGTATAACATTATATATTTACATGTACGTTGATCGTGTATGTATAGAACTTTTCAGTTTTTGCTAATTAAAATTAAAATAAACAGAACGAAATTTAGAGTTGTTAATTATTTAACGCAAACAGAAACACTTTAGAAAGTTTTAGTAGGATCTTTTAGTGACGTTAAGGTAAATAAAAGGTTGCGTCCTTTGTATGCCGTACAATATAATATAGGTACATTAGAATCTGCTTATATGTTATAATGATGTCGGATACAACAATTTCCAGAAAACCTAGCTCAGTCGGATTTCTATCTCATGTGTATTAATTCTATTCGTATTATACAATGATGCCGATTACAATGATAAACTCGAAATAACGATGTCATATTATAGCCAATACAATATTTAACGAAAACTGGGCTTTCATTCGTTTATGTCACACAATTTTCGAAAAAAATCATAATTATATTATGTGTTGCTTATTTCGAATAAATACATTAATCGATAATAATAATATAATGGCTATTATAGGCGTGTTAAATTCTAATCCAAGATAACTAGAGTCGAGAAGATTCGGACTTGACCGTCGTCGACATTTGCAATCATCCCGTCACTCGGGAAATTGAACGATTTACAATAACGGAAAAGGAAATAATATGCATAATATATATTATTATATAGTAGGTAGTCCTCATGAAGTAATGAAGAGCCCTTTAAGATTATTATATTATTAATCATTAGGTATGAATTAATACTTAGTTCCGAAAGTAATTAAAATACTAATTATAAGAACTTTTTATATTAACACTTTAAGTTAAAACTGTTGAAACACAAAATGTGTAAAATTTCTTTTGATGTGAAACGTTATAACTTAAAATAGGTATAGTATATGTATGGAGTATGAAAAAAAAAACGTTTATAATTAAACTGTGTGGTCGAGTTTTTTAAGTGTTAATAGAATTTTTTTAGTTCTGTAGCTATAATAAATTCATTTGAGTTGAATACCTAACTTGAAAAATACACAAGTTAGAATTGTATTCTGCTCTCCTCAAAAACACACCCTCCCTCCAACCACTTCTCCAAGATTTGTGTTATCGACTCGAATGCATATAATATATCAAACGAGTCGTAAACAATATAAGTAGCTGACGTATATAGGATACATAAAATATAGCCTGTGCAGGTAAAACGAACAGAAGTGAAAAAAAAAAACTAAAAACCATTTGTATCGGAGACCGCATTCACTGTGGCTAGGTGGTTAGGCATATTGTAATGGGTTTTGCAAATCTTGTCCGGCAACAAAAAAGTCATATAAATATATTCACACCGAACGCTGTCGACTAACCTAATTACCTACCGTAATTTATACGACCCACTGAAGCACTGAAAAATCGTGCGTAAGTAATCTATAACAAAAGGGACAAACGTGCATGCACTTATCATTATACGACCTACCTAATATATATATATTTATACGTCATATTATATATATATTATTATTATATATACAACACGCCTCGTCTGCTAAACTAAATGCGAAGTAATTGACGTTAAAATATTAAAATATAACTTATACCATATGATTGGGACACTACCGGGAATATACAAAACATAAAATAAATGCACTACATACATTACGACGCGTACTTAGTTTATTTTTCCCTCTAAATGTGAGGTAGGCACTTTATATTTTTTAAAGATATTTTAAAACATTATTTTATCGCATAATGTAAATATTGAGCGACGATGATACCCACGCCGAAGAAAATATGATCAGTCAGTGAATTGAGTAAAATAAATAATAAAGTTATGTCGATCGTGCAAATATTATTTATCTTGATGCGGATGACGTTTGATAAAATAATATTCTGTCCAAAGTTTGTCTGGCAGGGCACTATTTCACCGAAAACCGCAAAATGTCCGGGATGGAAGGGATTCATTATACACTGTATTATCACAGTATTAACAGTAATTCTGTGATATAAAAGTTTTTTTAAAAAACTGCATGGACATCATAATTTACTAGTTAATATTTTTAAATATTATATAATGCAATTCATACATTATTGAATAATTACTGATAATTATTAAAATATACACGGTGAAAAATAAATAAAAACATCATTTATTAAGGGGAAAAGTATGAAAACCAACAGGATAATATAATAATTGTTAATGTTGATAAATTCAAAGTTATATAAAATGCCTGTAATTTAATATTTAAAAAAAATGTTTGAAATATTATGAGGGTAATTATTTACAACATTGTACATTTATATATTATTTTATATTCGTTGCGTTATCCGTATGACTGTTTGTTTAATAATTATCAAGATGATGCACCAGTGCAGACGTTACGAGTGTAAAGTATTGAAAAGTTTTCTCAGTAAAACGCTTCTGGGAGATTGCGAGAAAGAAGGGGGCGGGGGGGGGGGGTGCTCGTATTTCCCTAAACATTATTTTTTCGTTTATTTGTAATACCCGACACACGCACTGCATATTATAATAATATTATTATCGTTTGTTATAAATGACTATGTTCCAAGGGGCACAGTCAAATTGTAACCTTATAACCTATTTCCTATATAAAGTATAGTTAATTATAAAAAAAAAAAAATTATGATTCCTTCATGTTATACGTAATTTCGACACGTTAAGAGTTTAATGCCGGGAGAGCTTACAGTACTGTCCTAATATATATAGTACCTTTACCAATTACTAATTTTACATTTAACAATAATAGCTATATGCAATTTATTATTTCTTACTAGAAAAATACGATGGTCACAGTGACTTGTACATAGCAGAACACAATGTTATTTTCTGTTCTCTCCGTAGACAACTTTACTCATCATGGAACAGTTTGATCGTACACGTAAACGAAAAAAAATAAACCGTCGACTCGTTGTTTCGAAAAACCACACCGGATTAGTCAAGGGGTAAATTAAAACTTCGAACTAGATAATCGCTCGTGGGGAAATATCCCAGGGACGAGAAGGGATGTTGTCCAGCACTGTGGAAAATACACCCCCTTGTTCAAGGTTAAATGCACCGGAGTGGAGGACGGGTATGTCCGAGTACCGTGTTCGTGACGTGTGCATAAAAACAGTGGATCGAACGCCGTACGTATCCCGCACAGTATACGTCGCGAAATACAGCTATACATGTTATTATATAGACATAATATTATATTTTATAGAGTATAAATAGTTAGGTATTGATATTCTAGGCTTGAACGAGATCAATAATGTTATTACAAACCGTGTTCAAAATATCATCGCAATGCCGTCGCAGCCTTTTTTAAATACGGTTAAATATTATAATATTATTAGGACGTTGTCACAAGCTACTTGTAGCGAGTATAATATGGCGATCCAAAGTTTTTGCTTGAACACCACAAATTGAAAACGTCGTTTGAGCACAAAAACAAGTATTTTGTTGTACAGCTTTTAACATCTCAAACTTTCACTTATCGTTGAAATCTACTTCAATACCTACTACGGATATTATAAATTAATATTTTCTTCACGAATGCATGACGATTGTATATCTATAATAGTGGCAATGCAAATATTATTCAAGCCGTATTATTTTTACGTAAACCAAAATGTTGGATGCTACATCCCATTTTGTTTGTCTGATCATCTGATTGTAAACTTCTAAAATAAGCTCTAATTTCCACAGGCGTTTACTAGATTTACACTGAACAATTACTTAATGTTAGAAAATCACATTAAACATTTATGAATATTAATTAAATTAAAGATTCACAGTATATTTAATTCAATAATAAATAAATTAACTATATGGAAAACCCTATATTGAACACTTATAGTGAACACAAACTATAACTCAAAGAATTGAAAACCTAATGGCAAATCTCACAGTCATTGAGTCATCACATGTAGAATATATATATTTGTTATAATTATTATAGAATATAGACCCATAGTAAATGTTGTTGTCATAATTATTTTTAAAAATAGGACTACCTACCCAAAATATATAGTACTTATCAAAAATAGATGTTTCTATTTATAAAAAATACAAGGATTACTGCTCGAGCGCGTTATAAGAGAGCTAAAGATTTGAAATGTTCTTATAAATGCGTATTTATCCATTTAGGTATCTTGTCAAAAGATTCAATCTGACGTAATCCTGTCAGGAATTTAGTGTTAACTGAAAAAAATGATCATATTTTATACCTTCAAAGCAATTTAAACATAACCCATAATATATTAATTTGATATTTGACATTTGTATTGTGAATGCTAATGGCATAGAAATTGAAGCTTTTTCTCCATGTTGATATCAAAAGTGATTTATTTGGTACCAGATGTGTTCAGCCTCCAACCTTAATTGTATAATATTTAACATAATATTTAACTGGAAAATGTCTGTTTAGTGAAACGGTAGCTTAACGAATTAAAACTTACCAAAAGTCATGGTTGTACCTCCCTAATGCTATAGTTCCATGTCTCGTAACACAGCTGCAAAACTTTTTAACTCTGAGCATTAAAAACGAAATAGTTTGTAATTTAGACATTCGGGTGACTATCGGAATGTTTATTTTTACAAAGGAAAACAACAATTATTATTAATATGATAATTGAACGCACTTGAACATATATATTCACCAAGCATATTTACCACCGTTTTCTTTTAATGATAAATTTATCAAAATTCTGATTGAACACATCTATTATACTATAACAATTTTTTCAAATTATAAAAGATTTATAGATTAACTAATATTAATTATTATAATTTTCATATAATCATCATAACCCCTCATAGCTTCCAAAACTAATATAACAGGCATATTATTCTTGGTACACAAAGATATATGACTAAAAAACCATTCAATTTCAAATTATATACATCAATGACATTTTGATAAAAAACATTTAACAATTTACAGGAAAAAAAGTGATTCTTTTTTAAAAAAAGAATCACATAATTGAAGCAAATAATTCAAAATATGGTTCTTAGGTATACTTAAGAACGTCAATAATAAGAATTTGAATTAATTAGTTATAAAAGAAAAACGGGGACGAGCATGCTTGCGCAGGCGAATGCCCTGTATGACAGCAAGAATACGGTATTTAGTAAACGTTGTCTATGCAAACATTTCATTTCATCATTAAACGAATTCGATTAAAAATGTTTAAACGTTTTATTGGAAATTTGTTTGTCATCTCCGATTTCAACTATACCATGAAAATATTATTGGCAGGTGAGCTCTCGGGATGGTTGTCACTGTCAGTGAACTCGCTCTAAATCTGTCACGGTTCACAAAATTGGCTCTCACTATGTGTTTACGTAGATAAGACGTCGCGCGATCACACGCGTAGGTAGGTATACCGTGGTGTCCATTGCACAGGTTTCCGGTCCGATCGTCGCGTCGAGTAAGATTAATGTAGCTACGAAGGATCGGAAACGGAGATAAAAAAAAAAAAAAATTAATAATAATATAAACTGGCAACGGACGAAAAGACAGATCTGCACGGTCCATACGACGATGACACTATACTAGACAGATTTTTTTTTTTTAATTAGAGTCGTAAGTGCGCGGTGGAAGAAGGCGACTAAAAATAACAATACGTCGTACGAGTGTATAGTGTATATGCCATTTAGCTCGCGAAGAAGTCGCCAGACACGTATATAAAAAATAATATTTATTATGTATAAGGCTAGGGCGACATTTAGGAGTTTAAGTGATATTATACAAATGTGTTTCATTACGAAAAAAAAGATCTTACGTTGAAAAACATATATTGTATGTTTTAGTGTATTGTGCATAATATTTGACCCATTTTTTTTCTCGTAACCTCGTTTTTGGCTACTGTTTTGGATTCAAGAAGTGAATAAATATATTTTACAAATATTTTACATTTATATGTTTCCTTTACAATGGTTTGAATCCATAATAAACAATAACAACTCCAACTTCGTCCGACTTTATTTCGGCTTTTACTAATTTTCTAATAATTTAATCAGTCAAAGATGTGTGTTCGTTTTACGTCGGTCGAGTTTGCAGAATAATGATAGTATAATGTGAACGTATAAAAAAAATACTGAAAATAGTGCTCAAAACCAAAAGTGTACGATACGTACTAAGAACTATTACGATTACTACAAGTTACAACTAACGGTTTTGTTTGATTTAATTTATTTATATATGAAACAACTCTATTGCTTGATATTTTATGTCATTTAAACAGTATTTATTTTTAAATGCATAATATATTTTAGTGATATTTTGTGGATTTAAGATAATTTATTACAGAGCGTGAAGTCCCTCTGACCCTAATTAAGTATTCATGTGTAATTCACGTAGGTTTAGTGTGTGACTTGTACGATTTGCACTGATGGTAATCATCTACAGGGGCTACTTGTAGGAACCATTTGTTCAAAACAAAACAATGTGAAAAGCAAATTCTACAGAAACGTCTGGTTATGTGCATAAATAACCAATTTAGTGGAATTATTTTTCTCTATTTCCCTCTCGCTCTCGAATATTCTATTCTTCCAATTTTATCTTCGGTCTTGTAACAATAATGTTGTACGGGATATCGTCTTTTGTCTATAATTTTGAAAATCGGAGCTTTTACTAGTATTTTAGTCAGTTGGAAACTCTTCTGGGTAGTGGATGGACTATTTTTGGTTAGTTTAATTCAGAAGAATTCAGAAGTTGAACAAAGAAAATTTCACTTATCAGAAATCCGTTTTAATTACGAAATAACAAAAATACAATCAGTGTACCTAGGAACATTAATTATGTACAAAATATACGTCTTCCATTAAGCTTATATATACCAATAATCGAATACGAGTTACAACAATAATACTGGGAAATTCAAATCAGTTTTTTGTGTATAACGCATTGACGCCTAACTTTTGACGTCAGTAAGCCATTGGGCATCCATATTATTTATGAACCGAGCCACTGATTTTGACCCTCGCTACAGGATGCCCTGATGCATAGTAATAATGTGTCATTGAAGTTTGACACAGACTCCTTTCGACGGGTTGACATCCTATACGTCTAGAACAATATAATATAATACATATATATATATATATATATAATTTATATACAAATATATATCGTGGATGTATATGCTGCAGACGTCTAGTCACAGGTGTTTTGAGTGATATTTATGGACGTTGACTGATTAAATTAACGATATAATATGGTGTTTAAAAAAAATTAAATGCTGCATCTTATGGTTTTTAATGTGTTTATCACACACAATAAAATCGGGGAACAATATGCCTTGCTGTGAGTAGGTTTTGAGTATATTTCCGACTTCGTTAGTGAGTACTGGGTCATTACAATTTTAGTGACTATCCATTACGGATGTGTTAAATTTGAATTCAATGATACGGAACATAGTATACGAAAAACAATATTTCGAATGGAAACGGTTTATTGTCGGTTTCTATATTTTCTTAGGATAATTTATAATTAATTTTTGACTATTCGTTTGGTGCGGTGGATTGAAATAATATTATACCAATACATTGCATAATATTATACTTTGTACTATTAATTAAAAAAAATACATTTTAGTTATAATCAATTTTAAAATACCAACGACGTAGGGACCATACAATGATGTGACTATATATATGTTCGTGTTATAAATAGCATAATATTAATTTTAATAAATTTAAAATTTCATTGTGTATTCAAAATAATAATTTATGCGTAGGTACTTATAATGGATAATATTTTTGAATTCCTCTTTATAGTATATTATTATTATATTATAATGTTTTGAATTACCTTCGCCTACAGCAAAATTATTAAAATCGATATTTTACGTTTGAATACGCAATTTAATCAACATTTTAACTTCAAGCGGGTATGTACAAAATTGTGACAATGTATGATCAATAATAATATTGTGTATAATAAAAAATATATACAACAAACAACGGCCGGCCAACCGCCACTGCCGCCGCCGCCGCCGACTAGACGCCTTTCGTGGCGGAGATAAACGACCTCCATAAGCATTAATCTGCAGCGAGCACACAAATTAATAAACATATTATTTTTTATATAATATATGGGTTGTATTACGCGAGTGGAATTTTTTGGGTGAGCGGCTTAAGACGGATTTTCGTAAAAATAAAAGAAAACACGATGAAATTCGTCCGGCGCCGTCGCGGCTCGTATAGTGTTGCAGCGTGTAAACATATTATTTTAATAATATGAAAAACGTACTGCCGTTAGCGCCGTGGATTATAGTTTGAAAAATATTGTTTGTACAGTTTTTTTTACCACTGTATATTATAATATGTTTTAATGTTACGAAATGGGGAAAAAAATGGAATATAGAAATATATTTAAACGTTTCGCATAATAATAATGTACGTACACTTTATAATAATAACTTCCATTACGGTTCCAGAACGGTTTATGCAATTTTTATTTATATTATCACTTAGGTCTTGTGGGTGGATCACATAGGTCGTTGAAATGAGCTCGGCTACGGAAAAAAAATGGGAAATCTAGAGCCGAACATCCAGCCAAAACTCAAAAGTGTAAAACCAAAAATTATATTTTCTACTTTTACGTCAAATTGAAGTCTCGTCTATTCGGTTCTTGATTCTCGACACGTATGTCCTAAAAAAATTGGATAGTGTACATTGTTATACGTATCACCTTCACGCAAACATAAAGCGCACAGATTTCACATGTCTGGACTTGTAATTTTTAACAAATATGAAGATGTTCGCTTTTGGGTAGTTATTTTTGATTGTAGGATAAAAAATAGTAAACATATTTCTAATACATTAATGTTCACGTGTTAGTGTGTTACCTATATTATATTGTAGGTATTAACGATATTCAATTAATTTAGTAATCTGTGATTTTTTCGAATTGTCAAGCAGTTTTAAAACACGGTACCTATTATTAATTACAACTTTTTAGTGCATATAATATTATTTGCCTTTTTTTGTCACAAACAAAATTTCTGGAAATTAATTTTGCAATTTTTATAGTAAATTTATCATTTTTTCAAAGTATCATTTTTAGTTTTATATTTTGAAATTCATATTATTCTGAAGCAAAATTATTACTTCCTGTTGAAATTGATACATAAAAATCTAATTTCGTACTTGTAGGTACCTGTTTCATTAGTTGTCTGTATTTATCTTATGTGAGAGAAGTGTTGGTTCATTACTGTGTTCATATATGACTCGTTCAAAATGTTATTTGTATGTACAAAAATCTGGAAAATTATAATAAGTTACGAAATTAAACAAAAAAGTAAAACTTAAAGAATGACATAACGATAACAATACAGTTTATATCAGTGTTTCTCAACCTGGGGGTCGTGACCCCCCCCCCCATGGGGTCGCCAACTTATTATTTAGGGTCGCGTACGAATTAAAACTGTATGTATTATATGTATCTGTAAATATTTGGTATACATTTTGTTGATTAAAAATAATTATAATATTATATGTCATATAATTATATATATAGTATTATATTTTATGCTGTGTACAATGCACAGTAATTTTCTATTGATTATTAATAGTATTTAAAAAAAATAAATGTAGCTATATGTCGCTAAAAAATTGAAATTCAAAAAGGGGGTCGCCACAGTAAAAAGGTTGAGAAACACTGGTTTATATTATATTTTACAGCTCAATAAAACGAGTGTTCACCTTTAAAAAAATCACCTTGTTGTTACTAAGTGATAAAGTCATAACAATAATATTATTGTTGTCGCAGAATATTCGAATATTAATGTTATTATTATTTATAAGATAATAATGGGGCATAATCCGATTTATTTGACGGCGGCATCGTATTTTCAAGTGCGACTTCTGATATTATTATAAAATGTTTAAACTGTGCCACCACGGCAATATAATAACATTCGTTATATTATACGCATTTAGCTGGAGTGTGTGTGCATTGGTATAAAATAAGTGTGCACCAAACATTATACGCTCTTCTAGTCCTCTCTAAATAATGCGTGACTTTACCTGCCGCGATGTATTAAGTTCTAACAAAGATACGTGTGTGGGATAATATTAAAACAATTTTATTTTTATGTTGTTTTGGGCATTCCATAATTATTTTTCCATTGGTCCAATTTAAAGACAGCTCAGATACCTATACATTTGTTTTATTAAATTCAAAAATAATAATACACAATACATAATATTATTTTGCGTTTTTTTTCTGTTTTATTTATAGCATTAACTTTTTTGATATAGTTTTTATTCTTAAATTCTTTTTTCTTTTTGGAACCATGGATAATTTTCATACCATATATTTTCCGCTATGAGAATAGATCAAATTAATTGTATCTCGTAATTTTTTTATCAATACGATACGGATAAGAAATGTCATGTCTTAAACTTGGAGATGGTTCTGACCAACGTTTTAATTGCATTTAGTCGTTTCGCGTCAACCACTCCATCGGGTCACGAATGTATTTTCGATTTATATTTTATACCACTTGCGATTATCATTTATTTTATTTATTAGAAAATGCCCAAAGTTGAAATTTATTATTTCATACTGTTACGTGGAATTCGAGTTATATTATATTGTTCTGACTCCCGATATTTTAATAATTAATTATATATTATAAACATTTTTTTTCATTTTATTTAGGTTATTGTGATTTTTAAAATGTTAAAATGATTTATAGAGATACTACAATATTAGCTGAACTAACAATTACTACAATAATTATGATAATAATAATGGTAATATTATTATTCGTTAGATTTATAATAGGTACAAAATATGACTACTCGCGACCGAGAATGACGAGAAACGATTGAAAATTAAACTATATGTAAGTTTATCTGATCGATTTTTTGCCAAGTTTTATCTTCATCAATTGTTGTTAAAATTGACGGGAGGTATAACACTTTTGAAAATTTACAAGAGTAATGGCGTGGAATAACATTTTGGGAAACTCTGATCTGGCCAGACGCGTTCCTTTGCAGTTGTTGCAGGTTTGTGGCGACGAAAATTGCATTTGATGAGCGCGTGTCTACAGGTTTTTAAACTTCTTTTAAATTTCACCCTCGAACCGTCCGAGATTTAGTACCTATACAACAGGAGTAACAGCCGTTTTTGGATCACGTGCCAAAATGATGCAATCGGTTTTAAAAAAAAATCAAGTGCCAGTAAAATGATCAATGTTCGTAGTACAACATACAGTTGATATACAATTTCTTCTCACAGCGATAGGGATTTAAAAAGAGTTCACTGTCATTTTTAATATCAGCTGTGTGTTTTTTTAGTCTTAATTGTAGACTGTAGTAATGAAACCAAATAAGAATTAGCTTCACCCAACAATGTATTATTTCTCGTTTTGATTTGAAATAATTCACTATGAAAAATAAACTTTCATGGATATGTATATGTTAACGTAAATACTGAGTTATTTGGAATGAACCGCATTCTTTCAGAATACAAAATAATATGGCTGGAACTTGAAAGTTGAAAGTCATGAGTTCCAAACTTTTACTTGCATCAAACTTTTGTAATTTATTGGTAACTTTCTTCTTTAGAATTAATGAAGAATTTTTTTATTTTCATTAAATGCAAGATCAAACAATTGAAATAAAAAATTTAGTCAATGTGCCATCACCCGCCCCATAGGTTTACCATCTATGCTATCCCAGACTACCCCTGGTCCACACCGGAAACCGTGTCGGGGTGTTATAATGCAAGGTGGAGAGATTCGTTTAAACGCGATCCCGACGTTACTCTGAGCTCTGTATGCACCTTATATTTTATTTTTATTGGGATAAACCTCGGTCATTAGCTGATAATTTTTTACTTATATATTTTTTTTTAGTTTTTTTTTTCATTGGTCTTAAGCCTGGCAACTGAGGCTATTAATTGTAGTATGGTACTGAAGAGTTTTTGGTTAGGTGGGGAATGGTTGGAGGAACACACTTTTGTGTTTGGCAGAATTTTCTAGTGGGCACCCGTAGATATCTGCTATGCCCGGGTGTGGGATCGCGGCCTCTCTCTCCAGACACCGTGACTGCCCGAAGAAAAATGCCACCCGTGGCCGGGATCGAACCTTCGTCACAACCAATGCCTTGGTCCGCTCGGCCACTCCACCCCCTCCACTACTTAACACCTAATACAAATAACACAATAATATTATGATATACGCACGTTTGCTGTTATTATTACAACAAGTATTATCTATACCTATTATTTTTTTAGATGAGTTTTTATACATTTTGCTTGTTGTACTCGTTTGCCTCGTCTTGGTCGTGCGATTGACGGAAAAATTCCGGAATGTTGTTTTAATTTCTGGCAGTTGATGTATTATTTGCCAGCATTCGACTAGGAAGGTCTTGGGACGATTATTGTACTGCACATTGGGTTAATCTTCTTTGCACCCAGCGCAAGGTAGCCTTGTGGTTGTGCTCTATTCTTAGACTCTTTAGGATGAAAATCACATATTCCTTTCTATTAAATTTGGTTATCTTTCCAACGTTCGATTGTCCATTTTACGTTGTTGAGTTATTGTAGGTTTTGCTTCACTATATAACTTTTTAGTACCAACTTTTTTTACTGATGGAGTCTTTACCACGTCTTCTTACGCACAAAGTTTATAGTTAATCTTCCTCTTTATTGTTTATCTACTTTTTCATTTCACTCTGTTGACACCATGTATTATACGCTTTGTATATCGCTAATATTTATCCAAAAATTCTGTATCTTGTCTCCGCCACTGCTGTGACGCTGCAGGTATATATATATATATATGTATGTATAATAGGTACATGGTATAAACATTTTGTTATGTATATAATGCGAGGCGTAGAACAGCTTTATATGCAAATCGCTGCGGGAAAACAACATCGGCGGGATATTATATTAGCCATGTACACTTTTATAATGTCTCGCGTTTCGGAGATTTTGCAAAGAAAAATATTGGTTTAACAAACTGTACACAATAACGAAACGAAACGAAACGTAAATAATATTATGTAAGCAAAAGTTTGTTCATATTTTATTAATTAGTATGGCGTTTGTGGTCCTTTTAATATTATACTTATTATTATTATTCATTATCTTTCTTCGTATTATAGTATTATCATACTGTACAAATATATATTATTATTATATAATTATTAGCGGACGTCCTTGTTTTTACTAAAAATTTACTATTTGGTTTTCGCCCAATGAAATATTATAATTAATTTTAAACGATAAAAACAATTTGGTAAAGTCCTAGGACTTTTGTATTTAACATAAGCTGTAAACAGCATAAGTACAATTATATAATTTTTCTAAATCATGTCGATGTGTAAGTGCTTAATACATAAAACCATTAAAAAAAAATAATATCATTAGTACATAATTATTAATTATTGTCAACCTTATAATAGTCCTTTCTATTAAAAAAAAAAAACACTAAATATAGTTAAAGAATATAAGTAGATACAATATTATTAGGTATCTGAACTAAAAGGTTTTTATCGTCTATTATGAATAATATTTCTACAGCCAAAAATATATTTCTCATTTTTTTTAGTAAAAGTAAAATCTAGTTGAGAACCATGCAAAAGGTAAGTTTTAGCGGAAATCAAGTTCACCTCGACCGGTAGAGAAATAATTTGTATTCATAAATAAAAATAATATTAATCGTTTTCAGTTAGTATAACAAATGTTTTTTGATTAATATTAACAAATTTATTTCAATGTCATATTTTCTAAACTAAATATTTGTTATTAATTTTCACAGATGTTTGTAACGCTTTTTATTATTGGTTATATTATAAAGTTGTAGTTTTTATACACTGCAAGAGTTAATTACATTTTCAAAAGTTTCTGTTTCAATCTTTTAAATATTTCATTATTTAGTATAACAATTTCTACCGAGAAGTAGATGATTTAAATCTAGCGATGAAAAATGTCGCATAACAACTTAACTTGATTAAACGAATGTGATCTGTATTTATTTTATGTTAACGCATAATCTTCAAATACAAACATTAATTTTTCTAATCAATTATTAACAAGCTGTGTAATATCTAATTATAGATCTTTAAATTAGAACATTTCTATAGATTAGGTACTCTCGAAAAGGCCAAATTCTAAAGAACTGACTTAAAAAAATATGTATGCCAGACCCCCTTGAATTAAAGAACGATGTTGAAAAAATTAAATGCGGAAATCATTAGTTTTAATATTATAGCCTATATAGCGATTTTCGGTTTTTACGCATTCGTACAATGCAATATTTTACCACACGTTTGGATAATTTTCTGTTTTACTGAAAATCTTTTTTTTTTAACGTGCCTACGTAGTTAAGTATGCTAAAAACGATGGGGAAGTCTGGATTCGCTCAGACTTATTTTAAAGTTATAACTAATTGAAATGTATGGTATTTTCAATACACCTGGCGTTAAGTTGAAAACATCCCTCAACTTGTTATGCAAAACCACCTTGGTGGATGGCAGAATTATTTTTGCACCATATTTTTTTAAATGTTGATTTACCTAGGTTTAAAAAAAAATTCTTTATAATAAGCGTTGTGCGCAAAACACCGAAAATCGTGAACTTTGTAAGGCTACCATAAAAACCAATAATTTCCGGCAATTCATTTTTACACCATCGTTCTTAACTGATTGTATAATATACAGGTTTCGGAAAAAAAAATTTGCTTGGGCGTCAAAATAGATTTACACCACTAAATTTAACAAATATTTTGTTTGAAATAAATTTCAACCCCCCCCCCCCAACTATTACAAAATTTACCCACTTAATATTATGTGACATGTACAGTTTACACCTACAAAACTCGAAATTAATATGAAAATAATAATTTATTTATAAAAATATTATAATTCACGAAAATTAAATGATGTAAAATGATATAATCGATTAAGAGGTAGGTTAATAAATAGGAAATTTTATGGGGACATTTCTAAATGCCATTGATGTCAAACTCTTGGTTTCGTCCAAATAGTTTTCATCCAAAATCGACCAGTGTTTTTTAAGCCAATGAGAATATGTTTCTGATGTTTTTAATGGTCACACTTATTGAAATAATAAAATATTTCACGTATTTTGATAACCACTCGTATATATTCTAATTTATTTGGTGTGTATATTATACTCATATATTATTATATGGGCATCGCTTTAACAAACTATCCAAACATTAACGGTTGCTTGCAAAACAAATTAAATTACGAGCATATATTTATTAGACATAAGTTTAGCAAATTTTGTTGGGATTAAGTTCGCATAAAAACCTTAAAAAGAAAAAAACGTTCACTATAGAATTTTATAATTTTAAATTAATATTTTAGTTAGGAAATTATAATAGATAAACTTCATATATTGAGTATCTGGTTTTAGTAATCTATGCCAATTAAATATTTTTTTTTATTTATATAAGGCTTAAACTCCTGAGGTTATTAGCCTGTAAAAATTACAAAATAGTAGTGATATTAGATATTAGTCTTACAACTATAGGGATACATTACGTTTAACAATAGAGGAGTTTATAGGATATATGTACATTTAACTATTTAATTAATAATAATTTTTCTAAATTAGTTTTGCTAAGCCTATGTCTTTGAAAAAAATGTATATGTTATTGGTGTTCTCTTCTCCAAGTGCCTGTTGCATTGTTAGTGGGTTTCCGAGAATTTGTCTGGAGCGGATGAACTTGGGGCATTCAAGTGTGACGTGTTTAATTGTCAGCGTTTTGTCACAGAGTTCGCAGGTCGGGCTGTCTTTTAAATATTTTTGTAATATCATAATTTGACGTATTTAAACAATATATAAATACAATCTAAAATTGAAAGAAAATATACATCAAATTTTAAGTAAAATCAAAATAATTATTGATTTGACGATTATAGGTACTCAACTCCAATGTAAGAGCCGTAAATGACTACCAAAATGTACGAGTCCTATGTCTATGAATCCTAATTCCAAAAAAAAAATTCGCAGTGTACCTCGTTCGAGTAAGATATACTCATCGGCTCCAAAGAACTTTTCTATTTCACCGTTTTTTTTTTTTTTAAAAATATAGTTGTGATTCCGGTTACCTATCTATTCTAACCACGGACATAATTGGAATAGTAGGTATTTCATTTTTAAACTGATTTTTAATTTTAACGACTCCCCCTCCCCTTTACTGGGGGGAAATAAAACCACGAGGAAATTATTGTTAATAGTTTGGGCGAAAGGGGAACGTGGGGAAAAAAAAGGGAAAGGTCGTTGATGCGGCGATAAAGTGTTACGGCGGTCAACCGTTCATCGGCGGCGGCGGTGGCCGTGACCTCTGCCCGCGAAATCTCGCATTATTATACAATAAGAGAAATTTTTCACGGTCCGTTGTTTTTGTCCCGTTTCCTTTTCACGAGTGGTGTCGTGAATGGCATACCATAAAAATACGACGACGTTCGGCAGCCGTCGTGTCGGCGCGCATCGCGAGTGCCAACAAAAGTCCCGAAAAACACGGTTTGTCTTTTCGCCCGAAGCAAAGTCAACTTTACTGTGGTGTATTGGTATACCTATATAATATTTCGTGATAAATATAATCTCCGAAAAACTGTTCGTACGACGACGGTGGGTGTATTTCGAAGTAATCTATTCTATATAAACACTGCACGGTACACAAGCTGGCATTTTAAAAGTTTAAAGTTTTAAGCAAAAATACAGTCTCGTGTAAACGTTAGTATCTCCGATTACACATCATATAGATTGTATATCTGATGTAGGCACAACATAATATTAGTTTATGCAAACTTGTGTTGTGGTTTTTACTCATATTATATTCCATACCTACAACGTATTACGTGTATTATCTACAACTGCAAAAACATGTTTTTTTTTTTCGGATAAATAGTTCGCTTTTAGTGTTAGGAACCACTAAATATCACAACGACCTTGTGGCACGTTCTGCAAACTAATGTAATTGATGTTAATCGGTTATTATGTAGACGCACAAATGAGATCGCCCAATAGTAAATTATAATATTGTATGTAATAGTACCTAGTTAACGTCATATTTAAAATGAAAAAAATATTATACTACCTAGGTAATGAGTTTTTAAATTATAAAAATTAATAAACCTGTATTAATATCAAAAAAAAAAATTACAGACACTATTATTATTCTTATACGATAAATACATACCAAATAATATATAGCTAGTATCTAATTTTTACTATTAATAATAAGTAATAACTGCTTAATCAAAAGATACGCTATAGATATACCTACCTACTATTTTAAATAAAAGATAATCAGTGGCGAATATAACTATACATATTTTTTAATTTGCATAGTAGTTAAGTAACCAGTGCAGCAAAAATAAATAATTCGACAGAGTAAGATACGGTGAATCACTTATAAAACATAAAATATTCTGTTGAATTTATGATATTCGACATGTCGGTTTGTCTTAAACAATTACGCGTCATAGATATGTGTTTTTATACGTTTACTGCGCTATATATTGATAATAATGATAATATGTGTATTCTTATGCACTCATAACACCAGTAAACAAATAATTAATATTTTATAGCCTGTATAATATGGTGGCAGACGATTGCAGTAGAAAATAAATATAGTAATATAATTTACCTTCTAAAATAACGAAATCTGGTTTTTAGGTCAAACCTAGTCTTAAAATTATATTCAACTAATTTCGTATCTGAACGGAAGAAAAACTTTGTAAACATAACTTTAGGTAGGTATTGGAGTATTTTCAAATCTGGTTAAGTCAATGGTTTTTTTAAACTCAGTATTAAGTTAAAAAAAGGTGGGTAAGTGGATTTCGCTCTGCTGTACAGTAGGTTACAAGTGGGTCACTGTATAATGGATGGTATTAAATTTGAATTCAATGATATAATATCATTGTATAAGAAAAACGATTCTGAGCGGAGACGGTCAGTCTAGGTATAAGACATAATATTATATTATAGTCTATAGTATTTTAAAAAAATTGACCTATAATAGGTACCTATAATAAATTCCAAATTAATCATATCATAATATCTATTAGGTACTTATAACGCGTTATACATCAACAACAAACCGTGATACTATCATAGATATATAATAGTATACTTTAGAAGTTTCAAGTATACCCAAGAATAATATTATACAATCACAACAAAATAACTAAAATAGTTATTCTAGGTTTTTAATATGTAATTTCGTCCAAATTTATACTTAAAATGACTATAAAAATAAACTCTGTAAATATATTTTTTAGATCTTTTGGTAACAGAATTAATTACTTACGTGGAATCTTGTTTTAAATTTTCAATTCTTAGATACAAAAGTTGAACATTTTATACATTTTTAACTACAAAATAATTATTCGCAAAGAGCTCAAAATAAGTCAAAATATTTTTAAAATGTTATGGTGTATAGAAAATGCTAATATAAACATTCAGTCAAAATGTCATGTATCTACGGTCATTTGTTTTAAAGTTACACCAAAAACCAAATTCAATTTTGTGAAAAATCGATTTTGTGTAAAAATTACCGTTTTTCCTTAATTTTTCTTTGGTTTTTCTTGGCGCTTTTAAAAATTACTGGGAAATTTAAATTTTGACCTCCCCAATGTACCAACGATATTCACTTTCCAATCGAACAAGATACTGAAGTTGAAAATCGAAGCATTATTTCGACTACTTATCGTGTACACAGACACAAAAAAAAAAAAAAATTAAAAAAAAAAACACACATCATTGTAAAATCAATACATCCATCGTTTCACTCAGAATCTAAAATTTATATTTTTTTTGCTTTAACACTAGCCTTCCATAATTTATTACTAACTCAAAACTATTTAGTGATTACTGATAATATATTATTTTTAGATAGTAGGTTCTTCATTGAAGTTTTTTGTCATTAATGAAAACACTACACACAAATCAAAACCCAAAATATTTTTGACGTAAAAACAAAATCGATAGAAATTTTCTTATAATGAAATAAAATTAATTAATTTCACTTTACCTAATGACAATTTAATTTAGAAGATCTCACGTAAGTTAAAAATCAATTAAGTAAAGTTAATAGTTAAAATTAAATTCACTTTTTGACTTAACTTTAACTTTTTAAATCGTTTATCGCCTAGGGTTTTATTTCATCCTTCTAGACAGCTTGCATTTCATATGTAACGCAACACGAACCACGAACGTTATATCAAAACAAATGGTGAGAAATCGTTGTATATTGTATTAATTATATATATCGTCATCTACAGGTATAAAATATAATAAGGGCGATTTGACACTAGTAAGCATGTAATATTCTACATACAATTATTATATTATTATATCCCCGAAGTAGGTATACGTGTTTCGTGTACCATGACGAAAATTGTCCACTTAATAATTTACGCGAAAACGGACGGTCTCCAAGCGCGTACGTATACTATAATAACATAACCACTATGACCACTAGTATACATAATAACATACATGCACATGCACATGCAGTGTCGTTGCAGCGTTGCGGCGACCTTGCCCCCGGCACAATGCAACCGGTCGCCACCGGCAGCATTGCACTAGGTGCATTCGAGTTAATAATAATAATAATAATAATAATATGAAAGTAGTATTCTGCAGTCGGGTGTTTTTTTTCCCTTCCAAACTACGTTATCTGCGCACTACACACGCGTATTCTTATTATTATTATTATTACGAATACAGCGCGGACGTATTGTGATAATTTGTTATATTTTTAAATCCAAGGACTGGAACAGAACTTAAATGAACCGATTCTGGAATCAGAACCTTTAAAATATTAAGAACCGGAACCGAAATTTTTATTTCAATAAATAAAGTACCGGAACCGAACTGGAATTTTTAAATTAAATAGGTTCTTTTAGGTTCAAAAATAAAATAATTTTGTTTATTATAAATTAATGGTATTACTGTTTTGTGTATAAACTATGTATGGTTATATGAATTTTCTAATAGTTCTCACTTCTCATACTATTAATTAAACCAGCATTTCGGATAGGTATTATTATTATACTCTTTGGTATCTAAATTATCTGGAACCGGTATCGAAATTACTTAGAACCGATACCTTTATTTTTTTTTTCAAAAATCCAAAACCGAACCAGAACAGTTATTTTATTTATGGAGAACCAGTACCGAAACTGATACCGAAAAATTCAAAAGGTACCAGTCCCTTCAAAATTTGAACACTCGTTCACCTATAGTTTATATTGTTATCTTCACTTGCCCGTGTTCGTTATATATATATAATATTGTATTGACATGAGAATATAAAATATGTGTAATAATAGGTACTTGTGAACAATTTATATTGACGATAACGGGTCAAGGGCGTTGCCGGTAGTTAACGAATTTAAATTTGAATAATTAGTATAACCCTATATACATTTAACTTTATAGTTGTAGTAGGTATTATGTATAGTTATCGAAAAAATATTTACAGTTTCTACTCCCGCCGTTAACATAACATAGATTCTACACAATTATTATTATTATTATTATTCACACGGACGACAGATATCGTCGTGCGTGTGTAGTATTACACGTGGTAATCACATGGTGTTCGAAAAATATACATTACTATCGTGACACACGCAGTTGCGTCCGGCAACCTCACTGGAAATCATATTTAAATACGAATTTTAGAAATCATAACTGATTATATGTGACTTCCATAAAATTAAACTGAAAGTTTGAAACGGATATTTTTCATTTTTAAAAATCAGAACTTACAAATTGTTGACTTTTGTTGGACCAAACCGAAAAAAACCATATAAGGGCTTCCAAGCCTTTCGTCTCAGAAATTATCAGTGAGACCTTGCACTTGAATTGCAACCAGAACCCGAAATATCCTTGAAACCCTAAAAAAAGAAAAACACCCAAAACCTATTATATTGCTTAAATCAGTCTATCTGAAAGTTGACGATAGCGCGCCTAGGTTATGGAAACCTCAAGGAGGGCTGTATAAACCCTGAAGAAATTTTGTGCGCGTTGAAGCGGTCTACAGGGGAAGAGGTGATTAAAAAAGCGAAAAATTATGTTCTTCTTATAATTAAAATTAAAATGTAATACTTATTACATGTCCACATATTCCAATTACGTCTGTTTCCAAATCAATTTAAGTCTGATTAATAAACTCGTTAATGAGCATCAGGTTCATCCTTCACATTAGGTACCTTTTAATTTAATTTTAATAAAAATACTTTTAAATATTATTCAAATTAGTAATTGATGTTTGAACTTTAATAAATATAATTTTAAATATTATCAAGTAAGTATGCGTTTTAATTATATATGTATATCGTTCTCATTAAACATGTGATTTTTAACTCGGACATAAGATATGGCGTATTTAAATAAAATAATAACAATAACTACTGTTTTTAAGATGCACTACAGAAGCAGTAACTTAAAAAAAATTTGGAACTCTAGAAAATTATTGATTCTTGAAGTGGGTTGTGGATTAAATAACTTTGAGAATCTGTGGCTTAAACGATTTTTTTTTCAAAACACTCGAGTTAACGGAAACCTGAGTAATTGTTTATTTTACAAATCCGTATGATAGGTAATTTTGTATGTACCTTTTGTGGTTTGTTTGATTTACCATGCTTTTGTTATCTGATGGTCGGTGGTTGGGCGGAGAGACACATTTCAGAGACGATTTGATTTTAATAATTATCGCGACACATAATTAAATTGTTTAATGATAATCATAAATATCGTTATATGTTGATACTATCCTCAGTCATTTATCTTTAATGATATTGAAATAATAGGTATTCTAAGGAATATCCTTTAAACAAAAATATAGAAGAAATCTAAGTCTCTACATAGTTTTCTACTTTAAGTTTTTTCTTAACTAATTAACACTCATACTGGCTATACTAATTAACCCAAATGAGCACACACAAACGTTTGTTTACAGTATTTTTTATTCCGACGTTTTAAAACCAGACACTCAAAATAAAAATAAATGATTTTGCCGTAGACCCATGAAGTGTACGATGGACAATTTTTTCTTTAACTCCCAAGACCCGACCAATATTGTACTAATATTGTAGTTCTAAGACTCAACTAGAGTCCATATCTTCTTATAAAAGTGACCCAACTATATCTGCATTATATTTTCCAGTGTTATCACATTATATACTCACAATGGACATTTGTTTTATATTTTTTAATATTTTTAATATTATACCACAATGATATTTGATAAAATGATTAAACACATGTTTTTCCCTCCGAATAACTACTTCAAACGATGGGTCATAATGGGGGTCAGAAAAAAAATCTACTGTAGTGGACATCGGATTTATAACACCTATGAACTTGGCAGAGCAAAAAATGAAACTGGCCCCGGTGAAAATAAATTCCAACACATTTTGAAAGAGGTCCAGCAATTTACCAACACATTTATTGGGTAGATTGGAACGATGTCTGCTAGTAATGTACTGCCAAGTTCAGAGAGGGTGTCTGCAACGATCCAATGTATAAAATCAACTTGGGCGCTACAGTGCAATTATCATAATAATTAATAATTATCCATTACCTGTCAGTTTTTATGTGTTGGACATTGGGGCCTTAGTAGGGATTATTTATAACATCTAAAAGAGATCATTGGGAATCTATGAAATACAAATCAGTAGCAAAATATATTCTTTTCCCTTTTGACACCACAGCTTGCACGTAATATAAATATTTAATTATTATAATATCATAGGTATACCGTATACATACACAAGTATTATAATAAAATTAAAGCCGCACGCGCTTCTACCTAAATGTATATAGAGTAATGGTTAACTATTGTCTATTATATATTTTTTTATTATTCGCCACGACGATATGGGATTTTTTTTCAAACTAAATTTGAATTACGAGCACATATAATCTCGGGTTTTGTGTCGCAATGGTGTATATGGTTTATATGGCTGTGCGTCGTAATGAAATCTGCATTAGAGCCCGCCACTTAAAACTATTAAGCCCCCGTGGGACTACGATGAGTCGTCCCTATATAATATAATATATACGTATATAAACTGTTATAATTATATTACCTGCTCGTAAAACATAACATTACACTGTTATACTATATGTAGGTACCTATATGGGCGGTTAATGTGTATTTTATTTTTGGGGGGAAAAAATGAATTAAGAGGGGACGTGATACGTAAGCGTAGTATAACCTACTGTATATCCCCATAACATATAGGTTGAAGGTACAACTATATACAACTTACTGTCCCCGCTGTTATATCTAATGAAAATCATTGCAAAATTCCACTACGAAAATTCGAGTCTAGATAAATATTGGAGTTTAACGCTAACCAACATATTTTAAGATGAGAATAATAATATCTTAGAGATAATGACGTAAATATATCCTTTTCATAACATACCGTGCATCGAAGGAGTAATACGTTTTATGTCCATTATATTGTCGTATAATAATAACTATTTTGACTTTTTCGTCGGAAAATATTTAAATAGGCAGGTATATATTTGACAATTATTGGTGTTTAAACCATGCCATTAACCTATATGGATGGTATAGTTTTGATTTTGTGTACTGGAATTTTGCCATGTTCTATATTCTAGGTGTTCTATGCACCAAACCAACCTAACATCAGCTAACATAACAACGTGTCGTATTCTACTTGCCACGGAACAGTGATTGAATGTTTTTTTTTTATAATCGTTCCATGCGCGAGTCATTTCAATCAACTCTATATCTCCGTTGTACATTAATTATAATCAAAATAAACGCATATCCAATGAGAAGGTTATAGAAAATGAACTAAAAAACATTGAATACAGTGAATTTGAAGAACAATAATAAAAATATATATATAGGAAAACTATATTTGATTTCAAATTTATTTAGGTATTATTAATACATATTTTATAGTTTTATATAATTCTAAAAATATTAATTAATATTAATAATAATATTAAAATATTAGTTGTATTAATAAATACAAAAATTGTGAAAAAATATATTTATAATTCCATGCTATATAGGTTCTTATGTTTATTTATAATTTATCAATCACCAATTACAAAATGGTAAATTATTTAATATTTAATCGTTATTTTTCTCACCTTTAAAGTTATCGCACTGGATAATCAAAAGGTTTCCTAATTTGAACATTGTATCGCGTACAAGATGACAATAATGCTATAATAGGTATAATATTACTTTTAAATCTATAAAATTGTATCAAATTACCGAATAACCTGCAGATGTGATCAATGATGCTATAAAAAATTAACAAAATATAGAATATAATATTAAACATAAAACATACATAACATACAATTAAGTTTATAATAATGTATGGAATTCTAAAGATCATTGCATTAAAATAAAATAAAATAAAATGAAATGCAGTATGCATTATATTCCTGGTCATAGAGGTACTCCTATAGGAGTTTTGGGAACTATATATTATAATTATTTTGTCCTCCCTTTTCGTGTATTAAATATATATTTTTTTCCGACGTTTTAATGTCAACCTATGCCATCTATAGGGTGATTCACCAATCATGATCACCCAAATTTTTGTTTTAATAATTTAGTAATTCAAATTCTGAGTCTTGAGATTTTTAAGTTTGATAACTTTGATGTATATAAAACGAAACGAGTACTTAGTTTTTAAGCTTTTTAATTTTGTGGACCTGTTACCTGCTAGGGATGAAAGTTTCACGATTATAAGTTTAGAAGATATGGCCATAATGGGGCTATGATATTATTCGAAAACTATAGTAATCAATATTTATACATTATATTTTGTAATATTTGTAAAAAAATCTCAGAGTTTAATAAAATATACTAGATTCCATAGTACCTAATTCTATTTTATATTTATGTAATAACATCTTTAAGGACTTTTGTCCTTAAGTCTTAACACATACATTAAAATAACTCACCAACTACTAATTCAAACTTTGATTTAGATAAATTTCAACATTTTCAAATGTTTTTTGAAATTCATCTGCTTAACAATTTACGGCCAAAAAGCTATAGGTTTTCATTTTATAATAAGAAGTTTGTATCGCCACTAGACACTGTTTAAATGGTGCAAATACAAATCTGAATAACTTACAATATGATCATTAAGTAGGTAGGTATACCTGCTTAAAAGTCCCAAAAGTCAGACGTTGATCATTAAAAGAAAAACGGGCATGTGCGCATGCTCGGTGAATCACCTTGTATATTAAACCTAATAACGTCCTATGGCGAAGGGGCGTACCGTATATTCATTTTTTACTTCGGTATAATACAGTATGTAGGTGTACGACTCGGACTTGGAAATGTCAAACGGATCGTAAATTATGCCTGCACGTGCATATATGTATATGAGTATTTACAAACGAATGAACGATCCCGAATCCGCACTCTGTGTAAACAAAGGTCGCCGCCACTGCGCTCGTCTTTTAATTACATTAAAGGTATTATCCTATACTTCGTTCATGTATATAAGCCAAGTTCGTTCGTCAACTGTATATTATGTATATAGCGTAACGTATGTTTCATTTATTTCGACCTCCGCGATTATAACGTATATTTATTTTACCTTTTTGTCCGTATATAAAATATCATATTGAAATCGATCTCGATTCTAATCGTCCGCCTTAAGATTCGGGTGTGTCCTGCAAAGGAGAAAGTATCAGTATAAGTATTTATAAATATTTTCCGTGGTTTAAATTTCTACACTCGGTCAAATGTTATTAAAATATTATAATGTGTTACCTATGTGGCTATGCATACGTATAATATAATATTTATACAATTATCCTGTTAACAGCTGTTACAAATGGGAATGTCTTATTGCTTTTTTTACTTTTTTTATTTTTATCGCTCATTATTTATTTAGATTGACGACGATGGCCATTTATTAAAAATTAAAAAAATTGCTTTTAATCCACACAGACACACAGTAATATTATGTTTATGATATTATATCGATAAACTAAGACTGTTGTTCATTTATGACTTTATTATTTTTGGTTGACTATAAAATACTTAAAACATTAATATTTTCTTGGGTACCCTTGTCCAGACAGCATTTTTTTGTTTAATAATATTATTATAATATTATAATCACGAATAATATTAGTATAACGTTATTATAATACTATTATAATATTATTGTTACAAAATGCTGTCGGGATGTTGTGTACATTTAAAATCTTGTTTTTTCAACTCAATTTATGGAAAAATCATTTTCATTATTTTTTTTTTTTCATTAACTATTTGTTGGATATTAATATAATTTATAACGTACTTATAATAAAATTGGTTTTTAATATCGTTTAAAATATAAAACAGGAAAGTCAATATTGCTTTTCAGTTTTTAGTCTCTGTTAACATATTTTTAAAGTTTATTATATTTAAATCATTCAAGAATTTCTGCATATAATATCGTTGAACATTTTAAAAGCAAAATATATTTAAAAATTACTTAAATATACTTTTAAACTCATTGGCACGAAAATCCCTTAGCACACATATATATATATATATATATATATATATACATACAATCAGAATTTTAACTATGTTTTTTTTTTTTATTAATTGCAATCATTAATCCTTGTCTTTCTAACCTTCTATCATGTTTAAACCCACCAGGCACCCGAATCCCATGATTTCGGATTTTTTCACCATATATTTTTTTTTTGTTCATTCCACAATCGCCTCATAGGTATAAACATTTATCAATCGATTTGTTGTATTTATTATAGCCAATAAATGAATAAAACAAATTAAATCACTTGAGTTTTTTTGATAGAAAATATCCAACATCGATACCTACATGTGGATATTTAGGTAGTATAATATATTTGCTCTGCTAAATGTTTTCTAATATGTATAATATACAGCTCTAAAATAATATTATACTAAAATCAGTTATTTGTTTTATGGAGTTCACAATTACACTATAGGTAATAAGTGTTTATAGTTAAGCCACATTTTATTTTTCCATTACATTATGTCAATTATTTATCATTCGTAAACTGCACTAAATTATCCATAGCAATTACACGGTATTGATTATATTTATCGTATTAATAATATAATTGTATCCCTTCAACCTATTGCTGCAAAATATTAAATCCATGTGATAAAACTCTGCAAATAACGGTAAGATCAGATGACACTTCTGTGTCGTCAAAATCAATGTCGTAGAAAACAGCCCGACAACGAACGAAATTAATTTGATTAATGAATTGGAATCTTTCGTTGTTATACACAACTTATCAGTTGATTAAGAATCTTGATCCGAAAATATTATCTTTAACATGACAAAACTGTTGTGTAGTGATAATCATCCAAGATATTTCATTCGACACCGTTAACGAGGCCATTTTCAGTACAACGTATGACGTTACAATTCATGTTCCCAGATGACCCCTCTAGGAATTACAAAATAATGAAAAAAACTCGGACACTTGCCAACATTTTAAGGTTTAGGGTCAAGTGTAGCATCAGTTTATTAGAAGCCTACTTCAACTGACTCTCTACCAAATAAAAATACTAAATATCAAATATATTATAAATAATCGAAAACATTTAGAGGATAAAAAATAAATAACAAATAATTGTGGTTTTCTGGATTTGGGAATTTAATACATACAAAATCTAATTTTATCACAGTAAAAAATAAGTACTAATTTAATAGTGACGTATTATTATGGATTATAAATAATAAATAATATATTTATTGTATGAAACGTCATTGTAAAATGAATTGTTGCTTTTACTGTTTTCCTTTCGATAAAATTAAGTATTGTATAATTATTAATTTGTGTAGATTTCCCGAATTCAGATAAATACTTTCATAAAACTACAGTTTATTATTGCAATGCTTCTTTTTCCTCTCAAAAGTAATTACCTACCTACGATTATTTTTAATGGATTTGATATTTAGTCCTTTTCTCTGGTATACTGCAGACTTTTAATAATCTAAATCATGTTAATTAATAATTAACTATTGAAGTAGTCATTTGCAGTTATTGAATAATTAATGTTGTTTGCCATCATAAAATATTATGATTTTCTCATTTTGCTTTCGCACTTTTGACGATGAACTATATAAATGTTCCAAGAACTTAAAATAATATTATGAGAGGCCTTTTATTTTTATTTAACTAAGTTCGTGATGTTTTCTGAAAATGTAAAATTAATAATCTGTTCGACACCCTTAGGTACACCACCCGATCTCAAGCAACTCCGTCTTTAAAGGCTTTAGTCTTTATATAATATAGTTATAACTTAAGAAAAATTAAGTAAACTATATAGTTATACATATAGATAAATGCGTTTTTGTTATAAGTATCGTCGGTTATTCAACATAAATTTTGAATTCGTGATGTCAATTGTTATTATTAAGATACATTATTTATTACACATTTTGGGGATGGAACTCACTTCAATTGAATACTTTATAATTTTAAAACAATATTTAATTATTCTTAGGTATACAGTATACACAATATTATAGTTTGATCCCGTCGTCATCCAACCGATTTTTTCTAGCCCCAGTGTTCTAACTCAATATGTCACGGTCATACAAATTACAATTTATTTACTGACAAATTCAAAAAGTTACGTCTGAAAAACTGATTTTGTCCAGAAATCGAATAACTTTATAGGTGAATGACGTTATATACTTATATATTGAGAGTGTCAGAGAGAGGGAGTGAGGGGTGATAGAGAATATATTATGTATACACGGCATAAAAGAAAGCATCGATAGAAAATGTACGTAAATATTTCATTATATAAATAGTATGTTTTATTTAATCGCGGAAACATAAATTATGGGATGTAAACTGCTGCCGGAATAAGATTTTTATTTTTTTTAACAACTGCACAATGCCATCGAGTGCATTAATGCAATTCATGTACAAAAAATCATATAGGTAGTGAATTGTGGCAACAAGCCTACAAAGTCAAAGTGCAGTATATTACCTATAAATTATAATTTGTCTTGTCAAATGTATAATTTATGTTATATTATAAAAACGCCGGCGAGAAGCGTGTAAATGTTTTGTCGATTTCTGTTCGGACCTCATTACCTAGCAGCTGTGTATACGATTTGCACACCTAAATCAATATTATTGTGGGTGGGTCAAACGGGTATTTTTTTAAAAATATTATGGTTACAATATTATTGTACTGGAAAATGGTAATAAGTACAATTACGATAAAATTATTAGTACGATGTTCGAATTTATTATTATACGACTGTATCAATATATTAATATTTAAAAAACAACACACATTTTTCCACGTTTTGTAATATTTGTATAATTATTGACGTGCTCGATCATGATTGACCATACACAAGCGTTTAACTTAACACCACAGAATAATATTTAAGTTTATTTTCAACATGTTTAGATCCATCGCGTTTCGTATTTATGCTGCAGACTCGATGGTAGAGCGTGGTTCCGTCGTGTCGCATATGTTCGTTCGCCTCTCTAGATAAAAACTTATAGTATAATGTATTTTAATGTAATATTACTCACGATACGTAGTCTAGTATATTGTATATACCTACTATGGGAACCAACTATAGTTGTTTGTGAGGAGTGTCCACGGTCCGAATAAGAGAATGAAAACTGCGGGTAAAAAAAAATGTGTATGTACAGGTTGATTCACCAAGTACGTTCATTGTTCACTCCTGTTTTGAGCTCCCGATTTTATATTGTAATAATGAATTAATTTGAATCCAGATTTTTTTTAGATATTCAATGAACAGATCTTAAAATAATTACTTTGAATTTTCGTACCAACTAAGGAGTGTTCTGTGGCAATTCTAAGTCATTTTTTCTTCATAATTATAACCACCTCTTCACCCTGTGTATCGTACCTATACATTATATTATATTTTAATAACGCAGAAACAACTCGTTTAAATTTTGATTAAGTTACATCAAAATTTGTTGAAAAACCTTCTGTTTAACATTTTACAATAAAACAGACAGGTTTTTATTTGAAAAAAACAATAACTTTGTACCGCCTCAGTATTAATTAAATGTAAAAAATATCTAAATAATAGAGAATAACATGGTCTTCGAGTATACTTAAAAAATCCGAAAATATGCATTTGAACGAATCCATCACTAGTGGAAAAAAACTGGGGTTAGCATACGTCATGGTGTATCACTCTGTATAACAATGTAATATATTATGTTTTATGATTGGTATACAAAAGATATGTCTAACTTTTTAGCGACTCAGCGGAATTGAAACGCACAATCGTCGTGCAGGACTATATTAATTGACGGGTGGCGGTCGATATTACTGCAGTTAGATTCCGTGGTGCGCGTATTGGCTCTTATATGATACGGGTGGACACATACGTGAGGCGAATAGTAATAATAATATGCTTATTGCTCGTATAACCGCACAACAATACGAATAGATTATGTTTAGTATGTCGTATTACACTTGCGGTCCACATCCACGGTCCACGCGGTATGCCATGCACCTCGGCTGCCTGTCAAAGGTCACGCGAAACAGTAATTGTCCCGAAAAATCTGGATCGGAATCGACTCGACTGCACGATAAGTGATTGATGTGCGGTTCTTTATAATCACGATAATCGCATACGATTAATAGGAGTATTAATAGGAACATGATAATATAGTCACGTAGGAAATTTGCCTACATTTTATCTACCTGATTCGTACAAAAATATTTAGAAAAAATTAATTACTATATAAATAAAACATATAATCTGTTTATACGTATAAAATAATGAGTCCTTTACTGACCGATTCTAAAGGCCGTTGTTGACTGTTTCAGCTAGAGAAAAATTTGTGATGGTACATTCATACTACCCTAGAAATATAAAACAAGATTTTGTGAGATTTGTATTTTAAAGACGTGCTTTTTCAAGAATTCAGAAAATATTTAGAAAATAAAATAGTTATTAAAATTAGATATAAATTTAGATATGTATTTCATATTTGGAAAAAAAACCAGGGCTTGTATTTGAAAAAAAAATTCAGTTTTATGTTATTTACAATTAAAACGTTACACAATCTATGCGTTTATCGTTATTTAGAATCAAAACATTATACAAGATTTTATCGTTATTTAGAATAATGTGAATACCTATTAAATGTATTAATAATAAGTAATGCGGGCAGGTAATGGCCCAGATATGGAATATAATATAATCAATTATAATGTCCGTATGCATGAAACAAATATTTCTACGAAACCGATATAACTTTCAAATAAATAGATTTTAAATTATTTCATTTTTGGTTCTATGAAATTCTATAAATTACGTTTTCCGATATTTTTCGTTTAATGATATTTTGCTATAAATATTATGTTTTGCGTTATGTTTTGTTTTATGATATATAATTATTAATATTATAATTATATAATATTTTGTTAATCGTTATGTTTTATTTTACAGTATTCAATTATTTTTGACTATTGCTTTCCTTTAAAATAACGTTTACGTATTTCAATCGTTTTTTCGTCAAATACAAAGTTATAAACATAATGTTATTATAATGTTTGCAAGCCCTGGTAAAAACCACCTTAATGACTGTGTAGTTTACATTTTAATACGGGATAAATCCATTGTCAATTCCGTGCAGAATCTACTAGTCATATATTATAAATATATAACATAAAATATATCATTACATTTTATGAGTTTGTTCGCCACAAAGCCACAATTATTTATGAAAAATTATAATTTTTAATAAAATAAAATTTTTTTATAAAAATAAAATATAATTAATAATTTCATATATTAAGTACCTATAATACCTATGTATTACTGTGAAAGTTCGAAGATAGTTCATTGTCGACAATCACCAGTGAATCACCAGTTAACATTCACTGAGCAAATCCGCATACATACGAAATAGTGATGATTTATATTTTAAACATTAAATTGAAATTATCAACATGCACAAAACATACATAGAGAAAGTTGATAAATAATATGAAAATAGCAATTTATTAAATATTATAACTATGCTAATAATTAAAGAATATTTCTTATTGTAACATGACAATAACTGTCATTGCGTCCATAGAATTTAAAAAAAAAACTCTTATTTTTTCTCAGCTGAATTTTTTAGTTGAACACCTTTTTTTACAATCACAACGATTTTTATAACCTGTAAGCTATTGTCCTCCAGTTTTGGTATATATTCAACCACATGTAGGTATAGTATTTATTTTAAAATCAGGACTGCGTTAACTATCAACATCCTCCAAACCTATTTTGCGATTGTTGACAATCACTGGTGTATGACCAACATAAATTTTATACAAACAATTTTATACAATAATTTAATGTCAACAAACACCAATTTCAGACTTTCACAGCAAGTAGTTAATACTAGTTATAGGTACATAATATTAATATCGTGTAATAGGATTGAGATCATATGTCATATTAAAATAATATCACATCGAAATATGTCAAATACTTGTGTGATATATGGTACCTACTTTATATATCCGTACAATAATTATTACAACACCAATAGCCATTTAGTTGATACAACAATAATTCAAAATCATATTATTATAACATAGAATAATTTATTGCCTTTCGATGAGGCCTACAACATGATCTAGTATATATGGTAAAAGTTAGTTAAGTATAGGTATTGTAAGAACGTAGTTCAGTAAAATGGTATAATATTGCAAGACTTATTTTATTTAAATACAATTTTAGATATTTCCCGATTAAAATAATTTTGAGATCTATATGAGATCTTTTGGTGGAAAATTTGATACATTTAGTATATATAATTATAGGATTTTATAAATTTAGTTTGTCTTCCGGTTGGACTTTGCATTCAAAGTTGGTAGATTGCATGTCGAAACCGAAATACGTCTATGACAACTATACACAAACAATACCAATAAATATAATATGATAAATAATTTTTTTATAAACACGTTTGTATGTGTGGCAAGGATTTGTAGCTAAGAACCCCGGGTGGTCACCCATCCGGGAGCTAGCAGATACGTACACTCAGAGCATATACGCAGTTGAGTGTACGGACCGCGCCAGACGAAGCCACAAAAAAAAAAAAAAATTATTTATCAATAAAATAAAATATAGTTTTTTTTTTTTTTTTAATGTATTATTAATTAAGGTAGGTATAACTAATATTATAATATATTGTAAATTACCAAAATGTATAATTTCCCCCGTAAATAAATAATAGAAAAAATTGTTGTTATTTCACTGAAATATTTCAACATTTTCAAACGCTTTCTACACTATATTGTATTTTATGTCTACATTATAATATTAATGTACTTACTTATTTTCGTGACGCGTTAACGTGGCAAGGGCGTACCTAAAATATGCTTTCCAAACGATACAATGAAAAGAACGGTATTTGTTTTGTGTAGTTTATCTCTTACATGCATCACCCTTAACGCGCTGTATATATTATTAAATTGACTGACAAATAACTTATTGTCACAAGTACCTAAATAGTCAAAAACGTTATTTTTCCTATTTAATTCTTATTTTTTTTTTTTTATTGTAGGTACGTCGTAAATGCGAAAAACGACCAAACATTGCACTAAAATGTTGTAACAATCAAACACAGACATTTTCAAGCGTTGACAAGTAGATACAAAAACCCACACTGCAGGAGCATGCCAATATTACGCATTAGTTTTAAGATTTCCATTTTGGTGGTTTCGTATTAGGTAGGTTGTTATTTTTGTGTTCGATTATATTATCAATAAAACTTAATTTTAGTTAACTAGTAAAGACATCTATATAATTAATACTTATTTTGAAAAGTATTTTAAATACTCAATAAAGAAGTACTTATAGATATTATGAAATACTTTCAATATTTTTATAAAATATTATTTTTCCTTATAAAGTATTTGAACCGGTTTTCATGTTTTACATTAATTTTACAAAACATTATACACATTTGGTGAACCTAACTATAGAATATTCATCTGTTTTCCTTGTTGAAGTATTTGAATTTTTGGTTGAGTATAATTCACAGTAAAAAATATAGTGTTATAATAAAATATTCTTAAAATTTTTTTTTTATTTTATTCAGAAATGTATACAATCTTGTTTACATATAATGTATGTTTTATAATATAGTGTGAATTGAATGATGTGAGTGAAGAAGTCTCCAGTAAGGTACTTCGGCTTGATATTTAGTATTTAATAAAAAGAATAAGTATTCAAAAATTGGTATTTGATTTTAAATACAGATTATTTTTAAATGTATTTTAAATACGTATTTGAGTACTTAAAAAGTATTTGAATTCTTAAGCTTATACTCAAGTACTTAACAAAGCTGCTGTTTCACCACTGTCACTCGTACACAAGCCGAACCCTGAATGGTATAGGTCGTATGGCGTTCGTATATTTAAATAAATCACATACCTAATACAATATTATTGTGGCAGTGGTGGATTTTTCAGTACCAATGCCTATTTAATATTATACTGGCATGGTACTCGTTTTACTCGTAAAATATAATATGTAAAGTGTAAAGTGGCCAGCGCGACGCCTATTGCATAACTGAATTAATATTTTACGACACGTGCGTTCTGTTGAAAAACGTTATTTCTCCGTTATTTTACGATCAAAGTCGCTAACCTATATATATATATATACTTAATAAACTTAATAAAAATATTTCAAATTCTGTTTTTTTTCCGATATACGACCCATCACGCGAATTTTGTTTCGCGAAAGCATAATGTACTCAAGCGGTGGATACACATATTTTTCACGGGCTGAGCTATCGAGTAGTCTATTATAGTACATACTTACACATACAACAATTTTGGTTAGTAATAAATAATAATTCAATCATAAACGAAAGAAATATTATAATTACAATTTTCACAAATTTGATTTTGTTATTATTTTTTTGTATTTAAAAATAATATTACCGAATGTCGATAGGCGTAGGTACTTGAAATTGTTTTGTATATAATAGGTATACTTATAATATGATTTATATTTAAGGGGATTCGATACCGTGACTTTCTGTTTTTGTCTAACACACGCGAGACATAGTATTTTAGACGTGTTTTTTGTCCAACGTACTGATTGATGTAGTGAAGCGATAAAAATTCTGAAAACAGATTTTAATTTGTCGTCAAGACTTGAGATCGGCCAGTCCATATATTTTATATTATCCCCCAAAATCCTAAAATTATTGTATTATTAAAGAGTAATTTAAAAATTTTTTGGAAAAGTGTAAATCAAAAAATGAAAAATGTAGATTGACCGATCTCAAGTAGACTTGATGATAATTTCAAATCTGTTTTGAGAATTCTTATCGCTTCACTATATCAATCGGTACATTGGACAAAAAACACGTATAATTTCTTATGTTGTGCGTGTGTCAAAGACAGGAAATCACCGCCACCAAAAAGAGTCTCCGCTCAGAGTCGTTTTTCGTATGCAATGAATATACCTATGTATAATACATAACTTAATTTAAATTGAACTCATCTATTACAGTTACTTAATCAATGAAGATTTCAAAAAATATTCTGTATGTTGTTCTTCAAAACAGTAAAATATTAATAAATTAAACCGATACAAAATATAATTTTTTATGAAAATCATTTGTTTTGAAACGATATAAATTATATACGAAAATAAAAAAATGTCTGAATGTTCAATAGTTTTTGAATTAATACAATGACGGTTCTTTGATAAAAGTAATAGTAAAATCACTTAATATTTAGATATATTTTGTTTTCAAACAAGTCACTACAATGACTAACCGTTGAGTTTCTCAAACTGTTGACCACTATACCTACTTCCAGAGACAACTTTAGGTGGGCGCGAGAAGTTAATATTTTTAAGCTGTAAATAAACTATTAAGTATTTTAAATCCTGAAAATTATCCGGAAACTGTCATACCAGTCCTATTATCAAGTTTGTTCGGACGATGGGTATTGTCTGTAGTCTGTACCTCGTAATTGCGATACGACGACCGACGAATATAATTGTCATAACTTTTCCACCAACCAGGTTTCCTCACGATACGTTCAACTCCGACTCTACGGAAATAAAATATGTAGATCAGTGATTTGTATATAAATAATTTTTTGTTCTATAAAACCATGTGGGTCGCGATGGGTTTTTTGGGGAAAATTTGGGATGCGGTGCTAAAAATATCGAGAAGCATTGTAACTATAACGTATTTACTTTTATAGAATATTTTTTAATGGTGATAAAAAAAAAAAATCGTTCTCTGATGAGGTGGGAAGATTGTTCATTACCCCTCTCACCCCCACTTGACTCAGTTTCTGAAATATTTAGGTGATATTTTTTATGAAAATATTGATGTACCTAATTAAAAATTAAACGAGTATAGTTTCTTAATTATTAAAATGTATATTATAATAAGGATAATAGTATATAAATAATCCTTAAAAATGGTTTTACATTTAAAAATTAATTAGATGTAATATTGGATCTAGTATGTATTATGCTTGGAGCTTGGACCATTTTTACAAATTATGAATGTTGATGGATTGATAGGTACCTATATAGTTACTCAAATGTTCGATTCGCCATAAACCTTTTTATCCTTAGTACATAAAGTTAAATAACTCAAAGAGTAATCGTGCGAGTATTGATTTTAATATGTCAACATTTTCAAAATCATATCCGCTAAATATTTTACAGATTTTAGTTTGAAAAATGGAAGTGTAGGATACTCAGTGGCGGATTTAAGAAGGGCCAGTTGGCCTAGCATCTAGGTTAATAAATTGGGCCGTTTTTAAATGGGTACTTATTTATGGCGTAATTCTTGGAAAAAGACAATGCCCCCACCCTAAAAAAGTTCTAGATCTGCCAATGAGGATATTCCTTGAGAAGTAGGTACAAGAAATCTCAAGAATTTGAAAATAATATGGTTTTTAAGTTGGTGTTTAAAAATTCTAAAAATCAGTTTATGAATAACTGATTTATTGAAAAAATAAATAAATAGGATGAGCATGCTTGGTAAATCATCTTGTATGATATCGAATGAAAAAAATTCCCGTTACACTGGAGATTCTGTTTTTTTCTTTTTGTTTAAAAAACGCTCGTTAAAAAGAGTAAACACTTTCGTATTTGTTTGTTTCACACATTACGACACGTCGATGAAATGTTCTTGTTAGTAAACATTATATATGTTTTTATCATCGACCACTGGCGTCGGGTAAAATAAAATCACAGCTGCGATGGTGTTTAAAATCATTCGAAAAGTACCTACCTACGGTTTCGAAGCGTTCGTCTCGAATTGTGCGCGATTTCACGACGCATCGTCAATCGTCAAATGTCATCTTTTGACGTCGTGTAAACCATGTAAAATAATAAACGAGCCCTGTCATCTGCAAGCTGAGTGCACTGCGGCGATTATATTATTTAATATAATATTGTGTTGGCCCCACATTTCGTACATGCTGGGTCTGACCCTTTGCAGATAATTTCCGATTTCCGGACCAATAAGCCGAATCGGAAATGAATAATTATAATAATACATTATGCCCGTCTAGTTTTCGTCGAAAAAAAAAAATACGGTGTTTAATTTATTTTGTGTATATCAAAACAGTTCATGCATAAATGTCTACGGTGTCTGCGGAAGTTTTCGAATGTTTACAGCAATCGCGTAGGTACATTTTATTTTATCTTATTAAATACATTTTATTTGTACAATTATATTATATGCAATCGGTATTTTATAATACCACCTTTTTGCTATAAATTAATTTTTATATTTATTATAATATTATCTCGGATAAACTTATTGTCAATCCATGTTGAATAACCGACAACTAAACACGATGTTACCCATAATATACTATTATATAACTAGGTTTCAGCTAGGTATCTCCCCCCTCTTGTTAGCTCCATCAACAAGTCAGTTTTCTTGTTTGCAACACGCTTGAAGTGGATTGGGTACTGACCCTCTACACTAAACAACTCGGTTCAGGAGTAAGTCGTTCGTGTGCAAGTAGGACACGTATACGAAATCTGACTATATTGCTTTATGAACGACTACCTATTTTTGGTGATTGACTGGCGTTTTTCTGTTTTAAAAAAAAAATTAAGTCGAAAGCTGGGTTTGAGTGTCAGAAAGTAGATAGGACATAAATTCCAAATCCAAAATTTAAAAATACTCAACAACTTCGATGGTGAGGGGAGGGGGGAATAAGATCAGTTACATTCGGCTTTAAGCCAATGAGAGTAGCTAAAATATCTAATCTCTAGGAGACTTATATATACCAAGATGTTTCAAATCCAAAATGTGTTAATATCCAACAAAGTTGATTAAACGTAGTATATAGATACATACATTTAAAACACCTATAGTAAAATTCACTAAAACCAATTCTGTCTGTTATCACATTTTGGGAAAGTAAAAGTACTTCGATTTTCTACTTCTGCATCTTTTTTATTAGGAAAATGAATTTAGTTGTACTTTGGAGGGAAGGGTTAAAAGTAAAAAATGACAGTAGTTTTCAAACACGTCAGGAAAAAAAAAATTTAAGAAATTAGGAATTCTTATGCAAAACCAGGTTTTAAAAAAATCGTTTTTGTTTTTTTTTGTAGTAACTCAAAATCAAATAACTGCAAATACTTCAAATTTTCACCAAATGTTTAATGTTTAAATTACAATTTTTTTAATTAAAATAAAATTCTTGTTCAAGAAAGTATAATATGACATGATATGTATTATATAACTGTTAACTATTTTTAAGTCTCATCTTAAATCATAACAGACTCGTGTAGCACTTTTAATTATAAAACGTATGAACATAATATTTTTCAAACCATTTTTAAAAAATGTAGTGCTACTTAGCTACTTATTTAGAATATATTGAACATAAAAACCAGTAATTTTAAAGGCTTTCGGTAATGTTAGTTTATGTATTAAGTTTTGGATTATAATTGGCCTAATACATTTGTTACCTACTCATTAATTAAGCTTATAATAATAATTGTTGGTTGTTACGTAGGTACAGTAAATTAGTGAATTAATATCATTCACGTTAGTTTTTTCATAAGAATTTTTAATTTGAATACATTCCTTACGATGTTTGATTGTTGAAAACTGAAGATATGTTTACCACTAGAAGAAACTACAAGGTTATTACTTATTATAAATTGCACAATAATTTGTCGGTTGTTTTGACACTGCACGAAAGAATAAATAGGTTTTAACATTCATCTCCTAAGAATAACGTTGAGTAGAGACGCACACACATCTAGTATGGTTATAACTATAGGTACATGGTCTACGACTATTCAAATTTAAAAAAAATATTTATTTGTTAATGGTTAAAACAAGTATTAACCGCAACCGCAGCCTTAATAAATTTCATAAATTTCATAATTTTAATATTTATAATTTAAACCAAAACCTCAATAAATTGTCTTTGAAAAACCGAAACCGATAAAGACCATAAGGACATAAAGACCCAATTCCTAATCTAGGTACCTAGTCTTAATGTTAGGTACTAAGAAATAATATTATATAAGAAAAGTACAAACCATCATAATATGTGTCTATTTTTTTGAAATCACGAATTCCGTAACCTAATTCACTGTCCTAGAAAAACACATATATTTTATCGTAATGTCCCGAAAACGAAGATATAATATGCATCATTAACAATTTAAAATAAAAACTGGAGATTCAGATTTGATAAAAGGTAGTTTATATAATATGTTCTTTCAGTAGTTATACTCTATACCTACATAATACTAAATACTTACAATCTCCAAACATCAGAATTTGAGTAAATACATCATTTAGGGGAAAATCGGGTGGAGAATCATGTTCGGGATAATATGTCCCTGGACATATTGGGCACCAGCTATTATAATAAAATCTTTTTTTCACATTTTTTCACAAATTTCTAATTTATTTTTTATGTTAAAACTGGCTTTTTATAAGGTTTTATTAATTTTTTATACCGATAATACGTATGCATATCATATAGAGATTAATATTATAATTCACAAAATATTATATTATGCCTCTAAAGAGGCTTAGTTTTGTCGAATGTGTCCAAATCACGTCTGCGGAGGAATTTATGATGATGGTAATAATAATATATGGCAAATATAATTGTTATACAATGTGTATGCATATACTCGCGTTGCAGTATTATGTAGTATCTACAGTAAAATTACATTTAATATGTATAATATATTTTATATTGCATTGTTATTAGCTGTACAAGCTATATTGATATGTTCATAGTAATAACACATAGGGTGATTCGCCAAGCATATTCACCCCCAATTTTTTTTTTTGAACAATGAATTTATTCAAATTCTGATTTTTGTAATTTTTAAATAAACTGGTTATTTATACATAGAAACCATATTTTAAAATTCTTGAGATTATTTTGTACTATTTAACGAATGTCTTGTGAATATACAACAACTTCTGGCCCACCCTCTTTTACTGTAAATTATTAACTGGATAATTTTTTTGAACATTTTGGTGACCTATCTTATTCAAAATTTAAACGAGTAATTTCTCAGTTATTAAAATGTATATGCTAAGGATAATATCAATAGCCAATAGAGCTTAAAAATGGTTTTACCAAAGTATAATATATAATTATACTTTGACCATTTTTACAAATCATAAATGTTAATGGATTTTAATAAGTTACTAGAATATAAAAATTACCATTTCCCCCAATCTTCTAAACCCATTATCGTGGACCTATAAAAATATTATCCTTAGTACACAAAGTAAAATAACTCATAAGTCACAAGCTACTTGTTCGAATTTTTATATTGTTACGCCAGCATTTTTGGAAAAATTAACGGCTATATAATTTACAGTAAAAGGGTGTTCAAATTTAAAAAACCGAAGTTTGTCTCTCCACAGGAAAACTCTTTAAGTAGTGTATATAAAGAATATCAAGAATTTGAAAACATGGTCTTTCTATATATTTAAAAATTTAAAAATCAGATTTTGAATAACTATGCGTTGTTAAAGAAAAAAGGGGGATTAACATGCTTTGTGAATCATCCTGTATAGAACGTACCTCGTCTATGTCGACTACAACACTGTTCAGTACTGTGAATGCTTATATTGTGTAGACAGTATTATAATATTATTTTGGTAGGTATACCGTATATGTAATACTGTGATAATACTATGACGTACGCTCTCGAAGTTAGTTTTCGGATGAGCTGTAAATTTCCTATATATATGTATATTATGATATTATAATACGTATTATTATATACGGGAAAGCACTTTGCCATTCACCAAACGTGAAATCTATTATATCGCCGCCATAACCCTCGGGGTAATGTTACTTAGGACTGTGTCTTGAAATGTGATTAGAAATAATTACAAAAATACAAATATGGTTACCAAGGTTAGGGCCCGCGCGAAAAACTCGTTGAAAATAATAAGATTCTTCTTATGCAGTTATGTGTAATTTTAAATTATAATATTAAATGTATAAAAAGTGCTCACTCAGAATGTATAGAATATCCGCTCCACTATAATATTGATTTGTTGAGAATTTTGTAAATAAAACCTATAATGTATTATGTAGACTATAACTATGGCAGAATTGTGATGACAGATATCGATAATATCACATAGTACCTATCATATGCTATAGTTGAATGGATTTGATTGTTTTATTTTTATGATAATAATATAAAAACATATCATTTACTTGTGCGAGTGAGGTTTTTTTTTGATAAGATTTTCGCTAATTTCCAATCTAAAATAATCTATTGCATACTTTCGCAACCTATCAGTGGCTAAATGGAAAATAAAAAAATAATGAACGACTAATGCATAGCCTGCAATGGGTGAACCATCGTTTAATAATACTTATTATTTGTGAAAATAAATTCACATAATCATGATATGATATTTCAAAATAACCAAATCAGTATTTTATCCTTTCTATTTTTTTCCTAAATAGTTACAAATATAGATTATAATATTATAATATCTATCTTTCAATTGAACATGATTTTAAAAATATTTTGTATTTCGTGTGAGTGCTTAACTGAACGTATAAACCTAAATAATATACTCAGTTAATTTACACAAACAGATAGCACAAAAATACCTCAAATTTGTTTGCACAGTTCAACTAAACGTGTAAGCCCGCCTTAGATGAAAAAAATTGTAATTTTCACGGTATTCACTTACGAAAATCACTGGCCCTGCAGATGGTGACATAATGTATAATGTGTATACCTCGGATTTCGTAGATGCCATAATTCGAATTTCTCAATAGTTCAATCTCCATATTATTATAATAAAATGTTGTGAATTAAATGTTTCAAAATTAAAATTGACGAGAGACTAATAGGAAAACGCGGTTAGACGCGATTTTGAAGAATTGACTGCAGAACAAACGTAATAATCGTTTTTCGAACACTGACTACTGAAATTATAGGTATCTAGGTATATGTATACAAATGCAGCATTTATCATCATATATATATACAATATACATATATCAACACACGTTTACATTACCTTGCCAGAAGCCCGTCGGCAACATTCCTCACATATTATAATAATTGCTTGGCGCCTTGGTACAATATTAATGTAATAATTATTAAATGTATTATAGGTACACGTCTATTTTACTCTCGTAAATGGTTGCACTCGTATATGGAGTGCAAGACACAGAATGTCATCATTAATAATGTTTTTTTCCTCTATTTTAATCGATTCTTCTCCTCCTCCAAAGTCCTTACGCTGTGGTATTATTTTTTGAGTCGTATAACGTCCAATTCGTCGTGAAAATATAAAACCGATTACGATACGAGTTTCCATTTTCCTTCGCACGAGCAATTAAATTCGTATAAATGAACGATGTCCGAATAAAGAGGAAAAATCTCGACCGGATACTTCGGAAACTGAACTATGTTTGTCTCGTTTCGGGCGTATAGCTCAAACGATACAGTGAGGTATCCATTTGGTAACAGAAATTACATAACCTTTGAGTTTCCTACTTGAACAAACTATCATTAACTGTTAAAGATTTTGAACATAATTTATTGATTAAAGATAATTAAAATCATACGCAATGACCTTCCATCATAATTATACCTTAAGCTACGAATTCAATTAAGAAAAATCACAAAAATATAACATCGTCATAAAATGGTTTAAAAAATGTACTATTAAGTATATAATTCAAACATCCAAACACTAAAAATATGAAAGTGATTAATGATTAGCCTTGGTGAATTCCATTACTCAGGTGCTATTGGAGATTGAAATAACAATAAAAGTGAGAGAAAACATCTGCATTTGTCTAAGATAATCATAATTATTATTTATAAACAATTAAGCCACAATAAAACAACAAAATCTGCGACGGGTAAACATTACTTCGTTTTCTGTTTTTTTCTGTAATCATCATAAACGGCTCCGTTTAAAATAATTCAAAAAAGTTATGATCAGTTACTAAATCATTAATTTTTGCGTTGATTGTTGAACTAGCAAAATGTATTAGCATTCATTATCATAATTGTATTAAGTATATAGGATTGTTATTTTAGTTTTTGCATTATGCTCAAACAACTACAATTTAAAATATGTATATCAACACGACGAGAAAACTTATTATGTAATAACTGAGAGAACCGATCGTGACATTATAAACTGCAAATTGTATAATAGAACACCGGATGAAATATAAAATCTTAATTAAAACGAATATTGCTGCACTAATATAGTCTATATTAATATGTATATTTATTTTAACACGGATAATCCGGCCGGACGTATTTGCACAGTTGAAATATATTATACAACGACGGCATTTTGTTTACTTAACACTTTTTTTCATAGAAGAATCATTGGATACGACCGGATATTAGTACACTGGTCGATAATCTATTAACGATACAATAAAATTTAATATTTACGTATCTTTCTCATTATACGAGGCAAAAAACACACTGGCAGCTGCTATTTCAACCGATTGATTTTTTTGATATTTTTTTGAAAAATGTCATTACAATACGACATGAGTATTTTTGAAAAATCTTAGTTTTGATTATTTTTATCGTTTTAATTTTTGAGTTTTTGCATTTACTTAAATACCTACTCGTATTCCAGAGAAGAATACTTTTCTGAAAATTTTCAACTTTTATTTAATTAGCTATTTGTATAAATATTTAAAGTTTAGATGAGCGAAGTTAATTGGAGGGCTGAAGGCACATCGGGGGTTATCCCGTAAAATGTTGGTCTACTAGACAGCTCAACTAAACTTTAAATACTTATAACTAATTACCCATTTTTTTTTTTTTTGGTATAATTTATTTATAAGTACTCGAAAAAATATTCTGCTGCGGAATATGAAATTAAAAATGCATAAAAGTAAAAACTTCAAAAATTATGACGGTGAAAATTGTAAAAAATATATGCATATATTATGTTGATTTTTAAAGACTCGGAATGATTTCCAATAAATTATTATCATCAAAAACGTTAATTGTTTCCAAAATAATGAGTGGCTTTCTTCATAAGAATCACTCGGTATACTTACCATATAATATAATATACCCACGGCGCATAATAAATAATATTTAAAGTTGATCGCGGTGTCTTATGTAGTTCTATCCTCTACAATATAAGATTACAAGTAATAATTGCATATGACATTCGGCGAATGGTCAATAACATGTTTCCACCAAAAGTATAATTCGAGTACCTTTCCCTTTCCGCCAAACAGCATAACGACTAATACCCGTTTTTCATACATACCAGATATATCATAAAAAATAATATTTGAATTGTGTAATAACAATGTTATGCGATGTATTTTAATGTGTGCAAAAAAAAGTATTAAGTATGTAAATGTGGCATTTATTTTAAAAAACGAACGTTTCTTAACAAATTGAAAAATGTTTGAAGTTGTGTCTTTAAAAAAGTATTACGAGCAAAATAATTAATAATAGATTGTTTTTTTAAACATTTTAAAAATGAGTATTATAAAATCGTACGGTAGCTGGTATAATAAGTATGAAGGAAAAATTATTTCGGTGGATACTGGTATCGGCCATGTTTTTGTTTCATTTTATCGAAAAATGAATCCTAGGTGGAAATGGGAGGCGCATATTATAATAATATAGTTTTGGTGGTAAAGTGTATCACCCCAGCGAACAAAATATGACAATGCGACGGACACAAACGCCGCCTGTACACACCTTTATACAATATTATATACATTAATTTTCTGGTAAAAGCTTTGTAGAACTCTGCGGGAGGTTATTCACACCCACACAAAGTTTTGCAGAAATTCACACTCACTCATTAAACTTTTGAAGACAAGTGCGTTTTATTCTCACAATCACACGCGCACTTTCAATGGAAATATACAACCAAAACAATTAGGCCCCATGTGTGTTAGCTCCTATTTGTATAATCATTAACCATATAAATTGTATACGATGTACATCTCTTCAAATGCGAGACAACGGTCTACTATACAGGTGTTCCCAAAGTGTGTGCAGCGGGATGTCGCGGGGTTTTCGCGGGTAAGTACGTCGTGGGATAACATCCGGTCTAAAAATAAATTGGTAAACCAAAAGGTGGTGTCGCAGAGGCGGCTTTCTTGTGATTTGTCATGATTTGACTTAGGGAAGGGCGCCATGGGAAAACAACCAGCTCAGTTTGAAAAGGGTCGGGTCGAGTCGAAACACCTTGGGAACCACTCGTATACGGCCCATGTTTAATGATTCGTATTTCGTTAATTTTTTTTTTTCAAAAAAAAAAAATGTTTATTTACACTCAATTTACAATTTTAACACAAATTGTTCGCAATAAGTTTTTTTTTTAAAATACCACACATATTTTATTCTATTTTCTGAAGAAGAATGTTTTTCTATGGATTTTTAATTTTGATATAATAAAAATAGAATATCAAACCGGTAATTAGTTAAACGCCTACTTATAAGTAGTATATAGTATATATATAAAGTTCTTATGAGCGGAGTAGAGGATCAACGTTTCCGAGGCTCCCCTGTGCCACTCTATTCCGCTAATCAAAACTTTAAGTATTACTTCAAATTATGTAAAACTTATGTTCATGATAAAATAATCGCTTTGTATACGCACGTGACTTCACATCAGGTCTGTAGTTGGCCTGTAGTTTATCCCTCTCACTCTCTCTCTTACCTACAAACACATCACTTTTTTCACTCGTGTTAATATCGTATTGCTTTTCGATCTGAGATAACCCTGGCATAATAAAATACTATATATAGAAGCGTAAAATAAATGTAAACGCTATATTTTGATTCCACACAAAATATGTTCGTTTAAAAATAATCGATTCGTCCTTAAAATTGATGGCACTTTACCTATCCGTTCCCACTATATTATTTTCTTCCGCTTTTTTTAAGCTTGATTTAGGCAGGTACAATGCAGAACCGTTTTTAAAGGTAGGAAAGTATTGACTGTCAAATGCTCTTTTTTAAACTATAAATTGCAGAAAAAGTAATATTATATTATTATAACTGTATAACATTCTTTGTTACGAAAAATATTTTTTTTCGGCACTTTACTTTTGGTTATATTTTTCCTAAAATACTATAATAAATAATACCTATGTAGTTTAATGTTCTAACTTTTATATCTATTTAGTTTGTTTTTTACACCTTTTAAACTTTTCAAAATAACAGTGAATGTTCGTTAAGGGGGACTTCGATACCGACCGTTTTTAAACAGTACAATACAAATGTTTGTGTTTCCTGTTCGTTGTGTAAATGTGAGCGTAGTTATAGTGATCATTGATGTGTCATGTGTGTATAATATGACTGTCACACATAATGTGTAAAGACATAATTTGTGTTTGACAAGTAACATTTTTCTATAATAAATTATTCAAGAATAATACTGCTTGTCCATCGTCATGCCCACAAAACTTGTAATGCGATAAGAACGTCATTGAAAAAGTCAGAACATATAAATATGTTATGAAGTTAACTGGAGAACGAGGATCTTCCCTACTAAAACTCACTTACTACGCTTAAATTTAAATTTTATTATACCTACATATCACATAAATGTTTTCTTAACCCAGTTTTTAAATCCAAACATTATGTTTGTGTATTGAAACAAGTATCAATATATACCTGTACTATAGGCGGAAATCTAGCACTATTCGACTAGTCAAGCCCCTGTAACTATTATATACTTCTTGGTTAGCCTATGAATATAAGATTAAGAATTATATTTATCGGCACCACCTGTAAGAATTCGTGCCCTATATAGGTACAATATAGGTATAATATAATATTTTATTATGCGATACACCCATACGTGCATTACGGGCGTTTTAACTGGTTTCCATAAACGACATTACAATATAATAATATATAACATTATAACGTTATAATAATAATAATAATAATATTATGATGGATTACAGTATGCATTCTCGACCTTATGGTACATATAGGTAGGTATATTATCATAATGTGACGAGTGCAGTTTGGTTGAAAACACGACTTTTATGTTTTTAGTTTTTTAGTCGCATTTGAAACCAGATTTACTGTCACTTACACGATTTCTAACACGACACCGTAATAAACGACGACGACATATTATTATTATTATATTATTTCGCTTTGTATTTTTTTCCAATAATTTTCAGTGGCTCGTGAACTGCACTATAATCCGCGCAATACGTATAATATTATAATGTATATTTATATTAATATACTTATATATATATATATATATATATAACCTATTAATGTTTATTCAGCTGCATGTTAGGTACCTATATAAAATATAATAATAATAACAATATGCAATACATGGTAATTAGTAAAGTATAAAATTATATTTAGGTCCCGTCGCGAAAACACAAAATGATATACAGTTAAAAAATAAAATGGAATTACAAAAGTATTGTGCACACATCGACTGCACGGGTAGCTGGCTGGTTAGTTCTTTGAAAACATTGCTACAGGTTTCGATTACCTATTAATTTTGTCTCGTATTTCGTGAACCGCACAATAATATAAAGATGTAGGTACTGTGATGCGTAGTATAAATAATAATATAATATATAATGCAATTATTATGAGGTCGTATGTATCTAATGCAAATATGACGATGACGTGGCAGAATCTTGTATATCATTTTATTATACATTACCTATTTTTCTCCCCCCGAAGTCGATCTCTCAACCACCCGAGGTCTTTCTTTGTTCGCGAAAATTTCGATTTATTTTTTGCTCCGACGATATTATATTATTGTTATTATTATTTTTATGTATTTATAACATATAACATATTAACATATAACGCCAACAGGACGAGTATCTACGTCGTATTTTTCGGATCTATGAGGATAGCAGCTAACATCGCGTGCTTGACAATGACACGCGTGCTTTTGGGGAAGTGAAAGGAGTGAAAAAAGTTTCGTGGAAGTCCCGATGTGTATTGTGTATTGAATAAGTCGAACGAGGATTGTTAACTAGCCACTATATATTATGTAAGAGGCATGGTCTGATTTGCGACGATATTTTGTAGCCTGCTGGTAATGAGGAGGGAAGTCCCCGAGGTCTGATGAAATTAAAGCCATACACACCGCGATTGATTACAAAAAAAAAAAAATTAAAACGCCGATCTGTGGAGATGATGGTATATTATTATTATATTCGGTAGCTGCGGATCTCTCATGATGTTGTATCGTATAAACGTATAAAATTAGTTTTTCTTTGGTAGGTTTTCTTGGTTTTTTTACGGTGGTAAATTCCACGTAAACTCCCGATTTAAAGGTCACCTCACCAATGGTAAATAATAAGACACTCATTGCACAAAATATTTTTAACAATTTTAAGTTGTTAAAAAACATTCATCTAAAAAATTTTATTTTTACTATTTTTTAATGAGGACATGCACTTTTAGGTCCCCATTCCACGCAGAATATTTTTTTGGAGTCCTTATTATATATAAAGTTTATAGTTTATAGTTTATATAGTTTATGAGTTATAAGTATTAAAATGTTAACCAATAATATATAATAGGTATAAACTAGGTACTAGTCCTAAATTCAATTTTTATAGATTGAAATCCTCCGAATTATATACATATCATTATAAGTAAAAGTATACGTTGTCATTTGAAAGAGTGAAAAACTAATATAGTATATGAATATAATTTAGCAAAATATATTATAAAAATAAACTTATAACCTGTTCAATAAAATTGTATAATAATATAGCAATATGTAATATTATATCATAATAATCAAGTTGTCATATAGGTACGACGGACGCCATGTCTGCATCAAAATATTAATTATTGAAATTTGCATAATATTATATACGACAAGCGTTAGATTAAATTTCGCATTGTACATATTATAATATAATAACAACAATGATAATTTGGTCTATGAGATTTATTCGAGGAATTTGTGGTTTATTCGTGTATCGATGTAATATAATAATACGTCAAGTATTGTGCACGTAGGTAGGTACCATACACAATGATTCGCCAAGCATGGTTGATATTAAATATGTATTCAAATTATGAATTTTGTGATTTTAAAGTATAACTAGCACATTCAACGCCTCTGACGCGTATACGCGTTAACAGTGTTTATTCCAACAAATGCGTTAACGCGTCAAAAACGTATACTAGATTTAACTTTCCTAGATTTAACTTTTTTAGTGTTATAACAGGATTCGGACCATCAATAAAATCGTTTCGGCATTTTCTTATATTTTAATTTATAGTATTATCAATTATGATAAGTATGACGTGGTATGGGTAAAAAATCATAATTAAAATCGAGTACCTATGACAACGATGTAGGTAGGTACTTATACGAATAAACCTACAATAATCACTGCTTCAGAGTTGTGGAGTGTTTTTTTCGCCATTACCGTATGTCCATTTATATAAATTATACAATATATTATATATTTTACAATGTTTTGTAAAATGTATATAAAACGCTGCAGCATAAATATTTTAAAATATGCACTCGTCGCGTGCATACGCATGATTTACGGCTGGCGTGTTTAGTGTTTATCTCGTTTTATTCGGCGTCGTTATACAGTCTGTTGGCGAAGAGCGAATTCGAATAAATAATATTGTTCACGTACAATATTTATAGGTACCTAGGTACCTACATAGTTTCGGAAAGCCTGCCGAATCCCACTATTGCTGAATTTCGGGCAAATAACATCATAATGTATTATTATTATTATTTTGTCGGCACGTATAAAAGTGTGAAATAAATGCGCACGACCAATTTTTATCTCAAATCATATTATGATATGGGTATTATGTTATGGCCATTTCTATATATTATGATGCTGTTATCTTCCTGACTTGTCTAAGCTGTTTACGTTGTTTATTATAATGCAGCAGATACGTAGGCACAAGGTACACAGTTTTTAGGGTTTCCAATCTTTTTACATGTCTATTGTCTGTATTAACATTACTATTCGCTACGACACAGTTTTATTATGTGCAGTAATAGTCGGTATTTCGGATGTCAAGCAGGGTCTAGAACCATAAAAATAACCGCTTAGAAATGTATTCGAGAAAATTGAAAAAATTCAACGAAAAATACGATCCCCCCCTCATAAACTTAAAAATTGTTTATATAAAAAAAAATATGTTCTCTCTCAATATCAATTATTTTGCAATATACGACGCGACTGTCTGTGGAAAAAATGTCAGATCAAAATTCAGATATTATATAACATTTTAAAACTGCAGTGGCGGATCCTATCTCTTCCAATTATATAAAATATTTAATTAATTATACGAGGAAAAACAACGTTGAAACACCACGACGAACAGCGCGACCGAGAATCGACTAATCATAGTGTGATACGTTATCGTGTTGATCACACCGATGGCATTGCTCGAAACCATCGGTATACTGGGAATCAGTAAGTATAGTTTGTTTTTCCTGCAGTGTTATTATAAGACCGTCGGAGTATTTGTATTACCACGACAGCGGCAATACGACATAATACAGTGGATAATAAAAATAAAAAAGGACGAGTTGAGAATAATTACTTCTAGATGTTAAGAAATTAGAATTGACTATAGATAATACAGAATCGATGGTATAACTATTAGTTAATGGAATACAAAATAAAATTCTTTCGTAAACACGCATTGAGGAAAAAATTTGAGCCAAAAAAAAATCAGGTTTTCGTCAGTGGTTACCTCTGCGTCATCTCAAAGTAAAAATATACAAAAAGTAAAAAAAAAGCACTTTCCTACTTCAAATCGTAGTAAAATGTTATGGATTTACATAATATTCTGCCATTAAGTCCCGAATTTTGGTGCAGGTAATTATATTGTTTATATTGTTATAATGTTTAACTGTGAAAAAAAATGATCGTCACAACTATAAAGACCTACTTGAAATTATACTGCAATAGTTTTTTTCTAGGTGAACAATACATTATGTTTCAAGTACCTACCAGCTTTTTAATACAATGTATCATTTTTGATGTGATAACAAAGTAAAATATGACAAAAACATGGATCTGACAATACTTATTATTGCGAAGGATCGATTCATTGATATAGATGATTTGTAGGTAGGTACTTATCGCCGTACCATCTACGACTTGTCACAATATTATATAGGTGATTAGAGCTAGAGAAAAGATTTTTATGTCTTGACATATTTTTACTGAGAGTATGCCTTCCCAATTAGATAAGCTTTCTCGACGATTCATTTTCGTATGAACTGATATAAAAAATTTTTTAGCTCATAAAAAAGTATATTTCAAGGTTAAAGAATATTTTGGAAAAAATAAAAATATTTATACACCTGTCAATTTTTCTACCATTTTCAAGATGAAAACACACAAAGAAATATTGATAAGAATATCAATTCGAGGAGAATGACTATTGACTATACTCCGTTGAAGTTAAGAGACGTAGGTAGTCGGCAATGACTAGTTTTAAACGGCCTGTAATGAAGCAACACCCATTTGTCACCCCAACCCGGTCAATTATCTGTTTACCTGCCGTGTAGTATTACCACGCCCCTGCGCACAATTCGGCCGCCGACTACGTTTCTTAACTCGAACAGAGTATAGAGACGTGGACTCGGGTTTAGCGTGATGTTGTTAAACGTCGAGGGAAGCGCGTCTGGTCTCAAAGGGTGTTGAAACGGGAGAGAGCGAGCCGGCTCACTATGACTAAATATGACTGTTTGAATAATTTTTAAAAATTTAAATTAATTTAACTATTTTATAATTTTTATAAACTGTTACTTTTATTTGTTTTTTCAGTATATAATACAGTTTTTTCAAGAATCATATTTTTCGGAAAAATAATATTTATGCATATAAAATACTATTTTGATGAAATTATAAAACATAAAAATATCTTATTTTTAAAATATTCGTTCCTACTTCACACAGTTTTTTCACCTTTTGTCTAGATATTTCCCAAAACTGTCCATAATCGTCTAATTTTCTTCTTTTAATGGTTTGACTAACAAAGACTGGGCTATATATTTTCCTTAGAACATCCTAAGTAGTTCGATACCCACGATTCAATACCGTATAGAAACAATTGGTCGTAATAATGTCATGTACGTCCTTATTTTTAAATTTTTAGAGAGGGTGACCTATATATAAGGACTTTTATAGCCCATGGTATCTTTTATTTGATATAGTTGTATCTTCTACCTTAACGTCATTATCCTGCGTTCTATTTGACCCCAGGTACTTAAATTGTGATACCTACTATTTTGAAAGTATGTCCTACCCTTTATAATATAATATATAATTATAATGATAACAGTTATTAGTCGTATATAGTACATACTATAGTTACAGTTGAGCGTCACGTGCCTGCACATACATCGCTATTAAAATATGCGTATAATGTGATAATATTCGAAAAAAAAAATTCTGTTCCGTGAAAGGTATGATGATATAATAATAAAAATAATATGGTCCATGCATGGCGGCGTGCAATATAATGTTATGTATATCATATTAATACGACGTACGAACTACATTATTTGTAGGTACCTGCTGCAACGCCACCCGACCACCGGCGAGCAATTACTATTTTATTCATGGTGCACGACGTGATGCATAATAATATTTTAAATACGTGTTTTCCTATTTGGCCTTCTGGGAATCAAAGTTGGTATTTCGTCCGCAATATTATGATGCAGCAATGTAAAGTGCACAGACATTTCGGTGTTTTATATTTTTGCATCGCACGTCGCTCATGTTCGACCGATTTTCTTTTCCCCTCGTCCGATTAGTGCGTATATTTTTATAATATTATGACAATCATAAATATATGATATGATATTAGGCGCATATATTACACGTCGTTCGTTCGTAAATAAATACAATAACAAAACGATAAATATACTAGACGTTTTAATGTTATATAACAATTAATCCAAATTGTTCGTTGAAATTTAAAAAAAAATTAAAAAAAAAACAATTATTATATTATAATATAATTCATATTATATATATGTATAATATACAATATGAATCTTATTTCATGTTAATTAAAAAACAATGAAGTTAAGCTAGTAGTCAAATGATCGGTAACCCCAAAATATTACTATAGATCAGTTAGAAAGTTAAAAACATATTTACTTTTTGACTTAACTTTAATTTTTTAACCATCGTTAATATTAGCGCCACCGTTTTTATATCGTATTCTAGAATTAACTGCAACTTTGACTGTTTTTTTCAGCGAGTTTATTTACAATTTCCGTTTAGTATGTTTGTCCGCCGCGTGTTTAGGTTACTTGCGTCGACTGTTTATCCAAGTGTACCTATTTTTCTGAAACGCTCACGAGTGGTAGTTGTTTAATATATTAACATTGAAAACATCCGTTTCGCGGAACACAAAAATAATATATATTATATTACATATAACCATGATAAATTAACATTACATTAGAGGCATAGTTCGGAGAGGGGGTATTGGTATAATCTGGCATCTGTTAACGACCAAGTTCTAAAGTAGCCTGTCGATTGTCGGCGAGATTGACCCAACTGGTCTGGTCGAATTGGGATCTCACACGATTTTTGATTTTCGTGAAATGCATTTAAAGCATGTCTATAGTTTATATGTTACATAGCATAATAATGTTGTTGCTTTTTTTTATAACAGTTTAGATGTATTATATTACAATTAATTATATTTAAATGCATATATTTCAATACCCGTCCTCATAAATGTTGCTTACTATATAATTTTTATTCTCAGGGCTGTCGACACGAGATGGGGGTTTGGGGTTTATACCCCCCTTACAGCATGGAAAATATATAAATGTATTTATCATATAATATCTTATTATTATGATAGCCCCCTCCCCATGTTAAATTAAAAACAGTTCAGACAACTAATCTGTAGGCATAATTTTTCTAAAATAATTCAAGGTCATCTTACTCGTTTTTAGCATGCACTATTTAAGCGCCGAAGTTATGAATTCATGCATTTTTAATTACATATTTTACTATATCGTTTTATTTGGCGTTACTGTTGGAGTATAAAAAAACATAATACAAATATAACAATTTACAATTATTAAGAGCTGATTGGCATAGGTATTATAGGTATCACTTACCTTTAATATACGCCTAGCACGTTTATCAAAACTTGGGTCTGCAAATTTGCTCATCATGAATGTTATAAAATTATACATATATTATGCCAATAAGTGCGCTTTATTGGCACTGTGCAGCAGCTTATAACTATAAAATATATTATGATAATAATAAAATATATAGCTGTCACGGTCTTACTCGGCGTCTACGAGTCGGTCGAGTCCAACACATGGTCCGGTGCACTATCTGCAGAATATGGTCCCGAGAATAGTCAATAAAGCACTCACTATATATGGTTGTACGTAATATTGTGCACCACGGTGGGTACGGGAATTAATCGGAGGAAACGTTTGTCGGATGCGGTGGCCCGTGAAAAGTTTTCGTTCGTCGGTCGTGGAAAACACAATATATTGTATAATAATAATATCAATTCAAAGATAAAGTCACCGACGTCGGCAAGTCCTCAAAACTTATACGATGCGAGGACGATGACCTAGACCGATGTCTGAACGCATATTAATAATATATTTTGTCGATCTTTACGAGAATTATTGTTAAAATTTGTATTTTTTAGAATACAATTGCGTACGGTGGTTCCAATCGGTGGTTCCTTTTTCACAACACGGTTCGGTGTATGTGCAATGTTGCCAAATTGTAGGAATTGTGTACAACTAACATAATAAAATAAATCCATATAAAAACAAGCAGTCCAGAAACCTCACAAAAAATAAACTTCAATAGCCAATTCCATAGTGCTAGACCATCAAACGTGTCATGTGTATAGTGATGATATCTTCAATTAATAATATTGTTGTGAGTGTAAACAAAAAATGTACAGAGCATAAGAGTTTAAATAGGTAGTTCAATTAAAACGAGATTCTATAAAATTACAAATATATTAGGTCCCTACATAAATTATTTATTCACCTAATGGTTCACTAAAATTTAATAGACCAATCCTATAACCTACTAAATCGTGTTTAAGGGATAATTTAAGCTACCATACATTCATTACATTTCTGTTAGTAACCTAACATAATATTATGTACTTACATCAAATTATCAGTTTGAAAATTAGAAAGAAAACTCAGAAAACTGTAAAGACAAGATTTGAAAGACTTGATATGAAAATCAAACTTTTTTGCGGTCTAAAAACGTATTTCAAAACACAGCACATAGTATACATTAATAATTATAATACAGTAAAGGTAGATTACGTAGTATTATGAATGGGCGGCTTAGAAAAATATTATGATAATACAATAATAATATTTTTCGCGGGATATTCAAAAGTCACTAGTAGGTATATAGATAGTCATACTGCTGTCAACCTGTGGAAATCGTTACACCTATAATTCTGAAAATTATTATGCTACATTAGGTTTTTTTTACATTTTATTCCTATTCGACTTCTTAACCGGACTGACATGAGTGAACATTTTTTTGTGTAATTTTTATGTGGACAATCTTACAACTCTTCCTCTAGGTCCTAGGGTTAACCATTAATTTTGACATCACATTCTCTATTCACACTCTCGGGGTATAAAATATAAACACAAAATGGCCATACATTTATTTTTAATGCGTTAAAATTATGATTTTTGTTATACCTATACAATTAATAAAATACAAAATTGTACGAAATTCTTAATATTCTGTGTCACGAGTGCTCCGCTGTCAGCTGACAGTCCAAGTTGTTTTCTATTTGGCTTACAATAATAAAACAATTTACAATACGTTGTTTATGTAATAAAAATGAAAGATGTTGACAAAAATTATACAAGTTTGATTCCCGGGCAATTGACCCTTCCGATTCACTTGCTTGGATTCCTCATTCAAAACCAGCCAAACTAGGACTCATAGCAATCCCAACAAATGTTGGACGATAAACACACCGAACTATTGTAAATATTAGTTGCATGGAATACAACAACTATACCCATTAAGAGATGACTTACAGTGTGTTATCTTATTAACGACCACCGACGACGTTATAAAATTAATCCACCTGCATTGTCGGTTCAATGAAATCTTTTTTTTTTCAATCGAAATAATTAAAGTCAAAACCATGTTTCTCACGAACAAGTTTAAAGCAGTACAAGTTGTGTACATTGTGAAGATATGTTCAAAAAAAAAAAAAATTAAATAAAAACTGCGTCGCTGGTTAAATCGTCACGTAATATCAGCCAACTCGCGATACTATAACGAATTCCAAAGGACCGAGAAAATAAAGTTCGTTAAATACATCAAACACCGTAAGGTGTGCAAGAGCATAAACCAACATTATTCATTTAACGAGATTTAAAGAAAATGTAAACCAACACACAATTGATATTTCATTATCATTTGATAATACAAATATTATGTAATACGTAAAATCATAATATACTAAAGTTAAGTAAACATCAGTCAGTAAATTTTATTTTGAAAAATCTTTATAGATACTTAATTTTCATTCGTAAGATCTGCTTGCACTTATCTGTTCAATAGTGATTAGTAATCACTGATTACTAATATTTGCCCTCCATGGCAATATTTATTTTTAAACGTTCCGTCAGGTAAACACTTAAAAAACAATCCCTGCTCGTCAGTAATGAACACGTTTTTCGGCTCTTGGAGTTTCACTTTCCAGTCGTCATATAAAGCCGTTATACACTAACTGAAGTATATCTTTTTTTAATAGCTATAATGTACCTACTCGAGCACATATTGTAGCATATAATCATCGTCGGAAAAACTTCGTAATAGCAAGCAACGGAATTGTAAAAATTTGTTTCCCCTCGAGAGCTTTGGCCAGAATAAGTTCGTTATATCGAGGGGGCCAAAATACATTTAATATTTTGTTATATCGCGAGTGTTTCATGACAACCACAGACTCATTCAAATAATCGAGATTTTCGATACATCAAGTCGTCATTTCACGAGTTGACTGTAATAGCAGTATTATGAACACCATCACCGCTATACAATGTTCAATCATGACCAACTGCACCGACAATATAATATTCTTATGCGAATTTTTTCTTAGTTTCCAAATCGCCACTTGCACATACTGTATGTAGGTAGAGGAAATATTAATCCAACTAAAATAATATTTCGGTAGAAGCTAAAATGTTCAATATAGTTGGCAAAAATGGGTGGGGTGGACTCGGCATTGGTACCAATAATAATTTTCATCCTATATAAGATCGTTAAAAAAATGTTTAAATTATTTTATTTTTATTTATTCTATGGACTGGACCCGTTTTTACATAAATTATAAATAAGACATTAAATTAATTAATGTTCAATTAAATAAGCATTTCATTTTTTGGTATATTTTTACATAAAATATTACATTTATATATGTATTATAATATAATACATACTCATATATTACAATATAGATAATAATTTAAAATAACCACAAGAGTTAAAAACAAATACATAATGTACCGATACGTACTATTTCCAATTTTTTTTTTGTTTTTGCATTGTATTTATCTAAAACTCATTGTTATTAAGTTACCACTAATAACTTATTCAATATTTAAAATATTTAAAATAGATAAACCAGTGATTCGCTGCGTAGTTGAAAAACTACGATCCAGTGGTTCAAAATGTATACTTGAATCGTGATAGATAGTAATAATTTTAAATAATTTATAAGAGTTAGAAAAAATCGTTGGCATTGTCCAGGTCATTGAAAATATTATTAACTATGGTAATTATTATTACTATCGAAACTTTCTACAAATATGTCAGAACGCATAAATGCTAAAATATAATGAATTCGGAAAATCAGAAAATAAAATATTAAAATATTATGCAGAAATCAAGAATTATGGTTTGGATTTTTTGGGGTGCCCCCTCCCCCCACGATTTTCGTTCGTAAATAATAATAATAATACAATATACTCACTCGTGTGGAATATTACTATTATAATATATTATTATTATGTTCGAGCTCGTCATTAAACACACGGCCGAGGTACAGGCTATTATATAGGTAGGTCTACTTGTGCGTGTGTGTTTTATTATTATAATAATATGTATATGTACATCCGCGCCCGGTAAACGGCGATAAATCAAGTTATCTGATTACGCGTTTGAGGTCGACGAGGAAAAAATGTGAAAAAAACCACCAACGGTCTGGCGTTTTCCGACGCGAAACCACTACGCGTGATAATGACAATATCATATTATTATTATTATACAATATACACACCTAATACACGTATGCAACTTTATATATTACAATACTAAAATTCATTATAATATGATATAAAGTATACAGAGTGATCCAATGTATGTGTCCACACTCACTATTTAGAAAAGTGTTAATTTCATTAAAATATTGTCTTTTACAATAATTATTCCTTATCGTTATTATTTTTAAGAACTATACAAATGTATCCATATAGTCTCGATTTTCATCAAGACTTATCGAAATACTCCAAAAAAATATTCTGCTTAGGAACAAGCTATATAGGACATAGATATAAAATAAATTAACGCTACAGTCATCAAAATCGATATAATTATATCATATTATTGAGAGTGAACCAATTTAAGTGTCTGCGATCACTATTTCGAAAACTTACTTTTTTGAAAATATTATATTTTCACAATTCCCTGTATTAATATTATTTATATTAACTAATCTCGTTCAAAGATTCAATTTTTATCATGACCTTTGCAATTATAATCCGTTTGGTTCGGAAAAAAGTATAAAAAAAACAGAATGTTATCATTCGACAAAGTGAAAGATTTTTATTGTAAATTTGTAATATGTTTTTGAAAAGTGGTTTTGCAACGAAATCAAAATTCAAATTATGTAAAATTAATTAATTTTCAAATATTATATGAGTCTGATCAAATGGATCTCCTTGTATATTATACACACCCGTTACCATATAACCTGACAGTGCTCTGTTTATATATTTTATATTAGGTTTATAATTATCGTTTGGTGTTTATATAGAACAGTGCATTTAATAATTTAATACATTTTACTATCTAGGTAATCCAGAGTATTATGATATAATATTTTCTATGGGACGATCTGGGCAGCTGGATTATTCTAATAATCGGGCATTAATATAATATATACATACCATAACATTATTATGGATATTTGGTTCGCTAATTTTTTCATTTTCTAATTTATATATATCACTGTACAAGCGATTATTGGCGTATTTGCATAGTATTACATTATATTACGTTTGAATCGAATCGATTGACACTGCAAATGTTTATAACTATTTAGTCCCAGGTTTGTTTTAATTTGAACTTTATCGTCCCGAAATAAGATAGAAATCGTGATCGCCATCGTTTTATCATATTTTAATAATAAGAGTTGGTTCAAATTATGTTTTTAAGAATATTTAAGTTTACATAAAGACCGTATTTTTCGGATAGTAAATTGTTATCTATGCTATTTGCAGGTCTGCGGCGATACAAACTACTAATTTGTCCAATGAGGACTTTAGTTGTTACTGATTTTAATAGATTATGCCAAAATATTAAGATATATTATAAAGATAATTTTAGATTATTTGAAAACTATAGCCATCAATAACCTATCTAAATGAGTTTTGAAGTCTAAATAAAATTATTATTATTTAATAACTCTGAATCATTAGACGGCTACTAAATTAAAATTAATATCTTCATCTTCAGCTTATGAAATGTTTTATAATATAATAATTTCTTATAAAAAATATATATTTATATATATATCAGGTAGATCATCAGGAAATTTAGTTGATGTGCTCTTGGGTAGTTGGATATACATATGTCATATACTGTCGTACTGATGATGACTTCTGACCCGACGACAGCTGCAAGGAAAGGTAATAACGTTCTTGATGATGAATATGAGGAGGTGGAAGATGAGATGAGGATGAAAGGAACTGTAGCAGTTGCTAGAGAGACAATATGTAGGGGTTCAGGTCCGGTTAGCCAGAAATAGCGTTTTCCAGACCATATGTTTTGCTCGTAACTCGTTGATGTCTATGAAATAAATTATGTAACAGTATCCGAAATGCGTTTGTTTCGATATCGCATAGTAATCAAAGTTTCAAAAAAAAATTGCACGTGCCATTAATATTCAATACTCGATCCTGCATGGTGTTGCCCATGACAAATTAAATTTCCGTGGATTGATCCCTTCTTAAACTCCGTTATAAATGTAAGCTGCACAGATGTTTAACACTACAGTTATTTGGGTTGTTTTGACCGAATATAAAATACAATTCTAAAATTATAATATCCAATCATACAATAGTAACTATTTTATTTTCTGTAACTAATGGCGAAATTATATAAATAAAAAAATTATAGTTTTTCGTGTGTAACTGTATTCAACATTTCGTGCTGAACAATAAAAATGAAGTCTATGAAACCACGGATCTTACTGAATCAATAAAAAAAAAAATTGGAGATCGGTCGAAACTGCGGATTTGCATATAAAGGTCATGCGCTTTGATTTTATACATAAATACTATAGTTGATATATTTATCAATTATAGCTGTTCAGTATTCTTGTACGGCATTGCCCGTAACAAATTAAATATTATGTACTTTGGTTTCAGTAAGTCAGCTGTTTTACACAAAACGTAACTTAATTCAATGATTTATACTTATGTTTGTTATTTAATTCAAAATATAGGTACCCTCCAAAGTTGACGGTTTATCAGCTCCGGTATATCTGCGGGATTAATTAAAAGTTGCGTTTGTGCCTGAACATGTTAGCTATATAATACATTTTAGTGTAGTTAATCTCGTAGTTATTAAAATATAATTCAACAGAAAATTAACCACTCCCTAGCCACCACCACGTACTTTACTGGGGTGTCAATGTACTGGTTGTACCTACCGTTATTTGTGTGGGCCACAAATTGGAGGCCAATAATATTATGAATAATCAGACCAGATTTCGAGTCAAAACGCGATTGTTGCGGTGTTTAACATGACGTTTGCGTCTCTCATAAAATATATTGGTATTGCAGCATTCGTATATAATACGAGTGACAAAAACTCATCGTACACAAATGATGGGCTGACTGTGTTTTTACATATAATTTCGTTTATCGCGTCAGATGACATATTATTATTATACGACGACGATATTACACGCGTATAAATGTATAATAGTGTGTTCGGGGTACACCCGTATTTTATATAAATAAACGTCTGCCAAACATAGTATAAGAATAATATGTAAATTGCACAATAATATGCGAGAAAAATCTCGTTTGACGCTTGTAATCGACAATATATTATACGCGTTTACATAATAATATTATACCGTCCGCCTTACACTCCACTGCGGTCTGTGAATCATATAGCTGCAGAGATACGCCACTGCTTCAGACTACAATTTATTTATTTTTATTATTATTATTATATGGTTGTGCGAAGTTATTCGGGGGGTGAAATATTTCTGATATATATTCAGAACTCTCATCACATATAGTTATATAGGTAGATGAAAAATGTGTACGCGTTTGATTTACTAAAACTATCGTCGATTGTAACAATTCTTTTCGTCGTTTTTATTTTATTGAGTAGGTAATATAATTGTCTTAATATATAGTTTTAAATATAGTTTTAATATATAGTTTTCATTAAAGCTTTCAAAACCATATAATATTATAATTGAATATTAGATTATGCATGTTACGCGGTAGTTACGGTAATTATAACGTTTTAAATTACAATCTCATAATATGGTCAAATAATTTTAAATTTGTTATAATGACCTTATCAAAATAAACACATTTTGTTAAATTAGTTAAACTTAATTAAATTTATAAATATAATTTCAGTTGTCATATTACAAAATATTATAATAATTCATCTGCGATTCTAAATATTTTTTAATTCAATCAACAAAAAATAAATAAACAAAATAACCTGCAGTATAGAACCGAAAACACTATTTTTACTCGTTATACATTATTATTTATTTATTGATGATTATAGCCGACAGATCTCGTTCTGCAGCACTGCATGCTTAAAATATAATATATCGATAAGAATATTTTATTGGGACAGCAGTCTCGACTTTCGGAGATGAATAAAATCACAATATTATATGAGTATGCTAACCCTAAATGTTATTTATCTGTAATATTATTATCATTACATAGAGCTCATAATATTTCATAGAGTTGTAATACAGCGAGTGCTCTCTATGAGTTTCACATTGCGATTTGTCAATTTATACTCTTCCTGCTCCCACCTATACATAACTTATCCTGTATTTCTGTACTCGCGGGACTCTTTTCAATCCGTCTACTCACCGCTCCTGAATAAGTCTTAAGACGTTCGTGACTGTTCTTTAACATTTCACGGATAGTGGTTTTATTTCAATGCAAGCTGTGGCTAAAATGTCTTTAATATTTTTATAGTATACCGATATAAGACTTAAACAATTATAAAAATTGTTAAAATATAATTTTTACCCGAAAAAGTTGTTTTTTGACGATTTTAAATTATGTAAATTAAATATTTTCTAAAAAGTTAGTATTTTCTGAAATAATGAGTGTCTTACGTGAAATTGTTCACTCCGTATTATGAAAAACGTGAAGACAATCTTTAGGTGCCTTTATATAGGTACCTGCCTAGGTTTTATTTCGTTTCTGGTAAACCAAAATATATTTAAAACATTTCGTAGGAACAATATCGTTTTAGATTTTTGAGCAATGAGACGAATGTATTTTCTATATTTTTTTAACTTCCTTTTTCATTATTATGACTCGAATCCTCTATAGTACCTTATAGTGGTTGTATATCATAATAATATTGTAATGAGTAATGACTTTAGACCGCCCTCAACCGGAGATCATTGCAGAGTGACTATAATATATTTTATCCTCGAATTGAATTGAAAACGCTATACGCATCGTCAGGAATAATATTATGTTTTGCAACCAAATTGATCTATGTAAATATATCGGACAATTAGTTACGTACGGCACATTTTGATGTAATATGTACGTTGGAATTACTTGATATATGGCATCAAAAATCAGAACTGTGTCTGCTGGTTGTAGAAGTTGTCGGAAGAAGTCTTTTTAGACCCTCCTTGCCGCCTGCAGATATATCTGGATCATATATGGATATTGTAAAAACATATTTATCATCTATGAAATAAAAATGTATTACCTATTCAATGTATATAGGTACCAGTGTACCACTAAATAATATAGTTGAAGAATAATTCAACGATATCTGATAATTATAATAAAAGTGTAACATTATTTTTTTAATACGCCACAAAATTCCTCAGATGTCCGTGCACCTTGCTGGTGTGACTTTGCAACGTTATAGGTCCTGATATTATTATCATCTTTCTTTATTCTGGTAACTATATGCGTTCTCTAAAATTACTTTCATATGCCACATATTGGTATATTACGTCTTGGTCTTTCTCTACCAATTCTTCTACTATACTTATCTACGTCCTAGTACCTTCATATTGTTATGATTTTTGGATATCCTTCGTATTATGTTGATACTAAAGTCGTCAATTTTTTTTTGTGAAATGTTTAAAAATATAAATCTCGTCGTTCTCCGATTGTTTGACATTGTAACTGTATTAAATTGTTGTGCTAGCTACATCTGATATTATGGTTTTCACTGAGCTTTGACCCGAAACGCTTCCTGCAAACTATAGCACGAACATAATTCATCAATAACTAGTATTGTTTACACTGATCATCTAGGAGAGTGCACTCTGTTCAGATTTAAAATCGCATTTAAATGACCGCAGATCAAAAAAAGTGACTTTAGACATGGGCTCGATATTATTCTATGTGAAATGTATACAATATATTATATAAAATATCTACATGGACACGTGCGGGGCTGAATTATTATTATTCACTTACGCCTTTTAGTACTACCATTATGAACCACCTTTATCTTATCATTATTTCGAGGGCAATAATAATAATTATTAATTATTTGATAAGTGAAATCATAATTTATCCCAATAAAATATTATATAATATTATCGATTAACCACGATGACGTTGAATTTTATAATATTATATCGTTTCAGATTGCAGCTGACCGGCCGATAGACTGCATCTACAGCACTAACTGACCGTCTACTGACCGACCGACCACCAATCGCCGCAATAACGGGACCGGGTTCGGGTCGCGGTGCGAACAGTGGCCGGGCAGAGCAGTCAGCCAGCTGGACAGCCGCACCAGCAGTCGTGCACATCAGCAGCCGCAGCCGCCGCCGTGCTGAACCGACAGCCACCGCCATCCCCCGCACCGCCACCGCGAGTCGTCTGGCCCGTTAGCGGCCTGTTCGCCCCGACCGTCGTACAGCCGCCGCCTGTCATGCACCACCAGGTGGCCCACCCGCACTGGATCGCCGCGGCCGTGCAGCCCTGGGGCTTGCCCCAACAGCTGGCTCCGTCGCAGAACATGTTGGCACTGGCCGCGATGGCGCCTACTGCGATGGCGCCTACTGCGATGGCCCCGGCCACACCGGGCGCTGCGCCCATCGCTTTCATCGGGTTGCATCCGCACCACCCGCATCATCCACACCCACACCATCCGCACCACCCGCACCACCCTCACCACCACCCGCATCATCTAAACGCGATGCCGGCGCAACCGCTGCAGCCGTCGCCGCCGCCTCAGCATCCGAACCACATGGCCGGCCATCACTCGGCCACGACGGCCGCTGCCGCCGCGTTGGCCCTTCTCAATCAGCTGCACCACCACCATCACCAGCAACAACAGCAACAGCAACACGATCTCGCGCACTTGTTGCTCCAACAGCAACAGCACCAGCAGCATCAGCAGCTCCAGCACCAGCAACAGCTCACGCCACTGCCACAGCTACAGGTAAGCGTCTACAAAAATCTCATGTAGCACCTTCACTGGCTCAACTATATTATAGTTCCACCAACAATCCCTTGAGCCAATAACTTCACCCCCAAAAAACCAACAAATTTACAAGTTAAAGCAGGACATAATATTATTATGTTATCTTATACCATCTTTCCAACGGAATCGATTTCGTATATTAATTGGTAATTACCTACTGTTCTACGTTCTTTTACAAAATGTTATGATTGGTCTCGACCCGGTCGATGTGTTCACATCTGTTTAGCCCTTGCGATCTGTGGTTTGCGGTGATAATATCGTATATAGGTATGCATATTATAGTAAATAGGCAATTACGTTATAAACGGCACACACACATAGAACGATGGAATTTCCTCAGAACTAATTAAACATGAAACAATGACTGTATATGATGTACACATACCATGGTATATGATGTATTATATATTCCATCCATTTTGTACCGGTATCGTATGAGAGTTAATTAAAGTGCATTGTCACCAAATACGACTGCAACCACATCGATGCGCCGGTGTCCGCTGCACAATAATCGACGCACTATACAATTTACGATCAATAATAATGTTTGTGTGTCGTGGTGCACCGCTGTTGGTTATTGTTTTATTATTATTTAGTTTCGGCGAAAGCGGAATCACATTGTCTTTTTTGGTGCTCGAAACAATAATTATTATACTGTCAACAATATAAAATGAAAATATTTTAAACGAAAGATTCGTATTCTGACTATAGGGCATAGATTTCAATGCAAAGTACATTATTTTTTAGGCCCTCTCGGAGAATGCATTCTAAGTATGCGTAATTAATTCAATGTAATTACTGATAGCTACTTCAAAAATGAGACTTTTATTATATATATTTTTTTTTAGAATTGTCGTGTAGTTTTATTAATTTTCAGTGGATATGAGTATTTTCTTCTAGTGTAAATTTGTAAATTAAAAATATTATATCAAGAAATATAGTTTAAATAGATTTTAGGTATATTTCATCCGTACCAAATTTAAATTATACGTTTACGGGCAAATTAAAAAAAAAAAAACATTATAGTAACTTCAATGTATACTGTACATTATAATATGTTATAAGAATAGGCACTAAAAGATATAGAATAACAATACTATTATAAGGTTATAGTTGTATACGGGCATATTTAAAGTTTGTCTGGGGTAATTATGTGTACCCCGTGCGAGTGGTGGCGGGTTATGATAAAGAAGTGTTACAATTTCCGAAAGTTAAACTGTCGTTAAACTCTCGCTTGAGTGTCTATTAAAAAAGTTTGAGTAATTTGTAAGGGCATTATTGGATTCTATTATTTAGAGAATTTTTAATTGTTTTCAGAGTATTTAAATCCGAGCACTATAGTCTCGTACCTATACGCATTTTTTAAAGTGATGTACGTGCACGTCACTCATCCGTCCAAGCAGTCTTAATGCCATGTGAAGTCTTATCGTTCGAATGCATATCGTAATATCCTATTTTACGGAAAACCCTATCACTTATCAGTTGCTCGATTGCAATATAATATAATTATATTATTTGAACCTGCAGTGGCGCCGGCCGGACATAATAATAATGTGTTCGAACAGCGATCGGTTCGTAAACGTAAAATGAATTTGTTCGTTATATTATTAATCCTGGGCAGGTGCGGGTGGTGGTCCTAAGTCAATACATATATTTCAATGAAATTATTGTTGCGATATTATAGTTTGGCGCCACACCGATCGTAATATGGCATGCAGTAAAACACTTATATTACACGACTAATCCATATTATATGGTCGCCGTTTTATAGTATCGTTTCGCAGTATATATATATATATACCTTTTGGTACACGAAATGCTTTCGTATTGCGTTCTGCGGCACTTCCGGCCGGATGAAAAACCATTAGAACCACCGCTGTTAGGAAATTGTCTGTTACCTGTGTGTGTAGTTAGGTAGTGGAAAGGCATGTATTGACGCTGCCACGCGTTCCTATAGAGTTCGATGCTTTTAAGTTACGATGTATAGTGATTATTGTATTGCTTGAAACTGTGTGATGATAGTACAATATTATAATTGCTTATAAATATACAGGGTAATTCGACAAGCACGTTCACCCCTATTTTTGCCTTTTAAAATAGTTAACTTCCGTACTTATTCGAATTTTGGTTTTTGGAATTTTTCAGTATTGTAATTTATGATATACCTACAATAATAGGTGGACTATAATATTTTCAATTATTCAGATATCTAATACCATTGAAGAAGTGTCCCGTGGTGACGATATATTATAAACTTGTTATTTTGCAAATAAAAACTAACTTATTTACTGTAAATTGTTAAGCAGATAATTTTTGGAAACATTTGATATATTGAAACCATAATTCGAACGAGTAGTTTCAGAGTTTGCAAAATATATTCGCCAAGGAAAATAATCAATTAAAAATAGTTAAACAAAAATATTAAACTATCAAAATATGTGTTATAGGTATTAGATCTAATATTTATTATACTCAGAAATTGTAAAATTATCATTTATCTTAGTAGGTGCACAAAGTGAGAAATTACATAATTGAATTTTGATTTTTTTATGAAAATACTTAAATTATTTAATAAAAAATACATCAACATTTTCAAACAATTTTACTGATTAACAATGTACATGTAAATAGTTGGTACCTACTTAAGTGTACCTAAAAATTGTTTAAACCAGATTTTTAATACCTATCAAATGTGTAATCCATTATTTAAAGAGGAAAATGGTGGTGACATGCTTTGTAAATCATCTTGTATGCTATAATGTAATGTGTTGAGAATTGAGATGGGTTTAATTATCGTTCAACTGTTCTAGAGAGAAGCCGTTTATGAATTTTAAAATAAATAATTACGTTCTAACAAACTTCTGTGATCAATACATCTTAAATCGTATACAAGTCATATCATTATACAATTGAAATGTTTTCACCTTTAAATTTTCCACCTATATTATGGTATTTATATAATACAGATTTATTAGTAGTCACTAATTATTGGACTCATTCGCCTATTTGACTCAAATATACTGGTCCCGATGTACACACACTACACTGGTTTGTGTATTTTTTAAGAGCATATTTTCAGATTTTTAGTTCATTTTGCTGATTTTTGTATGTACTGATTATATTTTGACTATTAATACCATTTATTTTCTTCAACTCATTGCATATCGAGAAGCATTAAAGGTTTTAAAGTTTTTTTTTTTTAAATAATTTAAGTCAATGCAAAACACCATTTCCTATTTGTATCGTTATATACAGTAGAAACCGTTTATAATGACGTTCAAGGGACCAAAGAAAATAGGTCATAATAACCGGTTGTCATAATAACCAAAATGACTAAAATCAAATTGTAACTTCAACACATATTATTATTATTATTATTTATTTATGTGATGTATAATATAGAAAATAAGTAAAGATAAAAACATTTAATTATGTACATATTATTTAAATTAATTAATTCAATTATTATTTTTAAAAAAATCTGCTATTTCATTTTGAAATTCTTGTTCGATTTTGTCTCAAGCTTTCCATATGTTATAAATCGTATAGAGTGATCTACCCCAAATTCTTTAGGTATGTGGGAATTTTTTTCACCTTTTTTTAAACGAAACACGACATTTGCTTTTTCTTCAATTGTGGATTGCTTTCGTTTGTACATTTTACAATTTCAAAATATTTAACACAAGAATACAAAACACATTTAATTTCACAACGATTACACGTACCCTGATGATAAAATAAAATAAAATAAAACTGACGACAAAACAAAGATGAATTAATTGTCAGTATTATCGGTTGTAATAGTACCTTCAATAAAGTAAAGTCATTATAGATAAAAACATTTTCCAATATAACCAAAAATAACCGTCATAACATCCGTATAGTCATTATATAGACGTCATAAAAACCGATACAAATTAGTACTACAATATAGGAGTTTTGCAGGGATCTTTAATCTAAGGTCATTACACCCAATATGTCACTAAAATCGGTGTCATTATAAACGGTTTCTACTGTATTTTCATGTTTTTTTTTGTTTTATGAATGACGAAAACATACATGTGAAATATAAAAATAAATAAATACACGATGATGAATATGTATTAGCACAGAGCCAAATTTAATTTTTTTTATTATAATGCATATTATGCATTATAATAAAAAAATTATGGCGTATCTAGCTATATCTTTTTTATTCTTGGACCTTTCGCTTTATTTACTCATTCGGTTGATAGACCCAAATATACTCTGGTCCCAAAGTGAGTCCGATATGCGGCCAATAATAGAGTTCGTATGCATTTAATAACATGATACGTTTTACAGTTTATGTTGGTAATAAACTTCCATCACTTCTATGGTCTCCATAAATTATAATAGGTTTTTTCTCGTTTGTATACTCTTCTATCTTGATGGAAATGAATAATTCAAATTTTAAAAACAAATCCGCTCAAATCGGCCGTCAATTAGATCGGTAATAGTATCGATATTAAACGAAGACATGCAATTGATTTTATATTTTTATTTAGAGTTCGTCAATTGATATTGAAAATTTAAAACTGTAACTCTCTGAAACAGTAACCTTTTTCTAAAGTCGTATTTCAAATATATTTTAGATATGAACATTTTTAGTTTCCCGTTTAATATAATATACCTAGTGCCTATTTTTACTATATAATATCGTTATGTTATCGATCGGTCGTCAACCTACCTATATCATATTCCTGGTCCGTCCCAAAACGATTATTCCGTATAATAATAATAATACGAGCACCGACCATTGCGGTATTCTATTCACCATAATATAACCATATACCTACGAGTCGAGGGATGTGACCTGCAGCCGTATAAAATAATATTATAGTTCGCAGTTCGGCATTTGGCCGTCCACCGATTATTATTATTTAGCCGAATGACAATCGATTGAAAATCACATAGGAACAATAATAATAATATTATCATAATATAACACGACACGTGCTGCCGGGAACGTAATCGCATTTATTCATACTTCATGACAATGACAAATTGGTTAAAACACGGTTATGTACTCACACGTACCAATTGATCACAATATATTTTATTTAAATCGGTTCCTTCTTGCATTGGATTATACGATTTATTTATTTTTCGTTTTAATAAATTCCGCCAACCGCATGAACCGCAGCATCCTTCGAACAAGTGGGTAATCCAATTATTCATGTCGACGAGAGGAAAAATCACACCCCGAATATCATTTATGTTTTGCCACTCACACCTAACAGTGTCTGCAGACGCGTGTTAACTATATGATTTCGTATGGTTTTCGGAAAATGCGCCACGACTTTCCGTCTTGCCGATGAGGATAGCAGAGAAAATGACGTGCTTCCGAGGAGACGATGGTCTTCCTTATTGCAGGAATAATCGCAAATCATCCCTTCGGTAACGCCGCTCTCGCCATTGTCCTTTGATCAGCAGGACATTGGTCGCATCCTTTCTCCTGGTGCAGTGTGCGTCTTCTATATAGCTTAAGAGTCCGCGTGGTGTTATTAAACTTAATACAGTCGACTCTCGGTAACTCGAAGCTCGAGGGGGAAAAAAAATTCGACTTACTAAAAATTTCGAGTTATCAATATCTCAATGTATTAAGGGGAATTTTATTTGTTCGAGATGTCGAGAATTTCGAATTGTCAAGGTTCGAGTTACCGAGAGTCGACTGTCTTATTACGTCGTGCATACAATTCACACAGTATACAAGAAATACGTACACCGCGTATCACAGTAAGTAAATAATACGACCAATAAATTAACAATATTACTATACCCCTCATTTTAGCGCCTATATTATGTGTTATTATTTAACTAAATAAATTTTGCAATTGCACGTTATCCCGATCTTAGGTCGTAGACTCGAAGAAAATATATGCGCTCTAGTAGATAAATATTGAACATAAATTGCACGGAGCAAATAGTTTTCTTGAGTAAAATATAAATTATAATATTATAAAAGGTTGTGGCGACAATAATAGTATATTATGACGTTATATTTTAATTATAATAATAGTATTGATTAATAATTAGTTAGTATATAGTTAAAAAATGATATTGATTGTTATTGCGAGCACTTAGTTTATCAATCTTCGACAACGATATTACACCACTTATTCAGCTACTGTGGGAATCTTCGACGGCAGACTACACCCACCAAAAAGAATAATATAAAATTTTTTTACGTCGGATCGTCGGAAATATCATAAATATTATATATAGGGTTGGACTATTGGAAGAATGCATTAGGAAGATACAAAATGGATATACTGCAGTCATTATTTCGGAATACGAAAAAATATGCCGTCATGTATAATATTATTATTTTTTACTCCACTGGCGAACGCGACAATAATAATAATATAGCGAACACTTCACCGAACACGACTCGTGCGGATCAATTGAATATTGTACCACCAGTAGGTATCTATATGTACCTATATGTCTTGTAAATATTTGCATTATTTTTTTTTCTTAAACTTTTAATTTTATGTTTGATCAATGTAATTTTTTTATTTGTGCAGAATTTGTAAAACGAATAATTTACTATAGAAATCTTTAATTTCATATCATTGACATAAGTTTAAATTTAAATCGATCTACTTAAAAAGTTTAAAATTAGGTATTATTATATAAACGAAAAGGATAAAGCTATTTTTTTCATTAATAATATATTATAAATTAATTAGTTAAACGATTTGCAATTAAATGTAATTACCTAAATATACTAATTTATGATTTAGTATGTGTAGTACCTCCCAGGTAGGTCCTACCTATATTATATTATCAATTATATATCCAGAAAATAATTTATAATTAGTTCGGTTGCTCTAATATAATATTATAATGCTCAACAACTATTTGTATTCATAATGTATATAATCATAATAGATAATTTTTGAATTATACTTTATATAGGTCTAAAGATACATTCTTGAAATAATAGTTTTGTGATACCAAGTTAACTATATATGTATATATTGGATGTATGTGTGTGTGTGTGCACGTGTACGGTATACCTATACGACGATTATTGTACTGTAAACCTTGCAACCTTGCCTTAGGAATAAATTAAGGCATTTTAAATTTTTATGAAAATCATTGAAAAACGTATAAAATATAATATATTATATTATAGTGTTAAACTTGTTTAAATAAAATTAATTAATAACTCATATAATTGTGTTACAATCACTTTTATTCATCCAGTCCTCAAACCACTTGTGATTTTTAGATTATTTCAACTACTGAAAACAATAATATTATACTCAGTGTTGCGCATAATAATAATAATAGATTCATTTAATTGTCAGTTCACGAATTATCATAAATTGAATATAACAATATGATATGAAATTATGATGATGATGTCTATATATGCATAGTATAATAAAACACTAATCATTATAGGTGTATAATGTGTGAGTTTGGATACAATCTTAAATGATGATAATAATAATAATATTAATAAGGCCACATTAAATTTACTTTGAATCGCTAGACATGGCCAAAATCAAGATCATCGCACGTCTATGATGAATTTATATTATGTAGGTACATACAATTTACATTTTAATTTTAATCATATTTCATTAATTTATATCTTTGATTATAATTTGAAATTAGATTATTTCACGGTTCATAATAACATTAAGTATTATTTTTTTAGTTATTTGAAAATATTTTTAACACCTGAATATACATAATATATCATTTTAACCTATAAATTAATAACAATACATCTATACCTAAAGGATATTGTTATATGTTTTAAATAACTATTAAAATACCTACATGCGGAAATGTTGAAAATATTATTTTCAGAATATTATATAACAAAAAATTATGAATAAAGATTTTATATATATTTTGGTGAGGAACCTAACTCAGATTTTATCAATACAGACACTGAGACACTAAGCTATAGGTACTCTTGAAAAAAAAAATAGTCCTATTTGACGAATGCATGCGATTCCCTGCGGTGTGAAAAAATATTTAACTCTTATAACTAATAAAAAGTTATATAATATGTTACATTTATTTTGTTGCTAAAATTTTTAGCAAGTGCCCTATAATTTTATTTTAAGTTGGTTAAACAGTTTACATTGAAAAACATAATACTATGAGGCAATAATAGTTATTATATAAAATAATTTATAACCATACTGCAGTACTGGAGAAATATTCGATGAAAACATAGAATTCTGTTGACGGAGATGAGAAACTAATATTTAACAAAACTTAATTAAAAAGTATAAATAAATTATAATATTATAGGAACACATTTTTTTGTTTGTTAATCTTACGAATTTCGACTCTTTGTTCCTACAATGATAAAGTTAGATTAATTTAGAACCATTGTAAACGAATCTAACAAGAGAGCAAATGTTAACCTGCGCATAACTTTAAATTATATTTTGTAATCTAACTTAACTTAATTAAAACAAATATTGTTCCGCGTGCAGTCGTTTGTGTTTCACAAAGACCTACGACGGAATTAGAAATATTTTTACGAAGCGCGTGCGATGTATAATTGCATAATACAAAATCGTCCAATATTATGACGCAGACAGGATGGTATCATGTACACAGTTTCCTTGTCACAGTTTTCTTTGGTTTGCCTTTATTAATAATTATTATAAGTAATATTTGTTCGGGACGAAGCTCGGCACCATATCTCGGATGGTTTGTTGTAATAATTTCTATCGTGTTAGCTAACATTGTTGAACAACGGGCGTAAGTACCTAATATAAATCAAATTTCAACTGATTTAGTAGATTTTTCGTGTCGAGCCATCGCGTGTGTGTGCATAATGATAAAAAAATAATATAATAATAAAATCGTAAATGTATAAAAGCAAATAGAGTACACACTGAAAAGTAGTAAAGTTATAGTAGGTAGCGCAGTAGGTATTATTATTACTCGTATGTATAATATAATAGTGGTGTTTTATTTACAAGGTTTTCGGTTTGACGCTCCACGCTATAATGTTATGTAATTAGAATTTAAAAAAATTATGGTAAAAAAAATACGACAGGAAAATAATACCAGGGCATTAAGGTGGACGAGAACGACGAATAAAACGATTATAATAAACATTTTGTTTCACGTCACCGTGTCGGTTTCATTTAAATACGCAGTCGATAAAAAAAACCGCCTGACTTTATAACTGCAGCTGTAGCTAGATGGGTACCTACCGATATTGATGGATATTTACCGTCTGGACGCCGCCGGTTAGGTACGCGTGCGAATTTTAAGCAAAATCGATTTTTATATTTTTTCCAATCCCCCCTCCGACCATTATATATATATATAGACAAATGTTTGCAAACGATACCGACAGCGAATCGTTACATTATAATAATAATAAGTTTATTTCCATCAAACGAGTTTACAAATAGTATTGGCCTAAGCTGAAGTTTAAAAATAACTATTATAACATAACTATTATAGTATAGTCATATAATATAATATGTATATTAGACTATAAAATTATAATAATAATAAATAATAACCTTCATCTTTCTTCCATTATTATCAATAAATATGGTTGACATGTATGTCTGAAATTTAAGTATACCTGAGCCCTACATTTTAGTTTTCGTTGGGAAACAGAAGAATTACTATATACCTAAATACCTATATATCGATATTAAATAATAATATATTTTATAAATCCAAAATAGATAATATAAATACTATATATTTCTGAAAGTTTAAATAAATAAATACTATGGGCTTCAAGTAAACTTAAAATTTCTAAAAATCAGGATTTCAATAAGTGAATAGTTTATTAAAGGGACAAATAATGGGAGTGAGGACGATTGATAAATATTCCTGTATAATATTATATTATCTTTTAAAATGTTCATACTAATATATTGATTAAAATGTGTCACTCGATATGAATACTCAATTACGACTAAAAGGTTTTTTGGGAGGGGAGGGGGCATACACAGGACCCTTCCCAATTTAATGTGGTGACCGTTTTCTAACGTAGAAAACACGTTAGAACAGAATTTACAATACTTATCACGTACGATTTTTATTGTCATCACCGAATACTATTATAAATTATAATATTAAACAAGATTGAAATAAGAGACAAATGCTTTACGAGTGCATGTATCATGATCGCATAATATAATATATGATTAGAATGAATTTAGAGAGTACTGTTAGTATAAGCTGTAGCTATTTAGGTATTCGTGTGCATTATACGTCTTAATATTATCATAAATCTTTTACACATTAGTACATTACACATAATATAGTTTATAGGCATTGTATTGAATTATTTAGTAATTCATTATTCAATTTCAACCTATAGTCTCGAAAGGTAACTAGAATCTCGAGGGGAATAAAAATAAAATCGACTTAAAATATGTATTATTTGTATACTTATGGTACCTCAAACACAACTTAAAAACACTTCACGGGCAAGAAAAAAATTTGAGTTATCTAGGTTTTCTAGTCATCGAGGTTTGTGTTATTGAGACTCGACTGTATTTATTATTATTTATTTACTGATTTATGTATTATCACGTATAACGGCTTCTGCAGTTAAATTTTTAATACAATAGGGTTGGAAAATGGGTTTGAGTCAATTTTCTTCTTAGGTATACCTACGCGAATTTTATAAAATACTATATGTCATCGACAAGCAATACTGTCGACCATGAAATTGTATAAATATCAGTTATACCTAATTATATTTTAATACCTAAATACGAGTTCATAAATTGAACACTGGGGTTCAAAGTTAGTCTTTTTTGTCTCCTGAAAAATAACTTTTAATATTGTCTATCATTATTGTCTTTATAATTTTAAAATATGAAAATGGATATGTTCCAAAAATGTTCAGATAATAACGAAAAGATAAAACATTCAAAATATATAAATCCCTCTGGCCAAAGATATAATAGGTGGGTGATTCTTTTAATAGCACTTATTATCTCAAACAGCTTTAATATTTTGGAAATTATAATTTTTTACATAATTCGAAACCATTACGAAACAACGTGATATGTTTTTATTAGTTTTGGCGTTTCTACCAAAATGCTCAAATGAATAATTTTCCGAGGAATATATGAAATTAAAAATGTTTGTTGTCATTCAAAAAAGCGACAACTTAAAAAATTATGTTGACAAAAAATAGCTAAAAATGCATATTTATTTCATTAATCTGTATAATATTATTATACAGGAATATGTCAATTTTCCATCCTTTATATTATTAATTGATCGTATCCTAATATATCACCATCTTGTTTCGTAAATATTCACCTCTAAGAATTAGGACAACAACCATCCGCGGACATCTTGTTGTCTTCAATATCTTTACTGTAATGTAAACATTTATGAGTCAACAATTAATTGCATATTATGTTATCTATGAGAAAAACCAATTTTCTGTCGGCGTACAAATTTTTGATGTAGATCGATGTCAATTCAAATAAAATGCACTTAAGTCTCAAAACGAGTGCGAGAGGGAGGCCACGCGCCAAAGTGCTTTCGAAATATTACCCATTACTGCCACGCTTGTTATCATCAACGCGGGACTGACAAAGTTATCAAGGAAAACGATATGAGACAATGTTTTTTCACCATGCTAAAAGCTCGTCCAATTCGAGTTTATTTTGGCTTGTCGATGCTAAACGCAAGTATGGTGTAATGTGTTTAGTGTTGTGATGACGGTTTCTGTTAAAATGTCGGCGATAGTTTACTGTAGAAAGAGCAAAGTCGATTTCTAACGAAGGTACCTATTAAAATATTATAAATTATAATATTATTCGGTAAGCACGCGTAGAAATTGGCGATATAACGTATATTTGACAGGTGTTTTTCCTTACCGTTTCAAAACCATACTTCAATTATTGATTTCATGTTGATAATATAACATAATTTAAATACTAGCTAATGCCTATTTGGTTCACTAGTATACTGTAAGTGGATTTCAATGCAAACTATTGCAAAGTGCATTAATTTTTGGTTGCTCTACAACAATACATTCCAAGTACATAAATCGTTCCATGTAACAGATGATACATTACAAAGATGAAACTTTTATTTTAAATTTTTCTATGTTTTCCCACTGTTAAAGCATTTTTCAGCATTTTTAAGTTCTGTTAGTATAACTTTTAGTATTGCAATCGTACGCTTTTAGTGTAAATTAAATTTCAAAATATTTACTTTAATAGATTTTAGGTATTTTTAATTTGTACCAAACATCAATCGTTCTATTTATGAATGCGACAACATCTTTAACTATCTATAACGATTATCGGTTGTAGTGGGACTATGTAGTTACTCGAGATTCCAACAAACAACAACTAATTGGTCTGCAGTTGGGAAACATATCGCGGTACCTTTTATTTTTAGTTTACTGATTTTCTATAGTACGTGCCTAAGTTTGATATTTAATTTTGTATTATTGGTAGTTTAATTAAGACAAGAAATTGCAGAAAATTCCAAAAGTTAAACCTTAATATTTTCCTATTGCTTGCATTCTTATCATAGACATTTGTGCCATTTTTTGTGGCATTATTGCATTGAAAAGTCATTTTTGGTTCTTTTTAAAGAATAGTTCTTCGTTTTTAAAATATTTAATTATTTAAATCCAAATACGATATATTATATTAAACTAAAAGATAATATTGGAAAAATATATTCATGAGTCTAAATCGGTACCTACTCAAATAATTAATTATTAACTATCAACATATTTTTTATAACCGTATTCCACGTTACCCTGCGGTCCGTATTCCGAATTATTGTCTTGTTATTCGCCAAATTAAATAATTATAATGTTTTGATAAAACGATTTCACTAGGTATAGTGAAAGGTATAGTCATTAATAACCACATTTAAATAACCACCAAACCCATAATAAGTATGTTGAATATTTCCAACTATTTGGTATATTGTGGTAAGAGGTTAACCGCACACAGTTTACACGGATTACAGAGACAGAGAATATAGAAGGTACTTTTATTATTAGTATACGCTATAGATTTCTATAAGTATTAACATAGGTAATGGTTACCTACACGTTTTAGTGTTTACATAATGTGTATGAAGTTAAAGATGACTATATCACTGTTACCTAAAATTAAAAAAAAATGTGCGTAAAATTACGGTCTGCCTGGCAATTTTTTAAGGTAGAATATCGTGGACTAACGCATCGTAATTAACGATCGTATGGTTAAACTATATTTTTTTTTATCTGAGCAACACCCGTCAAACTTTGTGTGGCTAATGTACCTATGCGTGATTCACGTTTGTCGGCAAATTTATCGCGAGACCGATTCAAATATAAAATTATTATTATCCCATGCAAATACGAATATTTCACTGACAATACTGAGGCCCATATTTCGTGTCAACAAATTATTATTACACAGGTGACACACAATCTTTAAACGTCAAATAAGAATAAACGCCATGCTGACATTTCGTCATCAAAGACTATTCTCTGATCAAGATCCGCTTACCTAAAACTATTGACATTATCCCACCAACCATTAATTAGATTTTCATTATCTGCTCAACAGCCATTTACAGTTGTTCTTAACAGCTATACTTACATACTAGGAAAATCAAAAAATGATCTTTGTGGAGTTATAGTACCATTTCACAATCAAGATAAATTTATCGTCGGAAAATTACTCAAGTATTTTTGTACTGAAATTAGTAATTACAACGTTCTTTTCAAAAATCAAACGTTAACATTTTTAAAAAAATGTTTTTACTTACTTCCTAGTATATAAAATATTTTTACCAGAAGGTAAAATTCGATATCAAGCAATAACACTCTTCAATATCAATAATTGCATACTATGCTGTAATGCTGTACAATAATATACATATTATTATAGTCGATAAATATTAATCAATGACAATCTGTGTAGCGAAAAGAACTTAATATTTTCTCTTTTGACACGACTGGCGACTGCGCGCGATAGGTATTGAAATAATGATATTCAATTAATACTTGTGGATGATAAAATAACGATTAATCATTTGGCCAAGTCAACACTGTTTCTACCAAATTAAATAACAAAAACCGAAAACAAATTAATACATAATTTACAATCAGTTTTCTTTTTGATTGATTTTGATCGAATATAATCACGATACTCGTATTATAATTTATAATATTATGTGTGAGTGTGATTGGCACAACAAACAGCAAAATCAACAGAAACCGAATTGAAAATGATTATTGAATCAAATCCCAAATGAAAAATAACACAATTTACTATATATAACTGTAAATAAAATTGTAATAAATATATAAACGTACAATAGTAATAATTTATAACAATTACATAATTAATTAAATTAAATTTAAAACTAAAATGATGATCAATACAGCATTATATAATAGGTAGCACGTCGTTTTACAAGAGAAATTCATAATGGCACAAAATTGTTCTCGTTACCTATCCATATATATTATAGCTTCCCCTTCACTTCAATAAACCTCCATTCAATTTAATCAATGTATAACATGTAAATACAAATTATAAATATAAAATTGGTTTTGTTTTATCATGAAATATTATATTATACAGCATCAAATTTAATAAAAGACTGACCGGAATCAATAAAAATTTATCGTAGGAGTCGTTGAATCGAACACGCGTATTGCTATAATCAGTTTTATAAAATACACGTCTATTATTTCGTATTTGAATCAACGAGTGAAAAAGTATTTAGAATACACGTTGGAATACTTTTATAATAGGTACCTATTATATATATATATTTTTTTTTGACACTAATAAATTACAGAAATATAGAAAACACATTTAAGAGGATGTCAGCGCACTATTGTTTTCTCTCTCTGGCCCACGCGCAACGTAGAAAAAACGCGTTTAAGCAAAATCATTTTTTCTATGCGTTTAAGTAATTTTAGTGTAAAGTAACCTATTACAAAAAAGATAGAAAATAATATTTTTGAGGGAATGACATATAGATTTTATATTTTATTATTATTTGACTTTGTATTCCACTTTCAAA
>NC_042493.1:33002532-33021927 GCF_005508785.2 Acyrthosiphon pisum | reverse complement strand
GAGAAAACGAATAGTGCGCTAACATCCTCTTAAGCTATGATCCTTTTTTTAAAAGCAATTATTTGTTAAGAAGAAAGAGTTCTTAAAAAAAAAATATGAAAATTCCAAATAGAATAAACTAGTTGGTAGAGATCACAAATAATTAACATGAATAAAAACAAATATAAATAATAATAAATAAACAAGTATTTTACTATAGAAAATAGAAAGATAAAATTCATAAAAGTGCTAGGTAGATATAGTATTAAAATATAGTATAAAAATATACAAAATATACATATAATATAATACATAATATATTAATATTTCTCTTATATTTAATATTCGAACAGTTATTATACAAGCGGGGTTCGTCACATATTTTAATCATTTTTCTGATTCGGGAACAGTATTTTTAATATATTTTTGTACAAAGATATGTAGGTATTTAAAAAAAAAATAAATGAAAAGCTTACGAATATTTTTATTTGAATACGATTATACTTTACAAGATTGACTATAATAATATATCATTGGTCACCGATGCCAACCAAACTATTCAACAACCTAATCGACTGAGGTTAAACGACCGCTCAGGCATTTGCCGTATCTTACGAGATAGTCGCGCAGAGTTATTTAATGAAAACCGTATCCTAATAATAGAATAATAATATGGTACCTATATGTACACTGCGGTTGCGGAATTAAATATATTTGTGGTTGTGAAAATGAATATTATTAATCATCAATATAGTTGTAGGTATCGTGACTTTTTAACCGCTTACAAAATTTGAATATGAAAACCTATTACCTGTTAGGTATAATGATATTACGATAGTCTCAAGCGTAAATATATAATGTAACAGAAAGATTAAAAAAAAAAAAAAAAATAATGCTAGTTAAAAGTATACCAAATATGGATGGTAAATAAGTTAAGAATATTATAGTATATTAGGAAATTCTCCAAAAAATTATTTGGAAAAAAAATATTTCGTTTTAAATTAATTTACTCAAAAAAATATTGATATTTTAAAATAAAACTACTTGATTTAGATAAATGTATTTACCATAAAAATTGCTCTTATAATCAGATTCACAAATTGGCTATTTTGAAAAATTCCAAAAAAACTTGAAATTTAAAATTTTTATTTTCAATTTCCTAAAACATATATGAAAAAAAATTATACTAGAAATATAGAATTATATATAAAAAAAAATAATTTTAAATATTGATTATTGCAAAAAATATTTCATTAGTCAGTTTTTTTTGTTACACCCTGTAAATTTTTTTTTCTATTAATAATATACATAATATATTATTCAATATTATTATGTTTGTTTTTCAATAATGCATATTATTTTTAATATCGTTAATATAAATGCTATTTTTATTTGATTGCATTTTTTTTAAAAAACATTATAAATTATAATTGCAACAAAAAAATGTTACCGCTATTGTAATTTTGTGTTACCATTATTACCAATTTATTTGAATTAGTTTTTCATTTCTGTTCGAATAAAAAGTAATAAAATAAAATATTATTAAAAAAATCTTGTCTCTACATTAATTTCATCACCGCCAATCAAAATAATAATTCAGGTTTTTACAAGTTCCGCTTTAGATCAGCATAATATTATATTAATATTATAATGGCAAGGTCTTTCTTGAACCATTAAGATATTATATTGGTTTAGTCCATTAAATTTTTTTAATTATTTTCCGTTTCGAAAAACTACTTTTGGTTCTATATCAGCTGTAAGTCTAACTGGCGTATAATAATAATATTATACCATGTCTCAGGTTAGGTTTAGACGTATTGTACAATGATCACGTGTAGTGTATATAATACTGTTCGTGATGTGCTAATGTGATCGAATCGAAATGAACATTTATTTAATTATATTATTATATTTTAAACAGTTTTTTTTCAATCGTTTATCTATGTGTATATACATTCGTCCACGTATTCGCTCGCTTAACTACACAGTTTTAAGAAAATAAAAATGAGCTTTTTACTTTATTATTATTGTTTATATTATTGTGCTGTACAATACAATGGGTTGTTAAATTGATTGACTGTACAGCGTTTTATTTATTATTTATTTTTTTTTTTTTTACGATAAGATTAAATTACGGCTTTATATTATGTATATTATACTAATGCAATTAAGATACCCGCCCGCTCGTACCTAAATAATAATACACCTAAAACCTTAAAGCGTTGGTTTAAAAAAAACACTCACCGTCTCAGTAGTTTGTAGCTCATTCCTTAATTAATATGTACCATAAAATAATATGGTGCGTGTCTAATATAGCATAATTCATATTGTATGGTAATATAACGTAATGTGTTCACCGATAATATTGCAGCGTATACCTCGTATAGGTATTTATAATATTCGATAAAAAACAATTGTAATCTACTACTTATAATAGTCAATAAGCCAATGTCGTTAATTCTTTATTTTTTTTCAAACCGTTCTACTCGACTGAATGTTAGTAGTTTTTATTAGGTAAGGTTATTTTATTTCGTTTGACTGTGATCAAATTGACCGATTAAGTAAATATAATTAAACAATATTAGTGCGAACTACATATCGTCCGGTAGGCAGTAAAAATGTCCATATACAATACTAAAAAGGCTAGAGAATTATATGACCGGTACAAAAAATATGAGGTACAAAAATATAACTATTTTTATAAATTATTTATTTTAAAAAAAAATTGCCTTAACTATAGCAGTCCAAATCGTCATAAATTACCTAATTTTTTTCATCTACCTGTACACCTGCAGTACCTATAAAATGTATTGAAATGAAATATATTTATGTACACATTGCGATTACATGGTAATATAATATTATATAGAAGGTATACTAACGCAGCATGTGTCACGACGAGGATTGACGAACGTGTTTTTAAAAATCTAAAGGAAATTTCGTCATTCGTCACCAAACCGTTGTTTCGACAGAGTCATCAGCAAACCTATCTCCCTGCATGCATCGCAGAGTATCTACCTATACATACATTTTCCATATATAGTGTTATTTAAGTACATCCGTTTACCGATATTTTATTATCCACACGAGCCCGCATCTGCGTTCATCACAGTCATCATCATCGTCATCAATATCATCATTGCTGGGTGCGTTATCAACCGACTTCGATGATCACACTGCGTCACAATGCCGTACCTATACAATATTATGGTTATCGTTTTCGCCGACGCCGAAAGTAAATTGCAATAATAATAATGATCATAATAATAGGTAGGTATTCATATTTTACCGTAAAAACGTGATAAATAATATTATTACCTACATTCGTGCAGTATACCTATCGGCTGACGACCGACGTTCTTACCGCGAAAATAGCTGCACCGATCACAGTAATCGATATCACAATATCGTACCTATATAATAATAATAATATTATATATGTATATTATACTATATTACACATTATAATAGGTGTTTATTATTATTATATACACAAACTATTGTCGAAGGTACGCGTTTTGTTCCGCCACGACGGTTATCGAATCGCATAAATGACTATATAATATTATACTCGTAAATCATGACGAAATAATGGGTACAATATAATAATATATTATTGGTACGCGATCTTGGCTCGCGCGTGCGTCGCTCGTGAAACGATCGAATTACCTGTAATATCGTATTTTATTATTACGTATTACAATATTATAATATGAGCATAAATTATTGATAAATATAATGCGCACTGCTAACATTTGTCAGTATATACTTACCTATACATATTATATACCACATAAGTTAGTAGGTAGGTATATAATATGGTAGCGGTACCTTCTAGCGTGAATTGGATATCAATAATTATCCGTCCGCCATTCCAAAAGTTCATGAAAAATATTAACTTGAGTTGCTTTACGTTAAGCCAGTTAAGCTATAAGTTAATAATTAACACACATTATAATATGTAGTGATACAAACTTCTGTTTTTCAAATGTGATACCCTCTTTTTTACTATAAACTAGTTAATTGATAATTTAATTTAAAACGTTGATATATATTATATACCTAATTCAAAATTCGAACAGTTTCTCAGTTACTTAATAAAATGTTTATATTAAGGATAAAAGTCTTTAAAAATAGTTTTGCAAAAATATAAAATAGATGTAATAATATTGGAACAAGTGTTTATTGTACTTTGACCAATTTTATAAATTATAGATGTTGATGGATTATAGTTACTACTTACTAGAAGTTTGATAGGTAACGTCCACGTTTTCAGAAAAACTATCTGCTTAATAATTTACAATATAAAAATGAGAAGGGGAGGGAGGTTCTTAAATTAAAAAAAGAAGTTTGTATCTCCATAGATATTTCAAGAATTTTAAAATATTATCATCTTTACTTAAAAATGTACCTAAATAATATAGTTGGTAGGTACCTATATTTGAAAATTTCAAGTAGTCAGATTTTGAATAACTGAATATTGTTGAAAAAAATAAATGGGCCGAGAATGCTTGGTGAATCACCCTGTATATTAAAACACACGCCACTTGTGTTGACACTATTCGTTTATACGTTCGATTTGTTCACAGTTTCACTGCGGCAATAACAATATTAGTTTAAGTTTCCATACCGCATTTTATCAACAGTTGAGCGAATCGATGCTGAACACGCGCCTAACACCAGCGCGGTAACCGAACTTCAATTACTCGAGCATGTCGCCCGAATGACATTATTAATTATTGTGATTATTTATATAGCAGTGCGCTTTATTGCCACTATATATATATCGGTCCTTCCGACGTCCCTACACCGAGTGAAATACTCTAATCGCACTAATAACGACCGTCGATGTACGATGATACGATAATTTTTAATGTCGTTGGATAATCGACGACTAAGCATCCAGCTCGATGGTATTGGCTCGAAGCTAAGTAAAAAGAAAGGCGTAGTAATAATCATGGACGTATAATAACTGGAGCCAGAATTGTGTCATTGGAAAACCGTGCTAATTTGTGTTAGTCCGTCGGCCAGCTGTATACAGAGTAAACGGCTGAACATAAGATGAGGTCATATAAGTTATCAATCGATCAGAAATATTGTACAGATGGAAACTGGATGACTCGCAAGCAGATTGGTTAGATGGCCTAAAAGTTACAACCAAAAATGTTCAACTACCTTTAGGTCTGTTTTCTCGTATGCGATGAACAAATCGTAAGCTATAATAATAATTTCCCCCGATCTGCCACTTATCCAACCCGATAAAGACTATCGTTCCTGCGGCAAGTGAAGATTACGACGGACCCATGGACAATTGATGCCATTATTGTAGTCTCGCGGATACAAACCATTTCGTGAGTCGTGACTTGCCCTCATCTATGCTTAACCTGTCTCACGAGTCACGAGTGCCGAGTGGCGAGTCACCGAGTTTTTGTTGATCCATAAAAACAAGCGCACTGTGTGTCTAAACCGCGTGCTTACTGTGTTACTGGTTACATTTGTTGCCGGTGTGCCATTGTAATTAGTAATACAATATAAACAATATGAATATTAAAAGTAAGAAGAATATATTATATTGTATTATTTATACAAGCATGTATGATATATAAATAAATAAAGCGTGTCCTTGAGTATTATTAGGTTTGTATTTAACGACCTCTTTTGAATCCAAAATTCATCTTCAGGTGCAAAAAAATCAAATAAAATAGCAATATTTTATACTTCGTTATTATACCGCCGTGTCTAAAACAGCTAAGTTTAAAAAAAATATCATTTAGTGACATTAAATTTAGTAATGATATACTTTTAAAATACGTGATGTATCTAATATGGAAACTAAGTAAAATACCATTTTGTAGTATTACGAATACCTATGACGACAAATAAGATTAATTATAAAGTGAACAACTTAGTCAACATATTGTTTATAAATTATTATTTAATTTATTTATGACATTTATTATGATGGTTATTTATTTGTCGTCATAGGTAGGTATTTGTAATATAATGTAAATTATCAAAATTTTTTTGAAACACAGTTTTTTTCGGTACATTTTTCGATTCGACTTGTTCACAGTAGAAAATCAATAAATACTTCAAATTAGCAGGGTGCTTGCTGGTGTTACGTGAAATACTACGTAATAGTATCTACGTCGTGTTGTAGTTTAAAAACTACAGATCAATCATTCTGAATAGCTTTATATTAAGTCTTTAGCACCTATTATAGTGGTGAGTGACTGACCAGAATATATTCATACAAGGTACGAGAAAACAAACGTTTGAGAACCTCTTCTCTCAAGTCTTTCTTCTCCGCGAACACGTGGAGTATAATATTATGGATATAAATCATATATGTGTACCAACACGTGTGTGAGGTATCTACTTATATCTTGAAGAAACTTGAAAAACTTTTTTCCAAGCAAATGTTATGTTTTGGTAAGAACCGTCCGGGCATAATACTTTATATTAGTTCAGAAACGAAATAGGTTTAGCACAATAAGACGAGAACTTTGAGAACTTTTGACTGTCAGATGTCGACATCTCCAATATGGAGAAAGCCATTGTTGTTCTTAAAACCTGTCAGAAATTTGAATAACTTTTTGCGTCCATCTTCAATATCGAAAAAACAATCGACTTGCAAGTTTTCCTTTTTTTATGTTGAAATTTGATTTCTGGTTAGTTCAATCGATTGTTTCTCGCGCAAACCTCGTTTTTCTCGTTATATTAATGTATATAGTTTTATAATCACATGCTACAACCAGGGCTTGCAAACGTAAGAGTAACGTTATAACGGTTATATTTGACAAAAAACGATTGAAATTTGTAAACATTATTATGAAGGAAAGCAATAATCAAAAATAATTGAATACTGCTAAACAAAAAATAACGATGCTACAAAATATATTATATAGCATTAAAAAAAAAGTGGATGTCGCTCTGCTGCACAGTAGGTTACAAGTGGGTCATTGTATAATGGGTTGTATTGGACTTGAATTCAATGATAAAATATCATTGTATAAGAAAAACGATTCTGAGCGGAGACGGTTTGTCAGTCTGGATACTTTATATTGTTATAAAGTATTAATATTATTTATTTTATCATGTAAGTTGAATTAATATTATAATAATATTATAATTTTTTATTCGTTTTTATGGTGATATACAAAGTGTTAGAAATTAAAGTCCCATTTTTAGCATTTTTTAGTAATTTTTCGGTGGTTTTTCCCGTGGCGTTAAATAACTATTGAGGACATCGGAAAATTACCTCTCTAAAGTACCATCTTGATCCAATTTTCTAAAAGATAAGGTACTACATGTTGTAATTGAAGCACTCTCTGGTAGAATATGTATACATGATATAAAAATAAAAATAATAATATAAAATAAACACCATTGTAAAACCAAAATATTACGCAAAACGAAATGTATAGAATATCATTAAGCTGCCCGGTGCCGATACCATTTTGTCCTCAAAAATATATTCTGTGGGAATAACGATACCGCCTTGTAGAATCAACCAAATTTCATAACTTTTTTTTAATTTATAGGGAGAAATAATATTATACAGCCCGCAGATCTCTATTTTTCAATATTTTATTCTCAGACCTTATAATATGTCTAAAAGAATACAAGATAAAAAAGCATTTTTTTACAATTTTTTTAATACAATTATTTGAAATAAAATACAAAATCAGAGATCGATGTGGACTGTAGGAAGTTTTCTTCTTTCGGATAAAAAGATAGTCATTAAAATCCCACAATTCTACAATGCTTGAGAGTTATTCCCATAAAGTCATTTTTTTTTGTTGATATAATACACCCTATCAACTTCTCCTAAATAGGTACCGGGTAGTAGATTAGTGGAGAAGTCTTACACTTGAGGTGGAAACTAAAATATAATATTTATTTTTCAAATTTTATAGAATTGTGGAAAATTTTAAAACTGGCACCGGTACCCTTAAAGGAAAAAAATGCAGAACGTAATTTAATTCTTCTTTGAACAAAAAATAACGCAAAACGAAATAATTTAAAATCTAATTATTTTAAAATTATATTGGTTTCGTAGAAATATTTATTTCATGCATACGGACATTAGAATTGATTATATCATATTCCGTATCCGGGCCATTACTTGATCCTGCCCGGATTAGTTATTATTAATACATTTAATAGGTATTAACACTATTCTAAGTAACGATAAACGCAATACTTGGATAACCTTTTAATTCTGAATAACGATAAACGCAAAAATTGTGTAACGTTTCAATTGTAAATACCTTACATAAAACTGAATTTTTTTTTCAAATGCAAGCCATAGCCATAGCTAACCAACTATATATACGGTATACCGACACGCGGGGACGGTAACGCTGGAAATTTACTTCGAACACGTGCCACGTGTGCAAACTGCAAATATTATAATACTTGCCTCGTTATTATTTAAAATTGCATTCAAATTGTTCAACACCAAATCCAATATAAATCGGGCGGCGTGTCCTCGCCGCGGTATTTCGTTCACGGAATTCGCACGAAAAAGCGACGAAATTTGTGCAGACAGAGTACAAACGGCGTTCGGCGGTCACGTTCCATTGTTTCTATATATATATATGTGTGTGTGGCATTATAACAATATTGTCGGTGTGTCTACCGTTTATTATCATCACGTCACTCCTCTCTCCATGTCACCTCGTTTCTCTCCCTCTCATCGCGTTTCTCTCCGTCTCTATATTTTCCATCTCTCACCGTGTCGTTTCGCACGGTTTTCGGAAATCGTTCGTCGGCGCGAATACGCTCGTCCTCGGAGCAATATTCCGCGAATTTCCCCGCCGAGGACGACCGACGGACCGAGACGGTCGCGCGCGCCGAATCACTACGACGCCTGTGGAGAATGATGAACGTCGGCCTGACAGGACGAAACGGTAGCGGTATGGTAAAGGTTATAGCTATTATCTATACATACATAATAATAATATAATACTCTCTTGTCGATGCGTAATATAGGTGTATTGTGTTTTTTCTTTCCGATGTTGTGACAGCTGCAAAACGAATTTTACGACATAAAAGTCGCGTCGAAAAAAATACCGTATCGAAGCGCGTTAAAATTCGGTGTGCTATGTTCAGCTGATGCTAACCGGTGTTGGTGAGTGGCTTGTGGGTGGAGGAGTGTTTCCTTGTGAAAACTCGGCCAGCGGAACCGTGTGCGTATATAGGTACCTATCCGCTGCTGCAACGATATCGTTTACAGGGTGGTTAAATCTTTATCGGTTGGGGTGAGGTGTTAAGGGGAGACCTTAGGAAACGCTCAGTGGAACGTTTTAATGACGATCGACGATGATGCATAGAACCGCGGTATAGAAAAACATTATATCTTAGAATTAACATTTTTACAAAAAATATGTTTTACAGGATAAATTCCTCTATAATCGTAGTTTTATATTTCATTCGTATGAGAATATATTATAATAGTGCAGTGCAAGACGAAAAAACGTCACTCTGTACACAACGGGTACCTATATACAATATTATTATTATTATTGCGTGGTGCTGAATGTACTGTAACAATCGGCATGTAATCTAGAGGAGGAAAAAAACTTAATATTGCACGACCTATTACTTTATAAACTGCTTGACAATTAGTATATTATAATATATGATAATTTGTATAATAAATGAACGTATTCAATACTAAATTCACTCGTTGTACATGTGCTTTATACGATATATCTTTGTTGAAGTATTTCAATTCGGTGCGAAATTAATTAGTATCATTATATATGTTATATATATATATATATATATATAATATATAATATATTATATGGTATTGTTTACTACGATTTATATTTCAGTATGTGTTTCAAAAGGTGGAACTATAGTTACAAGTTTAAAGCTAAGTTAATTTTCTTAATGACTTGATAACTTAACTCCATACCTGCCTATAGGTAAAAATCCATTGTTATCTTTTCAGTGAATTCGAAAAATAAATCGATACGTTATAATCGCCGCCTGAAACGACAAAGGTATACAATGGTATTATTATAGTAAACACTTAAAAACATAAATAACAATAATAATAATAGTAATAAATATTTATATTTTAAGTTAACAAATTAAAAACATAAAAAATATCCCATTGCGTTCTATCAATGGAAATGTTTTTCCTCTTCATTAAAATATTTCAAAAGAAAAAATGTCTTTAATGATCAAATTTACATTTTGTGCTGTGTATTATTCGGATTGTGAATATTTACGTTTTTTCAATAGTAAAAATTAATTGTATCATACATATTATCTACAACTCTACAAATTCTAATAGTAGATAATTTATTATCATGAACATTGCCCACTTAGTGTGGTTCTATATAATATTTGAAGGATGTATAATCATTTTTCGTTATAAGTATAGGGTGGGAGGTCACGATGGTTTGTAGACTGAAAACCTATTTTTACGACGATCAACTTTAATCAGCTTAAATTTCCCACCGAAATAATGCGTGAAAATATACATTTTAAAGCAGTGAATGAACTTTACGCGCACAGTTGCAGTTGGTCGTCGGGAATTCGATTTTCTCTCCACGTTATAGGTACTTACTGTGAGTATTCCGTACTTGTCATCGTTTTAAATTTGCGTTCTACGTCGACAAAACCTTTTTGTAGTTATCGTTTTAGAAACATAAGAAAAAAGATGAATTTGATTTTAGAAACAATGTTAACCTTTAGAATAATAACAAACGATAAGGCATGATGCGTTAAAACGCCAAAACTTGTTAGTCTGCAACTTAAAATGTTATCAATAGAGATTTTAAAAATAAAATACCTATTAGTTTTTATGTCATTTCACTTAATAAAATATAAATCGTTATTAGATTAAAATTTGGATGGCTATTGCACTTATTCTATTATATTATGTAAGTCCTGCAGGGACTGGAATCGCATGATTTGTAATTATAATCTAATCTTTATTATGGTAATGATTAATAATATGATTTAAATTATATCTACAGTTGTTTTATAACCAACATTTTATAATAATATTATGTGTATACCCAGGTGACCGAGGGTAGTTTGTTACCAAAATCCAAATACCATTTAGTCACTGATCGCTGTAATTCAAAAACTACACAACGTACGAACATGAAATTTGGAATAGAGGTTCTTCTCATATTTTTACCGTGCAATAAGAAAGGATTTGCTGAAATTCGCATTTTAAAGAGGTGCTAAAACCGGGATATTGAGGTTCACGACGGAAATTGAAAATTTTATTTTTATATATTAATAGTTGCCATTGGTTACAGTTTACAGTAGAAATTAGTATTTATTTATTATTGGTTATTCGGGCAGACCAGGTAAAAGCTTGCATCAAATCAAATACCAGGGTGGCTGAGTTGCACTTACTGCAGCAAGTTACACCCAAAAAAGTTGAACGATCATATTTTTTTTAAGAATTGCTATTTTTTACGGGAAACTAAGTGCACGGGTTCAGCTGGTAATAATATAATGTTAAGATTATTAGGTATATCGTTGTAAAATAACGTTAAATAGTTGGTATAGTATCGTATAATGATGTTTTGTTTATTTATATATAATTATATGTACCTATCTATCGCTTAACTTTCGCGAATAGATCACATATCGCGTGTGGGTGTGTTGAAAATAAAAACAATTGCAGATTGAGTTGGAAAAACAAATAAATAAATAATAACAGTCTTAACTGAGTCGTTTTATAATAATATGTATCTATACAAGCTACCGTGGCTACTTCCCGCATAATACATAAACAAACGTCCGGGTCACGAAAAACGTCTTCTGTCCGCCCACTCCGTTACGCAATGCCATGTTCGTATTATTATACGACCTATCTCCGAATCCTCGAGGCTTACGAGCTTAAAAACGATAGTACTTTATACATAGGTTAAGTAAATACAGGTACCCGTGTAATAACAACAATATAATATATACAGGGTGTTCGGCCTAGCATGTTTATCCCATTTTTGTACTTTAAAAATGCATTTGTTCAAATTTCAATTTCCGGAATTTTGAAGTATACAAGTATATAGACTTATTAGTCTTAAAGACCATAATATAGTCATTCAAATGGCACCATTAGATGATATAAACTTTTTTTCAAATGAGAACCTCCCGTTTATATTTTACTGTAAGTTGTAAATTTGATATATTTTTTTTTAAGTTTTCTTATCTTAATTGAAATCCAATCGATTATAATATGCCGGGTGATTAAACTTAATGTCCCTACTAAAAATAATAAACTTTAGTAACTATATAAAATATAAAGTATATTTAATATAATATAGCCTAGTCATAATTGTATATTTAACCTCAGGACGATTTTTAAAATGCTAAAATTTTAATAAATTAATGTGAAATATAAAAGGCTGCAACTATTTAACGATTAACTTACTACATTTTTTTTTTAATTAACATGAAAATAGTGAACTAATTATTCATATTAAGAAGTAAGTTAAGTTAATTTAATTTGTTTTTAATTTTATTAGATTTCACCATTTCAGTATATTTCGTTTTCGTGTTAAAACAATTTTACTGTGAATATTATTTAAAGTTAAAAACATTATATTTTTCCAATCGAACTCATTAGATGGTACCTAACTATTGTTAGTTTTTTAGAAACTACAACTTAAACAAAATACATACTATAAAATATAAACACTATTATAATCTATAATGTAGTTTTGGGTTGGTAAAGAATGAATAACGCTATAGCGTTGTATAAAATATATTAACTTTTAACGTCTTAACTGAGTTAACCAAAAATTAAATTAACTTTTAATTTTAACCTTTTGTTATTAATGCATGATTACTTAACTTAACTGAGTTAAAAATATCATTAACTTGCCCAGACTTGGAAATATTACCATAATTTTTAAATCAACATAGTCGCCATATATTTTTAATTTGTCCTAGACTATTATCCTTAGTGATTAAAGTTTAATAACTCAGAAATTGCATATGTATTACATTTGATTTGTATAATATAGTATGAACATTTTCAAAAAATTATCTCCTTAACGATTAACAAAAATAAAGGTTAGTTTTCATTAGGATAAACACTATAAGCTTGTAATGCCTCAAATAGGATATACTGACAATGAGTATATTATACTCATAAGTTCTAAAAATAAAATGTGTATAAAAACATTATATCAAAGGAAATCCCGGGAGTGAACACTGAGCAATGAGCTTTGCGAAACACTCTGTATATACAGCCGAATCGTGCCGTGTACCAACGACGCGTATTACAATTATATATTATTATGTTGAATTACAATTGTTTGTGCATCAAACAGCCACAGACACACATATTATGTGTGGGTAGTATGGGTGCCTATATAATAATAATATATATTATTACTTCGTAACATTATCATTTATCGGCCTCTCACGTAGCAGTCGGAAACAGCGATCCATCGTATGATAACGACGACGATGATAATAATCATGGGTAAAAGACGATGTGTATTATTATGGGTATACAATAATCATACATTTTGATAACTATATATTATTGTAATTTGTAGCATCGCCTATACTCGCCCGCGACGTATACCTACAAATTATATTATGTCTATTTGGATAAGTCTTACAGATTTCACCGTGGACACTATAATATCCTTATTACTCTGTTATTATATTCTTCAGTAGTTCAGTATGTGAAGAATTGTTATTGTTTTTCTGGCTCATTTATCTTTCGAAGATAGTCTACGCATGCACACACATCCACTGACAGATCACTTAAAACTTATAATTTTATAGTTGTCAGTTGAACAGTAAAAAATTACACTTTTTGTTTTGATGGTGTACCCTCATTAAAAAAAAAAAACCAAAACAACATTACTTCTTATAATGTTATGTTGTTGCAGGCCGTCGCAGCCTAACTGTTTTAATGTTATTACTTACTATCTAATGGTATATATAATATATTATATAATACTACATATTCAACGCAGTACCTACCCGTCTGAGTTCGTATAAAGTATTGTGTATAATGCATCACTTTTAACTGATAAACATAAACTCTCATTTCTCAACGCAACGATTTATGATCATAATATTTATATGTTATTTTAAGATTAATATTTTATAATAGGTATCAAGCATAGAATACAGGTATGGCGTACCAAGTTTATGGACAAATATAATAAGACACAAAAATATTTTTTTTTTATTGTTAAATCTTGCATTTAGTGAAAAATGTTCGTGAAAAAAAATTCTTTATTAATTACAAATAGTACAGCTTGGTACTAATGAAATAATAAAAGTTTAGGAATCACTATCAGACTCTAGTATAATTTTGTACTTTAAAAATGGCTCAGTTCATGCTCTCAATATTCTCACCAACATAATTTATTTTGCATGCATTGTACTGTAATATATAATATTATAATATATAGGCCATTCATGTGAATGTGCAGCTTACGGCTCTAGAAGCCATAATCCGGCTTGCAGAGCTGTGGTCCTCGCCCTTCAGCTAGACATCGTTTATACATGCTTGCATGTCTACCACGGATAATGTCGATGTTATAGTATAATATGTTAAAACCGTTGAGTTTTCCCAAGTAGCATAATAATAAGTAATGATATTATCTGTGACAAAGCTGTTGGACTATTGTTTCCTATATTTTCCGAAGACATTAAATTAATATACTTTTTATTTTAATTTGCTTATAATATTTTATAGTAATATATATCTAATATGTATATATATTAATTAATTAATAAAGAACGAATAATTTATTACAAATTTAGTTAATAATATGTCTTAGCTATTTCTGTTACACTCTGTATACTCTACAGTATACATAATAAGTAAATCACGCCGTACGTCGTTTAATATTTTTGCAGTAGTTACCAAATACAGGCTACAACTGTATCTAGTGGTTGCAAAAAATACAATGAGTACCTAATGACTATCGTCGTTTTATTAAATTCACTTGAAATACCGTTCCAAACTGTGTATATATTATAATACAGTCAAATTATAAAATTTACTTCCCAATTTTGAACATATTTTGTTATTACGATGTGGATAAAATATCCTACACATGGCATAACGTATATACACTGTCCAATAACGAAAACTTAACCTTATAGCATATAGCATAACAGCTATATTACATAGAATATAATATGTGCGTAGGTTTGGGATACATTAGCAAACATCGGCCGCAAATTGTACATTGGAGTATTGGACTTACATAATACGCAGTACGATTTTAGATTAACATATCGATAAAAAGTAACGTCAATGGTTGTCGATGTTTTCGTTTCATCTTGAGCGGTGACAACGCGGTTATACCTATTGTTCAAAACAAATCGCGGTTAGTGAACAGTATAATAATCAAACTCGTACAAACTATGTACACCGCCACTTATGGTTGGTGAATAATGGTGTCGTCTTCTATATACCTTATACTCTTTCTGTGCGCTCATCAATTATTTAGCGTATATTATGGGCTCGTACCAGCCAAGAGCCGCGGACTGAAAGAGATTTTGATCTCTATCGTGAATGCGAACCATAGCCAAAAGTCACGGCGATTAATCGACGACGTATTTTATAGAATAATATATAAAAAGTGCTTAAAGCGAACCGATCGATATTTTTAGGCATCTGCGCATAATATTATGTTGAAACTGCAACAGACGATAATATTATTACCTAATTATATACCTATCATTATATACCTGTACGATATTATTATAGTGTATTCTTAACCATACTTCTTGCTGTACTCGGCTCCTACGTTTTATATAAATATATTTACCGGCGTAGTAGATAATCAGATTTCGTAAAACCCCCTCCCACCTTACCATTTCACCCCACCAGCACCACTACAAGACAGAGTCCCACCAAGCTATAACGTACTACGTACGTTTTTGGCTTTGCATAGAAAAGTAATAAATTAATTCGAGTAACGTAATTATAGTTAGAACCCAAAAGTCGTGTTTAAAATGATAAAGACTTCGGCAGTTTGGCGACTTCCATATAAGAACCGTATATAGACAGTTCACCGAGGGGTAACCCGCAAATGCAGCTTGCACGCGCGATTCGACGAAAACGACTTAATTATTTTACAACCCATTTATTGTTGGTTCAGATATTGTTGTAAAAACACATTGTAAGCAACTGTTAAGCTTGTCGGTTGGACGACAAAATAAAAAATAAAAACCGAACATGGCTGAGTTTATGTGGACTCATCAATAATTTGATGCACACCGTCGTCACGTTAGGAACGTTTATTGTGAACATTAAAAACAAAATAAAACATAGATAGCGTCTTTTTAATCAGATCCAGACGAAGAAAAATAAATGTTTAGTTTTATTACGGCCAATCTTTAATGCGTTTTAAATTATTGAATTAGTGTTCGTATATTATATAGATACTATAATATATATATATAGGTACCTAGACCTATGTTTTATGTTATTTGGAGGATGTCGTAAAAGAAAATAATAATTTATTTACTATAGTGTCTCTACATCACACTTCAGTACTTCACATTAACTAAACTAACTTATATCATTGCTAGGTATAAATGAAGAAACGCGAAAACTAATAATACTGAAGCCTGATACATATATAATATTATATACTTTGAGATGGACTTATTAGATCTATTTATTATCTAGTACTTTATATGACATATTTTGATAATTGTAGGTATCTATAGTACCTTGTATATAGATACTTTTTTCCTTTTGTGTATCTTGTTTATTTTTAATTTGTTTTGTGTTACACACCACACTTAAGTAAGATATAATACTAAATATTATATATTTTTTTTGCAACTAACAGAAATTATAGGTAATTATATATTCAAATAAGTTTTTATTTTTTTGCTCTATATTATTTCCATCGCTGATTCACAGAACCAGAGAATTAATCGTAAAATAAGTTTAAAAGAGCCTGCATCTTGCAATGTACCAATTTAGTATATTATATTATTTTTGAATTTGTAGCCAAATAAAATCATCTTAATATGTAATAATATAATATATAAATATCTATAATTATCATCAATATAGAAGGTTAAATAAATAAAATAATATTGAAATAGTTTATACCAATGTAATTAGTTAAAAAAATACATCTTCTTTATCTTATATCTAAGGGTAAAAAATTACCTACCTCTAGTATCTTTTCACAAATGTTGATCGTATCAGTTGTATCTAGACTCTAGATGTGAATATTTATGGGTATCTAGTTATCTTTATCCGTACATGGGTACAATTTTGTCCATCGCTATATCTATACTAATATATTACATTGTAATATCATAACAATATTTTGCTGGCGGAAAACGTTTAAATGTGTTAGCAAAACTGCAATATACCGCTACTGTATTACTATACCATAACGCATAACAAGTATACCTTAGTAAATATTAAAATACTAATTTTTTTTTAATGTTTGGCGCGTAATGGAAGTTTGCGCGCGAACACGCCGCAATATTCATTTGCAGTATAATTACATTTTCCGTTTGCTTAAAGTGCAAGTAGGTAACGCCGCCTAACCGAGACCGGTGCGGTTGCATTACCGTTTCAAAGAGACCGGACGAGAATCGCATTTAGACGGGCCTTTGATACGATAATAATAATGTACGCACAATTATTTCCGGTGTCTCGCGACAAGACATAAGAAAGGCAATTTAATCAAATACAAAACACAGAAAATCCCGAAAAGGCAGTGCTAAAACCGTATACGTTTTATTTTTTTTTTATGTCGAGTTGTGTTGCGTGCATAGAGCATTTTTGCCAACCGCGCCCATTGGGACGTTAAGTTTTTTTTCTTAATTAGTCACGTAATTTACACGAATTTCGACGATTAAATTTAGATTTAGCACGATTTTTGATTTTTCGAAATATGATAAATTCACTGGGCGTGGTTGATAAATTCGAATTCACGCAAATTACGGTGCTAAACGTTGACATAAAAAACATTTTAATTTCCAAATGGCGTAATGCACGTGCTAAATCGTTGACATCGACAATAAAATAACTTTATCGTCGGAATGTTTATACGTTGTTTGTACATTAATAAATCCAAATCGATAAAGTTGTAAAATTAGTGATAAGTATATAATATATTATGTACGCACTACCGTAGAAAAGAGCACAAGAAAAACAATTTGTTTTATATTCAATGTAATTCTTAGTTTTATGTCTTTGTTAAAAGTCGGTATTATAATATCTGAATTTATCTTATTTTTAATTTCATTATTGATTATTTTGAAAAACAAAGAATACTATAGCATAGAATTTTGAATGTTTTAGCTGCATATATATATATACTATATTGGTGTATATCAAAAGATAAAATATGTACCATACTATTTGGCAACTATACCCACCACCTTCAGTCCATCTTTATATTAGTCATAGGTATTTATTTCACTATCATGTATAATATTATCATGTACAGTATTAGTATCAGAGACTGGAACCTTTTGAATTTATCGGTATCGGTCCGGTTCTCGTTCTCAAAAAATAAAATAACCATTCCGGTTCGGTTCTGAAAAAAAATAATGGTATCGGTATCAAATCATTTTGGTACCGGTTCCATATAATTCAGGAACCGAAAAGTATAATAGTTTTAAATACCTATCCGGAATGTGGTTGTAATTAATAGTATGAGCAATATTAGAAAACTCATAATATGATCATAGTATTACATAGTTTGTATACAAAATAGTAATATCATTAAATATTATGATAAATTAAATTATTTTATTTTTGAACCTAAAAGAAACTATTTAATTTAAACAATTTAGTTCGGTTCTGGTTCCAGTTCTTAATAATTTTAAGGTCCTGGTTCCAGAACTGGTTTTTCTAGGTTCAGTTCCAGTGCCTGTTATATTTTTTAGATATTTGGATTTTTTCCGTTAGGAAGACCGCCATACCTGCTTGTGTTGTTTTCTCATTATAAACTCTCCACAGAATCACTTGTGCATTCAGATTAATCCATTAAAAACTGTTAAAACATTGAAAAAATGAAAAAAAAATCAGTGTCTCTACAAAACTTGCCGTCTAGATCATCAGTCCTCTGTTCCCCTTCCCTATATTTGGCCTAGAAGTTGGTACAATCTATATTATATAGGTACCAAACTCAATCATATATTATACAGGTATGAAACTCAATAATATATTATATAGGAGTTCTTATACCGTTACTGGTATAAACAATTTGTGTTAACTGGGTATTTCATTCTGTTTTATAGAACCGCGTGTTCTGAATGATAATATTCGTGTTATCGTGTAACTATGGACGATTTTGTATTCGGATTATGCGGGTTGGTTGCGTTTATAAAATCTAATTGTATATTTATATTATTATAACTGCATTGTTGTAAGAGGATGGAGAAAATTATAATATTAATTTAAAAAAA
>NC_042493.1:32969929-33002482 GCF_005508785.2 Acyrthosiphon pisum | reverse complement strand
AACAACTTATAAGAAACCTTGTATTAAATTTTCAAAGTTTTCTATCCAACCAAAAATTTTTTATCGTTATTTTAAAAAAAAATACTTAGAAAAATTGAAAATTTCATTTGTCTATAAATAGCTCAAAAAAAGTCGAAACACTTTGAAAATTTAACCCTGTATAGACAACGCTAATATAAACATCTGTTGCAAATTTCAAGTGCTTACAATAATTATTTTTTGAGTTACAGTAAAATTAAGTTTTCGTTTTTGTCAAAAATTGGTTTTGCGTAAAAATTCGCGTTTTTCCGTTATTTTTTTAAGGTTTTTCCTGCCGCTTTTGAAAAGTATTGGGAAATTTTCACTTTTGACCCCCCAAAGTACCAACTAGATTCACTTTCCTTTCAGAAAAGGTACAACTTTTGAAAATCGAAGCATTTTTACTGCTCCAAAAGTTGTCGTCAGACACAAAAAAAAAAAAAAAAAAAACACACATCATTGTAAAATCAATACATTCATCACTTCGTTCAGAATCTAAAAAATAAAAAAAAAAATAAAAAAACACACATCATTGTAAAATCAATACATTCATCGTTTCACTCAGAATCTAAAAATATATATAATAATATGTGTCTATACCGACCGAATAAACATGATAAATATTATATAGGTGTAAATATATTTAATAATGCTGTCACGCACACCAAAACATATTTTGGTATTGTTATGGGTTTTTTATAGTTTACATATTATGATTTATAACTAGATATATAAATATGATTATAGAAATAATAACAACGAATCGTACTCATTTTACATTTCCATGTCGTTTATAAATATTTAAAAAAAAGTTTTATACTCTTATAAAATATAAAAATATATATATTATGCGTGAACATTATGTTAGTATTTAAAATTATTATAACAATTTGAATGTCTAATATATAATTTTTTTATAATAAATCACAGATTTCGTCTGCTAGGTAATCGTTTATCAAGAATTTAATATTTCGTTAATTCTTCCTTAATTCTTAATAAGGTGATAAACTGATAGGTAACCAACCTTTTTTTGTAGAACCCATTCCTTATAAATTGTCGTGATTGTTTTCCATGACGAGTTTACGAACATACTATTTTGATTTTAACGTCTAGTACTACCCTACAGGATAGTCAGTGAATTCTGTCCGTCGTCACAGGTGTTGCTAAAAATCTTCTGCAGCTTCATCAAGAGGTTAAAAAATAGCTACGATGATTTTTTGTCATAATTTTACCATAATGTAAACGTTAAACTAGAAAAATGTACTGTAAAATAGAGTGGTTTTCATTTGAAAAAAAAAGTAGCTTACTTTCACATAAACATAATATTATATTATATGGAATTATAGGATCGTTTTTAAATTATTAAAAATAAATCTAAAAATTTTTTAATATGCAATTTCAAACATCCCTTTAAGCGTGCTTAAAAATCCTAAAAACCAAAATATGAATAAATGCATTATTAAAAGATAAAAGTGATGAGCAGTGAGCATACTTGGTTCACCACCCTGTAAAATACATATTAAAATATATGTACTGTACTTACACAGTAAACGCATTGGAGAAACCGCCAGATGCCACGGCGCAGCCTGTTTGCGTATCGAAGTATATACTTACCAAACGCATTCATTCGTATAATACTTCTCTGGTTTTCGTCCGTTTACTTTGATGACGGCCTACACGCATACGCGCAGTTTGTGGGTACGCACATAATATAAATAATAATATTAAGAATGTGTGTCCTGAGAAAATTGTGCACGTGGCTAATAACAAATTTATAGTCGCAGTCAACTTTGACCATATATTTTTGGGCGATTGTAAACTAATCCATAATACCGGTTAAATAAAAAGGTCTAATGTAAACTTCGCCAGTTTTATTTTCTTACCTGTAGTGTGTATATGAAAACTCCGCCAGTCTTGCTTACCTATGTAAAACTAAATAATATTATACTAAATGAACCATGGTTTGCAAACGTTATAATTGACAAAAAACGATTGCAATTTGTAAACATAATTATAACGGAAATCGATGATCAAATTTAATTGAAAACCGCAAAGCAAAATATAACGATTAACATAATATATTTTATATCTGCATTAAACATAATGTAAAACGTAATTTATAGAATATCATCAAACGAAAAATAACGCAAAACATTATTTATAGAATATCATTGAACAAAAAATAACGCCAAACGTAATATTTTAAAATCTACTTAGGTATTTAAAATGTCTATTGGTTTCGTAGAAGCATTTATTTCATGCAAACAATCTAAGAATTGATTATATATTATATTCCGAATCCGGGCCATTACCTACCCGCATTAGTTATTTTTTTTAAATTTAATAGTTACCTATTAACACCATTTTAAATAACGATAAACGTAAAAATTGTGTAACGTTTTAATTGTAAATAACATATAACAGAAATTTTTTTTTCAAGCCTTGAAGTAAACTCAAAAATTCAAAATGAAAATAAAATTATTGTGTTAGAGAACGCTATAAATAGTTATAAATTATAATAATGGATTTATCTTAATATAGTTAGAATATCTACAAATTGAATCATATAATTTTAGTTGACTGTTCAAAATATAATAAGTTATAATATATTATAATGTCATAATAATATAATATACCTAGGTACATATTTTTTCATTATTACAATAATTGTCTATCATGATTTTTGAAGTAAAACTTCTCTCTTGTGGTGTGGGTGGAAAAAAATCGTATTGTTGACTAATTTAAAAAAAATGTACATTACAACTATTATAATGTTAAAACTAAAATTAAATATTAATTCTTATATTATATTATCGTGTAAAATTTAATATCCTTGTTTATTTTTGATTTTTTTTCACGTCTTTAAAATGTATGCATTAAATGAAGTCAAGTAATGTTAAAATGTTTACACAGGTAAATTTGGCGCAAATGAGCTATCGGAAAAAAAAATCTTTTTTTTTGGTCCAATAACAGGCTGTACCCAAAATGATATATTTTGCTTGGCGAAAATGGCCAATTCGATGCCTAAAGGCAAAAACATGTCTTTCCACCAAAAAAAAAAAAAAATCGCGGCCCCGTAGGTATACATAGTCGATAATATTATATTGTCATCATTTATTATCCATGATACTGCAGGTAGGTGGCATACCTATAAACAATAATATTATTATTATATTGTTGTATTCTCTGTGGGATGAATATAGGTGTATCATCGTACCTATAATCGATCGATTGTTTTTTTCTTTTGAAATGGAACAAAAAGCGTGCCACTTTGATCTAACAAATGGGCGTCATCGCCGCACGAGATGACACGTAGAGATCTCAACGACAACTCGGAACAATATTATACATATTATATAGGTACATACACTGCAGGATACACGAGCCAAATTGCATTCACGTGTACTTTGCAAAACGATTTTCAATGTAACAAGACGCTCACTCACACACAGCGAAATTGTTACGGTTTAAGTTGGTTTTTCGATTTTTTTCCCCCGTCTTGTTTTACTTTTACACTTGACTGGTCCCGCGGCATTGTTTGTGGCGAGGTGCCTGGTGCATTATGTTCATCATACCTACGACTACGACGTGACGTTTGCGAAATCGTAAAAAAGGCGAATACAATATTAAAACACGTCTGCAAGCAATAATCCTATATTAATATATACTAGCTGCCCGACCTTCCTCCGGAAGAAATTATTTTTTTATAATTTAATTAAAAAATATATGACTATTTTTTGGCTATACAAATAATATAATATAATTACATATTGTAGTTATTGTTATTGCTAATTTCTGAAAATTATATATCCTACATTTTGAATTCAACCACTGGAGTGGTAAATTTTATTATTTTTATTATAGAATAGAGATTAGGTAGAAAAAAATGTAACAATAAATTATTTGTTCAATGAATAATATATATTTTAAATGGAAAAATGCTAGTGAAAAAATAATAATAATAATAATAGGTAATAATAATAAAAAATAAACAAACAAACCGGTTTCATTCGTCTCCAAAATCAATTCAGATTCTTATATATATAGATTATGCAAAGGTGCATCAAAATATTTAAGCTAAGAAAAAAGTAAATATTCCGAACTTTGTAGCTAAACAAATAAGTTATATTTCTGATTTATTATCTTAATAACTATTCACTAACTATAACTTAACATTTTCCAATTAATATAAAAAATACATTACGTCAAGTTCACATACCATATAATAATATCTATAACTGAAGATAAATTACTTAATACATTATTATCACTCTATATTGTACAAAATTAATTCATCTGAAAATAATCAATACAGCTAAATCTGTGAAATAATAAAAATAAATTGTTTTTACAAAAATGAATGTTGCCTGATAACAAACTCTATATATAATAATATGTTATAACTGAGACCTGGGTGATAATGGAGCTAATTAACTTATTTTGAATTTAGTCGAATTGACTTTAAACTTTAAGAGTTATAACTTATAGAAATTTATTTTTTTTAACAAAAACAACACAATGTAAGTATTTATAATATGATATGATCGACCCGTAAACATCATCGTTTGATGCTTAAACCTGGTAAATGAATGACAAAATTAAAAGTTTATCGTTGCACGAATTGGTACTACAATATATTTCTCAAGCCGACGTATTTAATTAGATAGATGATTATTATTCGTCTTTTGTCCATAAACGCTTTCAACAATTTTAAAATTGTATGATATAGTTAATAAATTCCTATTTAATCGTTTACACGGTGTGGATGATACTATCCAGATTGGATATTTGCATACCGTGTTTCCGTTGAAAAACCACAATATTATAAGAGTGTTATGCATTTTATCGGAAAAAAAATTAACACGAGAGATGATATATTACACGCAATACACGCATATATATAAATAAAAAAAAATCATCAATTCAACAGCTATAGAATAATCAATTATTATCGCGGTATGACATTAAAATACATGCTATTTTATATCACAATGACTTGTTATACCTATTTACCAGGTCGTATAACGACCACACGCTAACGAGTAAATTATAAAGTACCTATATAATATTGTAATAATGGTGAGATGAGAATAAGTTGTAAATATTATGAACGGTAGGGTTCTTGTTGTAGTGTTGATAATAAAGAATAACGGTATAATCATTATTCATATTGGTAGCGTGTACCTGAGTTTGCAATAGATAATAAAATTAGTTTGATTATTTTTTCTTCGGGGGGTGAACTAAGCCAGAGATAAGGCAAAAGGGGCTTTTGTATACGTTGGCTCAGCATTAGATATATATATATATATATATATATAATATTGCATTTATAATAATGACGCATAAAGTATTACATTTGAAGACATTTTGATGGCAAATGTGATCCTTTAATATATCAATATTATCTACTTATTTCAAAAACACTTTTCTGGAAATTTTGGGTTATGTTAGACACACCCATGAACCATCCAATATCAGCTAGGTAAATCAACTATAATATAATGTATAGTACTAGATACGAATATCAATAGCAGCAGTAACTAGGTGTTTTACTTGGAACAACTAGGTACTTGACTTAGGTTAGCCATTTAACTAAACATAAATGTTTAAGGGAACTGTAAAATGTTTTTACACTAAAGTGTTTTAAACACTAAATTGAAATGGTTATTACAACTTACTGAATAGCTGTCGCGCTATGTTAATGCTATAATTTAGGGGTTATGATAACCAAATAAAAATTTGTTATTGGTAACTAAATATTATTATAATATAATATATTATATATTATTATAATATTAACTATATTTGTTTTCCTTTTCGCACCGTGTAATTTACTTATGACACTATTTCAATCATGCCTGTAAAAATAAAAAAATATAATATAATAAAAAAATCCTACTTTATAATTTTCTGCAAGATCGATTAAATTGTGTATAGGGTTATAACGTTGGAGATATTAATTTATTATTCGCGAACTCAGCCTGTCTGTTGCAGCTCTAATCTACTGCAGTAAAAATGGCGTAGATATGCCACAGTATAATAATATTCGTAATCGTACCAAAAAATCATACTAAATCGGTTAGATCAACTACAGCGAATATTAAAATAAAATAATATTATTTTACATTATTATACGCAGTTCAACACGCCGTGCCGGGTAAACAACATTTGTAACGGTCTAGTGGTTGCGTTGTTCGAGGGCGAATGCGCGTGCGTATCACAATCGAAACGAAAAAGATTATATTATTTGTTTCACAATTTGCTGCAGTAGCTATCGCCTGTAATTAGGACGTGGGTATATGCATAGATGGATGATAATACTTAAAATATCTTTACCTGTAATACAAAACATACTGGTCGATGGTATGTTTTGTATAGACGGTTTTCTACTTCTTGGCACTCCTCAGATTTTTTCAAAATTTTTACTACGATAATAATATAACAATTATTATGTACCTACCTATAATATTTATGCCAAGAGCTGAATATATGAAAATATATGAATTGATATATAGGTTAAAAAAAAAAACATAACAATTAAACTTATTAGTTCCTAAACGATTGTTGTTTTCTTCACGTGATTTTGTCTGTATAATGGACTGCTATACGTTATAATAATAATTGATATGTCAATATAATATGAACTGCGCTTCTCCAAAAACCTGCCAAAGGTCACCTAATGAAAATATGTTGATAAACTTTTCTCTCTCACACTATTAATCGGAACGAATGAACGCACAAGTTGCAGTATTAAATGATGCCTATAATTAGTCCATTTATTTATAATTAAATTACGGGTATGACTTTTGCAGTATGACAAGATTGACACAGCAATTTTCGAAATAAACAGAAAACGAAAAAATATGTTAGGTGAATGCAAAAATAAAAAGTTATAGTTAATTCCTAGCATTTCATATTTTTATATAAATCCCTGCTCATATTATAGAGTTGAATATTATTTTGAGTTGCTATCGGATACCAGTCGAATGTCGTGTACATAACATTATTATAATACCTATTGTGTATTATATTATTAACAATAATACACGAACACGTTTTGTACCTAAATGTAGCAATATATTTTCGCTGCGAGAAAACTACTCATGCGCGTCTATAATATTATTATACGTGGGGATACAGTGCCGATGAAAATGCGGGTTGGTAAAAAAAATAACAAACTATACATAGGTATATAATAATCATTTTTTTCGTGGACCAGCGTCTATTTTTTTACTTGTAGATCAAATACTGATAAGTAGATAAACATTAAAAAGTTGGAAAACAGAAAAGAAAAAAATACAAGAAAGTAAAATTAAGTAAATAATAATTGTAAATTGTTAAATAAATATTATATTATATTTTCATATAACGTAATAGTGTCCTGAAATGTTCAAAATAATCCTTATATATTTCCTAATATTTGCCTTGACTGTGATCAAATTATCATCCTCTAACTTTATACTTAAATTTATGATCCTTATCCACTCGCCAAATGATGTGTATTTTGTTGGTGTTTTTATTTTCACTACGGACTGAAAACACTGCGTATAGCATGTATAACGGTGTAAAACGAGCGCACAAATTGAAACAAATTCGGTCGAGTTTAAATTCTTTATATCAGATAGAATACGAAACAAGACAAGACCGCGACGCAATCCACGTAAAACGTTGTCGGGCTGCAATTATTGCGCTGCCGAATTCGCGCATATCATTAAACGAAACGAGAATTATTGTTGGCCAAGTCAGAATATTTATTTATATAAATGTATTCGTAAATGTACTCATCGGACATGTTTGGAACACTGTTTTTTCCATTTTCATGATAATTTCTGTTCTTAAGACTTTCCTCGGTGAGGTTAAAATACTGTAATATTGTTATAACCTTCAGCTGATTAGGTGTACCTACTGCAAAACCAATGTAACAATTTTCATTTATTTATTCATCGATCAAAATTCAAAGTATAGTCTGCAAATTGGTTTTCGTACTTGCGTCAAATTTGAAAATGATTTTTGCACGTTTTTTTGGCTTTATTATAATAATTTCCTTTACCTTATTAAATAAGTGTTATGAACAGCAGCGTGATATTTTTATGTACTTATATTCTTCGTACTCCAGTTAGGTACATTATAGGTATAAAAATAATATTATGGTAAAAAAACGAATTCCACATACTGAACATTTTAGTGTTCACTTATACGTTTAATGAATGAAAATAATCACAGAGAATTTTAAAATTTTAAACTGTAAAAAAATCAATTTTTTTTCCGGTGATTACCTATGAGTTAATTTTGTGCTGCGTTTACGACATTATACAATATTGTAAAAATGTTTTAGAAAAACCGCTAATTAGTTCACTTATTGTTTCTACAAAACAATACACCTACTTACGAGCAACGAGCACTGATTTATGTAATTTATTGCGGGTTGACCTGATATTTTACAGCCAGCATACTATATTATTATAATAAATAATAATAATTTATACTAGGTATACTTTAATACATAATATTGTAAACAATGATCTAAAATCACAAATTGTTGTTCATGTATTTGATTCAAACCCTACATGTTTAAGGTTCACTAAATTGCGACTTTCCGCAATCAACATTATTCCAAATCTACTAAAAATGATTATAGATCCGTTCTTACGTATAGGTACATATAGTGATAATATGTATGGATTAAGTCTTGTGTACCAAAAATTACAGTTGAGATAGGTAGGTACTGCGCACAAATAAATTGTATATAGGTAGGTACGCTAATTTCATTCGGATATTTTATACATTAATGATAACTCGTTATAAAAACGTGAATTTTCGTATACGATTACTAGAGTTTCGCCAGGCATATGGGCACGTATATAATATTATATTATTATTATAGAGCGTGTCGAGAGGGTAGATTTCGGGATTAGAATTGCCGCCAAAGTGTCCGGCTTAACGCTTTACGTATAGGCTATTTTTTTCGTTATTATTATTATTATTTTAATTGACTATATTTCGCGTTACGTAGGTACGCGAAGAACGAACACTAAATTTTAATGCGATCCCTCGCCCTCACGTGCGACACCTTCATCTGCAAGACGATATTCTCGTCACGCCTGTTTGTTGGGTATACACTATACATTATAATAATATAATATTATAAACCTCTTATAATATATATATAACCGCGAATTCCACTATTTTGTACATGTTTTTAAAATATTGTTAAAATACACGTAAAGGTACGAGTAAGTTACATTTATCGTGACGGAAAAATGCTAATTCCCACACGAGTAATCTTTTTACTTGAAAATAGAACATGACATGACAACTTACCTAAAAACTATGATTTGAGTTGTCGTTTTTATAAGTAAACTGCAAACACATATTGAACATTCTTATGCACTGTGTATGGAAATAAAACAATGGTAGGTATCGACATTTCTATAGTTTTAAATGACAATTTCTTCATCTCTCTTGGCCTCAAAGATAAACGTTTTATGACATCCGTGTCAGCAAGTTGAAAATTTCCAGATAAATTTTCTGGATGTGTATTGTGGATGGACGATGATGGTGTAACCAGCCCGTGACTGTATATCGTCGGAGTGTGCCATCTCATCGCGTAGTTTTCCGCTTCCACCTAGTATCAGTTATCATGAACCTTTAGACGTTATGACATGTAACTATAAGGTAATGAGTGACTACTCGTATATTAAGAGCAATACTACAATATTTTTAAAAATATTTTTGAATAATGTATAATTATATTCCTATCATAATTACAAAACTTATAAAAATAATAAGACTGTCTCGTAGATGTTATTTTTTCTAAAACTTTCTTTTTAATAAAAGCTTGTACATGAGTTAAGACTATGTCTATGTAGGAGATTATCTACTTTTATAGGAGTTTTCCATTCCACATCTTCACGACGGGCCTGCCACTGTGCCACGCCGTAGGGATATCTTTAAATCCGTAATATACGAAGCCACGTATTATTATTACTAGCTAGATAATAACATTATATTACTTGGTATTATTATTACAAAGGTGACAGGGGCACGTTTCGCGTGGGGGCCAGTTTCGACTTAACACTGCGGTGGTTCGTTCTGGGGACAGCCCTCGATCGACTGGCGCCAATCGATCATAACCATTGGGAGACTGCCCCAGCCGCAAACGGAATAATTTGTCCACAGAACGATCCGTCTCAATTACGTACCTATATATAAGTACGGGGTAATACGGTCGGTGCGGACTATGCAGTTGTGTTGTATTTGTGGTGAGAGGGGACGGAACGGAACGTGGTCGATTTATCTGTCAAAATATCTGGCTTATTTCATTACAAATAAATAAAATTATACGATACGTAGGTACTTAAAATTGAAAATACTATAAAAAAGGTTACTTAGACAAATCTGCGTTTATAATTGATTGTTTAAGATGATATTGTATTGTTATTATTTAACCCTTATTATGATCCAAGCTTGTTTATATTTTAAATTAACTTTTACCTAAGTGTTATTATAGTAGTATAATAGAATTTACTTATTTAAAATAAGTCTTAAAGTTATGTATAGAGATTGCTGTTGGTTATTGAATCTTTGTCCATATATAATGCGTATAATGTTAATTTTAATAGTAAAAGGAATGATATTCATAAGAAAGTATAGAAATAAAATGTAACACTGCAGTGATGTGAAATGTACGTGGTACGTCATAGCCATGTAACTATGTGTTCAAAAGGTAAATGGTGGTTTGTACGTTCAAAATGTAATTATACTTTCGAGTTTGTATTTTAATATTTATGTAAAATATTCTATGACCTATCTGAGTGATTAAAATAATATATTGTCGTATGATATTTATTTTAGTATACATAATATACTATAATACTCACACTCATTGTATATAGGTACTGAAGGCTTAAGGTACTCAATAGTTTTTATCCAATTTTCCAAGCGAAATATTGCAGCCGATGTAGGCGTCTTATCTAAAACTATGTTTGACACTCCGAAGAGTGATGAAAAATGTCTCATCTGGATTCAGTTTTGAATCTTCATTATTTATTCATAAATAAATAGTATTAAAAAACAATTTTACATACTACGTACACTGTTAGGTGACAGGTGTCTTTGTTTAGGTATATTATGTTATGTAAACAATACAGTTTTAATCATTTATAAATTCACAAGTAATATATCGTAATCATATTTACTGTGAATGCTTTTTTTTGTGTCTAAAGGGAGTGCTCAAGTTTAAAGTTTCTAGTAACACAATTACTTTAGATCGTAAATTGAGTTAATATGGTGGGTACATACTCTGAGGAGGTCATTGGTTCTCAATACTTCCTCTAAACGTATATAAGGAAAAACTATACCGATTGGCGATTACCGACGATATTTTCGAAAATATTATGATAGATTGTATATCTACACAAGCAATATCGCAACTAATCGTTTTTCAAATGCGACTCATTTTTACTATATTAAGTAAAGCAGTCAGGCGTGTTCCCGACACTGCCTTGCAGGTTTATATATTATATCTTTTATAGCTTCGTTTCAATGTATTATTTTGTTTTTTACTATATTTTAACTCTTGATAAACTTACAGTGCGCACGCATATAAATTAATGAGAATATTTTAATTTATGAAAATCAAACTGTTTAATAATTGGGATTGTGACAATTGAGTCTGCAGTAGTAATGCGTACACACCTGCATGGCAGTAATGTACTGTTCTTAATTCTAACGGTGGTTAATTATGACATACTGTGCTACAATCATTATACCAATCCAATGTATTGGTAATATTATAATGACGTTAAAAAGTATTATAATATTTTAATCCATACATTTATCGAGTATAGTCTTGGCACGGGTTCTTTAAGATCGTCTACGGTCTGCGTTTTGTTTACAACAATACAATTTATACGTCTATTTTGTGTAATATTTTGGTTAGTATTTATTTATTAGTGCCGATATTATAATATTATTATTTGTATTTCAGCACCTTAATACGTAAATATATTCTTTATATATACGTATTGTAGTTATGTCCTTCATAGTAACATCAAATCTATGATCACTTCGTACTTCAGGTACTATGTTTCGTTCTGTTGTAAGATTTTTTTTTATATTACATTTTTGGGATTTAGTTTTCTCTATCGACTGATTAAAATATTTCATGCATATTTATAATGTAGTCTAACATTACGAGGGGCTGAATTTATTCTGGTATAACATATAGGTATCAATTATCCATGGTATACAATACAATGTGAGGTACCTGCAACACTATTACATTTTATCACATAAATAATAAGTATATACTATAATATACTATATAGGTACCTGATTAGAAATGAGCACCTATTTTGAAGACCATATCTTAAGAATTTTGACATTAGGGAAATGCTCAAGTCGTTTGATTTGTAAAGAAGAATCAGTGAAATTTATTTATAAGTATTTTCAGATGATATCATATCACTCATATCGATTATATCAGTGATATTTTAGGAATGATTTTATTATTATATATAAATATTTTATGAACTTTATTGTATATTTTGTTTTAAGTAAGTACCTACCTACTTTTTATTTTTCTATTCTGTTTAATGATAATCAATGTAAAAACTAACAAGTTCAAAATTGCTTGACGTGTATATATATAATTTAAGATATTGCAATGTTTATGATAAAAGATTCGCTCAGTATAATATCCCTACATTTATTTCTTCAGTAAACTCGTATACACTAAGTGAAGAAATATTTACGGTTATTTTTGTGCACCTTTACAGTTTTTGTTCAATTATGATAATAATATAGTGTAGGTATGTCTTCTATATTGTATATTGGGAAAACTAATAAAGTTTGATTATAATATGAAATGACAAATTCTGTACGTCACGATAGTTTGAGAAATTGTTGAATACTTCAGATTCCAAACATATCCAATGAAAACATTTTCAATATTAAAAAAAAAACGCACTTCATTAAATTCGTGTTTCAGGATATATTTTTTTTTTGCAGTAGTTAACGCAGTCTTCAATATTATCATATGAATTATTATTTTAATGCTCTGGGCCTGAGAAAAGGGTTTGATGACGTTAAGCCGTACAAGATCCATAGACATTTTACCTACCTGTGCGTGCATATAATAATATTACAGTTTAAATATTGTGTTGTGGTGTCGGTCTAACCCTTTCCCTGTCGCTGAACGAGTGTCCCATAAGGATTTTCAGTGATGGGTATATTCATGACTGTAAATGTGGGGTGGCATATCATATCTTAATCAGGGACAGTATTACCATACTGACAAGGACAATATTATAATAATATTATGACCGCAATAATAATAAAAATGTATTATAATTATCATTATTATATATTATTCAATTAAAAAAACTTCCATTTGCTTTACCAAACATATTTTTGAATAGCTGTATAATAGACAGTTTTCTTATATGTATCCTATAATCTATGAGACTCTTTTTAGTATAAAATATGTTTTAAGCCTTTACATTTTTTTACTCGTTACAAACTCTAATAGTGTACTATTCATGGATCTTACATTTCACTCGAAAATTGTTCGGATTAAATTTATGAATTGATTTTTAAAATTATGCGTTTTAGGGAAACGAGAAGGTAATAATTATTTATCATGGTTTGTTGTATGCCAGTCACGTCATATTATCATAAGTTACGATTCCTATAGCCTACCCCTTGTATCAGCAGCTGGCGAACCCCGAGGCGCCGCACGTTTTTGTCGGGTACAAAACGATGCCAAAAGAGTGTCGCAGAATAATAAGAAATATAAAATAAGCAAACTCCCGACACCCGTGTAACTTCCGTGATAAACGATTCGAACATAAATTGAAATAATTATACGTATGTTATAATATATTATCATCGAAGATTCATCTGGAATGTTGGCTATAGTAGACATGACATATTACAGCAATTTAGTTCTAAAACACAATTAACACTCTTGGAAATTGAATAGATTCATTGTTTGTGTACATGAGATTTTACAATATTTGCTAGTCTCACCTCATGTTTTTAATAAAGTCATAGATATTTATTTCATAATCATGTATAATATTATCGTGTACGGTATTAGTATCAGGGACTGAAACTTTTTGAATTTATCGGCATCGGTTCCAAAAATAAAATTACTGTTCCGGTTCAGTTCTGGTCTTTTGATAAAAAAAAAATTATGTTATCGGTCCCAAATAATTTCGGTACCGGTTCCATAAAATTAAAACCGAAAAGAATAGTCTTAAATACCTTTAATACAGAATGCGGGTTTAATTAATATTATGAAAAATATTAGAAAATTCATATAATCATACAAAGTTATTTTATACACAAAATTGAAAATAGTAATACAGTCGAGTCTCGATAACTCGAATGTCAAGGGACATACAAATAAATTCGACTTATGTATTTTTCGAGTTACATAACTCGAATTTTTTTAAAAATACGAAAAAATTCGAGTTAGACATTATTTTTTTTTTTATTTGTTTTTATTAGAAGTATTATATTATGTATATTTATAAACTATAATTAAAATTAAAAAATTAAATTTTAAAACTCATTTCCTTATTTATGTATTTAGTTAATGTAACCAATTTATATTAAATTGTACACGCTACACAGCGAAGATATACGGCAACTGCCGATTATTTTACAGCACAGTTGTACATAGGATAATTTCATTTGTACATTTATGATTGTAAACCGGTTATTCTAACGATAAAATGTAAGAAATGACTTCGAGTTATCTACGCTCAACTATTTTTATATTTGACTTATCGCGACAAATATTGCATTGAGTGTATAGGAATTTTCTAGGCACAAAAAAAAAATTTGAGTTATCGAGGTTTTCGAGGTATCGAGGTTCGAGTTATCGAGACTCGACTGTACTATTAAACTATGATATATATTCAATTATATTATTTTTGAACCTAAAAGAACCTATTTAATTTAAAAATTCCAGTTCAGTTTCAGTACTTTATTTATTAAAATAATGGTTTCGGTTCCAGTTCCAGTTCCAGTTCTTAATATTTTAAAGGTTCCTGTTCCAGAACCAATTATTTTAGGTTCGGTTCTAGTCCCTGATTAGTATAGGTATAATACTATATTGTGATGTTATATATTATTATAATATTATGCTCAATTTAATAATGTATCGTACTAGACCACCCAATCCCAACAAAATTGAGCCACTTTGCCATAAACTTGAAATTATCACAGTATAACTTTACTTTATACATGCATAATTTGTGATAATATACATAGACTATATTTTAGTGATACCGGCACAGAGAACCTATTGTACCAGTAAATTTATTACTAGCATTATCGGATTAACACGTATAGCCAAAGTAGGTAGGACTAGATGTTGGAAAGGTTTATTTATTTTAGTTACAAAATGTAATTTGAAAAAAATAGAAAACTCCTCGTTGTAACTTAATTTTTTTATATACCATGTGGTCACAGAATATACTTATTGATATTCGGGCGTTAAAAAACATTTTTTTGGGAGTACCTAAGTATGTATACAACGACGTTTTTCCAAGAGCTAAAATTAATATACCTGTATGGGGCTATATAATTTGGCATAAAACGTCAATTCTTGCCAGATCTTGACGACATTATCATATTCTAATATTACAGTATTATATTCGTTGTGGGGACAAGGTGGTGGAAGATGTCTCGCAAGCAGCTTCCACGTCGAAGTTAACTGCGACTTGAATAAATGAAAGAAAGTGATAAATAATAAATGGTTTCGTTTAAGCGCGCGCGCGTATTGAATATTAAAAAACGTCACGTTGCAGTTTTTCCATACATCATCTCGTATCATGATTGTGTATAAAATGTTCGTAAAAATAATAATTCGTCGGATACGATCATCATACACCGTCGTCGTCGCATATCCGTCAACTACGCAAGATAGTATTTCGCAATATAGATTATTAAGTTGTCAACAATGTCGTCAAAAGTCCACGATATCGGCATGGTACGTGGCGGCCGAATTTTCATTAATAAAGAACGTACGGCCCAGTGTATAATATGTGACATGGGTGTGATCACTGGTATGCGATAGGAATTTGTCGTAAAGTGTGTTCGAAGACAGTTTTTTTTTCTGTTCCAATTTCCTCTTCTGACACTTATTTGATACAATTTGGTTTGAAAATTGTCAAAATCTAAATCGCCGTACCAGAAATAAAATGTAGGAAATGCGTATAGTTTTTCAGCACGACTGCCTCGCCGAATCCTAATTCGTTCTAGGATATTATGGACATTCTATTATTGCGTGATATATACTTAAATATGTCAATGAAAACGTATCGTTCGTATCGAATATGTTTGGATATTGTGCATCTTATTTGTTTTATCCCCAAAACCAATATATATATAGTCATCCGAATGGAGCCAATCTTATATTATAGCAATCTCAATTATTATATCAATTTTTTTCGAAAAAATCATTGACTAGTACAGTTTACAGTAAAAAGTTTGGTTCTTATTAAAAAAAAAAAAAAGATTATTACACTCCTGAAATGATATAAATAATCCATAAATATATGTAAATATGTTCTTTAAGTGTACGCATAAAAGGTCAAGAAATCAGCATTTGAATAGGTATACATTCATAAATAATAATGGGGTGAGCATGCTTGGTTTATTATTATTATCACACCCTGTTATTAGCCACAATCATACCGACTGCAATAAATGATATCCTTTTCGTAAATTCAGCATTCAATTAGAATGTGTTAATTGTAAGAGAAACCCCACAAACACGCAAAAATAGGGGGAGGGGAGTTCTTCTTTCTTAATTAAGCTACGGTCAGTGAGGAGAGTGTGTCCTAAGATGGTTAATAGAGATCTCGTGTAATCTTGTGGAGTAGGCGGTGAAGAGAAAAGTTTAAACGGATTTTTAATTTAATTTAGTTTGGTGGACAGTTCATTCCATTACATTTCACACTACAGTAGTGTGTCATCTTCGAGAGCATCTGGGGATGAGTGGGCGATTTTGACGGACGTATCTGCTTGTTGTTTCCCATCTATATTATTATGTGTATTACCTATTGTTATAATAATTCTTATATTATTTTGGTGCCGAGAGTTTCACGTTGGTGGACATTTACTTAAAACCTATATATATATATATATAAATATACAACCTATGTTACAGTAACATACCAATATAATATTATTATGGCGTTTGACTGATGACTTTGAATTTACCACACACAAAATTTGAGTCGAAACAAATTGATTTAGATACTGTTTATTATTGTTATGTCAATGGTATAAAATTATTGTTCTTTGTAATTTAAATATTATAATAGTAAGATAAATAAACGTCATTTTTATTATGTTAAATAAACATTTGACAACTCATGTACCTATGATATTTTGAAGAAAAAAAAATGAGTCCACGCTGAATTCGTGATATTGTTAGTACTGTTCACATTCAAAAACACAGTTTCGAATAAAAAGTTGTGCTAAGTCTATACGAGTAGGTACAGTGGCATGTGACATATGGTCCAAGCGTTGCTCAGGCATCACCTTAAATACGGGTGGTTAGGTATTGATAGAAGAAAAATAGGACATTTTATAGGTTGGTATAACGACCTATAAAATATTATTTCATTATATTATGAGGGGTAGGTCACCTAAAATTATTTGAGCAACACAATTTTTTTTATGATATACGCCACTAGGTAGGTACCAATACCAACCTTACCAACCTGCATATTTGTTTCCTTATTTTTTATTTTATTTGATGACATATTTATTAATATTGAAAGTTGAAACAATTTTTTTTTATTTTGTGGAGTGATTGCAGTGTAATTGACACGAATATTTAAGGAAGTTCGTTACAAAACCATGACGTATTGATAATCTATTTCCGATATATTATTTGTTGAAGGCTTGTAGCATAACAAAACCTTATAAAAACGAAAGATATTATGGGTCTTATAAAAGTTTATTTCTATTGTAATATTATATCAGGCTGGATTATCCTGATTCCTAGGTATACCTTTATTATTGAGGATGATAAGAGAAATATTTATACAACTTATTTGGTAAAACACAGAGTTACTGAAATGTGTTCGTTAAAAATTATCAGAAAAAAAAGTAAAGAAAGAAAAAAAATCACTGTACCTGTTTTATTTGTATGCATCGCGTATGACGTGGTGTAGTATATTACCATTGTGTTAGATATAACATAGGTACTAGTTATGCTATAATTAACTCATTACCTCCTAATAAAACCCCACATATATTGTACAATATTGCTTTGAAAGAGATATCGGTTGCAACAATATGAACTACCGGTTAAGTATTATATTATAATATTATAATCGACCATCGAAAGCCACTAGAATCTGTAATATCTATACAAATTGAAAGTACCTGTATTCTATATGTAGATGCAATATATATGCCCCATTAGATTAGCACTACTATCGTCAATCGTATGAATATATAATAACGTACTGCACGCACGTACATTTACATAGATTATAAATGATTACATATAATATAGGTACCTAATACTATGCAGGAGGTATACGCGATCTGTTGATTGATGTACAAAATTAATATTATTATGATATTATATCTTCACATAGTTGTATGCGTACAAATGGTATACACTTAAAATACATATTATGCATACCTATGATTTAGTCGGTATAATGATGGAACATACGTCAACGTTTGAGAACAAACGAACCAATATTATCTGTGTTGTTATTGTAAAACTGGAATTCAGCTGTGTTGTATGGGTACCCTATATCTACTTTATGTTTTGTGTACCTATTAATTATAACTTACTTACACTACTTATTACGCATACACATACATGTTACCGTTGAAGATGTTTAGATTTATATTAAACTATTAAGGAATTCAAATACGCTACTAGTCAATAATAAAATTTCTGATTAAACTAAGTGAGTAGGATATAATATGCTTCACAGACATGTTATATGCGTTTAGCAATATCTCCTAGGTAAAATGAAGGAATGATGACGATAAATCCATCCATTTCTTTACCTATTATCGATAAAACAACATAGATATTTACAATCTATCTATATGGATATCTATAGTATCTATCTTAAGGTATCTAATAATTTTTATTTAAAAAAAGTAAGGTCTTTATTTTAAGCAAAACCTCCAAATTCTATTTCTTTAAGGAATTAAAAAGAACGAAGATTTAAAATAAGTCTTCAAAGTTAAAATTGAACCGTTGCGGTACTGAATGTATGTTATTCCGATTTTGGTATTTATACCTTTTTTTGTCAAGTTGGATTAAATTTTTGTGTGCATAATATGTGCACTGTATAACCAATATTCTAAAAATCGTAGCTCGGATATTCATCTATAGTAGTTTAGGGAAGTCACGCACACCAATGATAATTTATGACGTACGTAGACACACAAACATGGTACACCGGTATGAATATAAAATATTGCCTATTCAACTCCTTAAAAAAATCCATTATTAACTGTTATAATTAACTTTTTATTGTTTCATGAATTTAGTATTCCGAGAATATAATATTAATTTATTTTGTGATTACTTTATATTTTGACATCAATGCAGTTGTGTGTATACCGAGAAAATGTGAGATAGCGACCACTTTATAATATTATTGGGCTCACACTAAATCCTATCCACTAGTATGTATTTTCAGACTATATTTACGTCTATATACCTATTATAGGATAATTTCAGAAATTTGGCCCAATAAAAAAAATATATCCTATTAGGATACATTTAGCTTCATAATTCGTTTCGTTAAGGTAATGTTCACATCAGTCACCTATAATATTATTCAATATTATTCATAGGAACATGTGAAACATTTGTTGGGATAACAAAGTTTTATACGATTATTTAGAACATAACATTATTATTATTATTATTATTATTCAAATCAACTAGGTAAATAGTGTTACCTTACCTCACAATATTTACGTTATAAGATAATTAATACAATTCGATTTTTTTTTTAAATGAGAAATTAGATTACTTACATTTGAAAATGGTCTAATTTTATCGTATAGATTTCCGGTATAGAGAATTCCTTTCTGTCTACTTTAAAATTTGTAGATACAATAAATAACTCACGAATTAAGCTCTCCGTCTGACAGAAGAACAATAGTTTAAACCGTTATGAAGAAGCTACACTAAATATATATAGGCTTAAAATTGGACACACGTGAGGTATATATCTAATGGCTAAGACGGTACCTACATTACGCCCATCACGTAACGTCCGGTTTACAGTCAATCACATAGCCGTCCACTATCCATATTATTATTATTGTATTTACGGAGGTATATGTATTGGAAAATCCTAGTAAAACCTTGGTATAAAATACACGTCACCTATAAATATTAAGTACATATACCTACATACCTACCTATATTATTATCGTCGCTCCGTTTTATTAGCGTAAGATGTATATAAGTAGATCATATTATATATAATATACATCGCTTAGGTACCCATAGACCATACTATATTTTAAAATACCTATATTAGATATTTAGACATGCATCGATTTTATATTGTTGTAGATATACCACTTAGAAGTATAATATGCCAACTTTGATGGATACATTTGCACCATATGAAATTGTGTGAATGTGTATTTTACTGCAATTATCTCGGCAGCAGAACTATTAAACAAATCAATAAAAATCGATAATTTTTTTATTTCTGTAAATAACAAATTATTTCTACATCATGTAGCTATATATAATATCTATACTCGTATTTCCGATTGGCTGATTTATTCTATTGACGTATTGACATAATGTAGATACACTGTACAATTTAATGATATTCGTCGAGAAACGAATTACTACAATATTTTTATTATGTTTATGATGAGGAACTTGTATAGGTAATAGTTTTTCTTTGATATCCTACTAAGATGTTACAGTACCACGATATATTATACCTATACCTAATTATACCTCAATATTTTTTTTTTTTTTGGTTTACGGTCATTGAGATGGTCTAAGACCCCTAAACAAATTTCTCTCCATATATCTCTATTTTCTGCCGCTACTCTCTATGGTATCTCTGGTTCAATGCCTTCCGCGTACCTTTTTACACAGTCTTCCCAGCGTAAGCGTGGTATACCTCAATATATATATAATAATAAGTATACTAAATATATTATGTTTAAATCATCGCGTTACAATATAAATAGTAAAACAAATGTCATACGATATCTTATTAGACCCGTCAAGATTTAAGTAGGATAATAGATTATTTACTGTATTATAAATTTTATTCAGAAAAAGTATATTTTCACATAAACAAATACTAAATTAATTTTAAAACAAAAACTACGGATGGGAATATAAAAATAAATTGAATTTAGTTTTTTTTTATGAAAAAAGAGCATCTCAATTTTATGTTGGAGTATGGTTAAAAAAACCATATATGAGAAATTTATTTTTCCCACAAGTTAATTTATCACATAAAAATGTCACAATAGTATAAAACAATAAACACAACGTGACATAGTGGCTATATAAACGTGCATTTTATTTAGAATATAAGGAAAACATTAGTAGGTGTACCTACCTAAATAGTAAATAATAATAGATGGTTATTATAATTTGAAGATATTATTGATACATAAAATGCGTTTCAGATCATGTACAATAAATTTGAATCAATGTCAAAAATGTATAAATAGACTAATTATTAATTATCATCCAAAGCTGTATAAATTGGTTCCAGAAAAAATGTAATAAAAATAAATGATTATATAGTTTTACATAGTTTTAATGTTAGCAGTCAGAGTTTGTATCTATTTAGATATTCTATCTTCCATGGTTCCATATCGTCAGAGCGAGAGTTGTCTCTATTCGTTTAACTTGGTAGAAATCAATAGAAATAAAAGGAAAATAAATTTGCTCTATACCTATCTAAACATTTGAAATTCAGATTTTTGTCATTTTTACCGCGATATTGCATGTCTTAACAAAAGATAACTACGATAGTTACATTTAAGAAAAAAAAGTAATATTACGCCCAAATAATCAAAATATCAAATAAATAGTGAAAAATGCAAAGAACATTGAAATTCGTATTACTAAGTATTCAATATGCAAAAAGCATTGAGAAAACAGTTACACTCACATTTAGTGATTCCGTAAAAAAAAAATAATATGTGATAACTAAATAAAAAAAGAAAATTCAAATTACTTTGCTTTACGCTGTTAAAATATTGAGTGTTTTCAATCAATGTTTGGTATAATGGTACATATTATGTATTATGTATCTATCTATTTGTGGCTGTCTTAGAGTTGGATTTGAATATTTACATTTTTAATTCTAAGAATACAGATATTGTTATGTTGATTATAAATCATAAATTATAAATGATCAAAGGGTTGTATACAAATTTCATTAATTTTTTCGAATAGAAAAATTAATTTTATTCATATAATTTTTTTGTTTTATAATATTTATGAACTTTGGGCCAAACTTCTTAGTAATAAATCGTATTTTATGGATTTTATTCGGTACAATTATATTGTTTTTGAGAAGAAACAGCAGAATTTATTATAATTGTATAATACAAGTGTAATTATAAAAATTTAAAATTTAAATCAGTATGCTGTTATTAAAATGTTCTTGATCTCGAAATTGTATTGGTACGTAATAAAAAATATATCTATAATATTATACATGGACACATGGCATCCACGAATTGTTTGACCGTCCGTAGTGTCGTTGCATGTACCACGGGCGGAAACGTAGAAATGTCTCTGATTTTGCTGAAAAATATAATTAGCATAATAATTATAACACTAACTAATAATAAGGTATAACAATTAGATAATAATACCATATTCCATATTCATATACATAAACATGGACATTGGGTGGGTATTCACGTAGCAGTTGGTGATCTATTGTGAGAAGTGATAGTAATTATGAAATGCACTCGCATATCAATGGGTCATTGCTGATATGCATAACTATAATTGTTTGTATTGTTACAGTTGTCCATATAAATTCAAATTAACATTCTGGGCATACTATTAATATTCGAGTACCTATCTATACAAAAAAAATTATTTGGGTACCTATCCATTAAAAGACACAAAACAATATCTTGTTTGTTTACTACAAATGACCTATGCCATTTCATGATGAATTATGTCAATAATGGGTGCTATTTTATATAGCGATTTTCATTTTGAGATACGGCTGGCTGCATTAAACTGTTAAATGATTGACAATATTTATAAATTATATACTGCAATTAAACTTATATACAATTATATTGACTCCATATTAAGATATTTAATTCAAAATTATTTCACTCAAACAAAATAAAAAAAACCAATTAGTTCTCTTGCTAGTTTATAAACTGATGAAACAAGGTTTGTTCATATTTACACGATATCTGTTTTTTATAAAATTAAAATAAATACAAAAAACCGTTGTAAAATTGTGGTGGAACTATATTATATTTACGTAACCAGTTAAAAAACTAATATTTCTAAATTTCTATCATGACGCATTTTCTTCGTTTTTCTTGAAGTACCACTTTTGAAATATTATTGGTATTTTATGGATACGAGCGTACAGTAAAAAATAATTAGGTTATTCCCAGCCTCCAGGTTAGGTACGTAATAATATGACAAACATGCAAATCCGCGCAGTCGAGTTCGACAGTGAGACGAAGTCATTAAAACCAGTGAGTGGAAATGTTTAAGAATTCGTTTGTTGGTGCAGTGAGGGATGGACGACCGACTCTAAAGCTCGCATACTATATCCTTAGATATATATTATTTATCTACACACAATATATATATATATTATATACGTGTATTATATCTTTACATTTTGCTGCTGTAATGCTGTGCATCGCCGTTATACGACGACGGTTTTAGAGACGTCTTTATGAAATGGCAGTTTTTATTCGTTCTTGGGGACACGCCGTCGTAAAAAATATCATAAAAATTACGCCCTTTTTGTTGGCCAAATAAAATGTTACGCAAACAAACCCAGCAGATAATATTTACAATAATGCGTGTTGTATATACCACGTTATATTATTACGTACTGCGTAGACGAATCCACGATTGCTCAGAGTCGATAATTATTAATATAATATATTATAATATTATGTATAGAACAAAAGATTGAATAAAAACAAAAATATAATCGTTTTAGTACATATAATTGAAAGGACAGATATAAGAAATATCATATATATATATTATATATATGGGTGTCTGACTGAAACCTAAAACGGGTGTCTATCACGCAGCTGCCATTATGTGTACGAATAATGATAAGTGAAAGCAAACTGAACTAAAAAAACTAGTGCTTATAAAATATTTGAAATTGTAATTTGTTTAAATCAAATAAAAAATTATGTAAAACATCGAAAAATGAGAATTAGAAAAAATTAGTAATTTACATAACTCATACATTCATATTATATTACACTATGTATATATGAGGTACATTTTTTTTGCTACAGACGAAAGTATCATTGAAACGCAAAAAAATCATCTTCACCCGGTCCAAAATGAATATAATACAATAGTAATATAACCGAAATGGCGTGAATGTGAATATGTAACAGCAGATATTGCGACGGCGGCGGCGGCGTTTCGATTCAAACGTCGAATAATTGTATACTCGACCGACTCGATTTCGTAATAATAATAATAATATATACACTATAATACATTTCATATATAAATTGTATAAAATGCGCTAGACGACTTTTCACGTCTCTGCGGAGACGGAGGCACGACAGGTTTTTCAGGTCCGTTCGGCCCGTCGTCGTCCGCACATGTACGTAATATAATATAATACGCGACGTATACACTTATACTTCTATATCATATTATATTGTTATATATATATATATAGTATAATTTGTTTTTCCACCCATTCACCAGTTATATACGCGTCCTCCTCCCCAGCAATCGCCGCATGGCCAGACAATTTATATGATATTATTATTATATTTATATACAGGATGAGGGTTTTATAACCGCGGTGTTTGTCCCGTCGATAACTTTTTTTCCGATTAATACCCAGGTATATTATCTAAAATTACTCTATTTTGGAAAACAGCAGTGGAGTTTAAAACATATCCAAGGAGCATGACGGGGCATTTTTTGGGGGGATTTAATCAATCGTAAAAATGTCTACAACGATGAGACTCAAGTGGTTAATGTTAGCTGTTAGGAGATTGCCGGAGACTGGACGAGAACGGAGGACTAGGTACTGGTAAGCACCCTGTATATATTGTTTGCCCCAGACGCCGTCACCGACAGTCGCTGAAAAATACTGGAGAAATAGCTCACCGAGAAATAGCTATTTCGTCGGAATGTCAGCAAGCCTCCAACGCGCGCGTACGGTCAATTGAATTCTTTCGACGCTGCATCCGGCGGTGGTCTTTGCCGAGAACATAATATTATATTATATACAAACACATTATATGTGTGTGTGTGTGTGTGTGTGTGTGTGTGAGTGTGTGTGTAATATGCCCTAAAAGAAAAAACTCATCGCGACGACCACAGACAAAATCCGTCGGTTATATAACTGCAGCAGTCATGCCGCCGGTCTGTGCCGAGTCTGCGAAATGTTAATATCTTGCTCTCTTACGGGTACGATATATCATCTGTCCATGCAGACTTCTTGTTATTTGAAGCACATAGTAAGCAGAATAGTTCAAATAACGAATATCCAACTTTGTATTATACGAGAAAAAATTTTGCAGAATAATATTACGTACAAACTCAATACCAAATCGGTGCAGCTTTCGGAAAAAAAATAATTGTATACCTACGCATTGTTTTCAGTACGAGAATATCCCAAAAAAACGCTTTTTATAAAATGATGGTTTAGTACTTTTGTGGGATTAGATATCAATTCTTCATTGCGTGCCTCATAATATTTACATATTATTAAATTATCTATATATATATAATATATATAAGAATCTAAATTGATTTTGGAGACGAAAGAAACAGGTTTGTTTGTTTATTTATTATTATTATTAATTATTTATTTATTTGTTTGCACTTGCATTTTTTCATTTAAAATATATTATATTATATTATTATTCATTGAACAAATAATTTACTGTTACATTTTTTTCTACCTTATCTCTATTCCATAATAAAAAGAATAAAATTTACCACTCCAGTGGTTGAATTCAAAATGTAGGATATATAATTTTCAAAAATTAGCAATAACAATAACTACAATATGTAATTATATTATATTATTTGTATAGCCAAAAAACAGTCATATGTTTCTTAATTAAATTATAAAAAAATAATTTTTTTCCGGAGGAAGGTCGGGCAGCTAGTATATTATATTATTAAACATGCGTAAGTAATGTGTACCTATATATTATATAATTATGCACAGTAGAAGCCAGAAGGCGAAATTAAATATTCCAGAGTGATATTCTCAAATATAATTGGCCCGTTTGTGCAATATATTGTGCACATTTTAAAATAAACAAAAGAAATAACAACCTATACCACATCGAACTACCTAATTCTCTTACATTGTATAATATTATAGTACATACATATTGCATATCCACATAAGTATTCAAAGTCGTTAAAAATGTTTAGGTACAAATAACAATGAGTAGGTAGAGTATTATTATATTTGGACAACTGACAGACAATCAAACTATAATTGTTTAACTAATAAATATCGCATTAAGTACCTATTTAAATGTGAACGGATTTTAAGGATATTTCAATTTTTATTTGATTTTTCTACGTAATAAATAGCTGTAATATGTTAAAACTTATTTCCCGGTACAATTTTCAATGTAATATCGTGTTTTTAATCTGTGTGATGAATTATTAAAAAATTACAAGTAAATGTGAAGATTAAAATCAATATATCCATGAGACTTAACAATAAAACTATGGTGGTTCAGGGTAACTTACTATATCAATATTAATTTAAAAATTAATATTGTACTAATGTTATAAATTATAATCGTTTACAGTTAATTGATATTTAGATTGTTATTATATCACTGTAAAAAAAAATATTTGTACACAATTCACAAAACATTCATGTTGGAAAATTACTGCACGAACAATCGCATTGATCATATTTTTTTCTGTAAAACTATCCAGGATTTTTAATGTTTCTTAATCGATTATTTCTGTGGGGGAGGGTACGGTTCGGAACATTGGATATGTGGTGAAGATTTGTCACTAAAAATCTGGGTGGTCACTCATCTGGGAATTCACTACACCAGCCGATGTTTGACCTCAAAACACGTTAGTGATTGAAGCCAATCACCACGCCACATCAGGCCACTTTTCAATTGATTGTTTTTTTGAAAGTTTGATGTATTGTATTATTACCAACCGATATAATATAATGTTATGATAATAGATTATTGAAATAATTACAATATTCGTAGTAGATAGTTACTAATTACTGTAACTAATTTACTGCATTACTCGTATTTAAGCGTAAATTAATACACATTGATATTCTGTGTAAAACCACGCATGATTATATTTGAAATTTACACAAACAAACATGTCACATCAGCTATAATATAATATCATACACACTATGTATAGGCAGCAAACTTTGAAATTTGCACAGCGTTGGTATATATAGTTTAAAATAAACAAGCGATATACGCCGATACGATAACATTCTATAATATATTATCATCAATAACGGATGGTGAGAGTAATAATTGACTATAATATTTTGGTAAACATTTTCACGGAGGGGTTCCACAATAAAAGTTTTAATATGACGAACAAAATGTCTGAAACTGAACTTTTTTACAATTTAATCATCGTTTTGTTTTGATGTATTATTTTCTTTTTACCCTATGCGATATGGGTAAGATTTTTTTACTTCTACACAAACTAAAATTATTGTGTATTTTCGAAGTTAGTCCACTATATTGTTATCTATAGTAACTGTAAATTCCGTTATAGCCCAGATATTTCCGACTAAAGTTAGACGTCGAGGCATAACTATATACGTCTCACTCGAGTCAGCTACGTGTATCCCAACACAACACATACCAATATTTCCCCTAACATACTAACCCCTGTCATGTTGATATTAGACAGACTTATGTTACACATCTCCGACATCAATCATCTGTTTTCCGCTGTTTCCCCTGAATGACGATATCATTCATATTGTAATACATTTAAATATTGTAATTTTTACTCATCACCGACAATTTTCATCTTCACGGCAAGGCCCGTCGTCGTGCATTAATTTTATATTGATACAATAGTTAATAAATCAATCAACCATATGTATTTATGTATGTCGTAGCAAGCACTGACGTAACGTCGTCCCCACACTCGTAGGGTACATATCCTCAAAAGCGATAGTCATAATATAATATACAATACACTAATTCAGTTACCACACTGTATATAATATAATCTACCTAATATAACCGTTGGTATATAAATATATATTTATATACTTAGGTGTATATATAATACAGAATAATATATATATATATATATATAAAACTGAAATCAAGCAAAAGAGGAAATCTTTGTTACGGTTTGGCTTCGAAACTTCTTATCTAACTGTCAATCAGTTTTTTTTAAATGAAAGAGGACATCACAGAGAAGGTTTACAAGAAAGAATATTTTAAAATAATCCACCGGAAAGTAGGAAATCTGGATTTTAAGAATACAGCAGTTGCGCAATGTGTCCAAAGAAAAAAAAATAAACTAAATAGTTGATAGTTTGATAGTTATTATTAAAACAATAATAAATTGGTTGCTATTGGTTAATCGGGCATGTTTGTTGATTTGTATTATTATTTTTTTGTTTTTATTATGATTTTTTTTTTTTATTGGTCACATTATGCCCAAGAAAAGGAAATCAAACCTTGGCTGCTTAAAAAATAGTGCCAAAAGGCTACGCTTATCTAGGAACGGATAAAAAAAAAAGATTAGGATTTTGTATTAATCGATTATATTAATCGACCATAGATGGAATACGACAAACTTGGTATAACTTTGATACTTTAACTATAGTTAAATCATACACTTGCGTTCAAACAGCACGGGGTCCGCGATTTACCACAGGTAGATTGCCTACCTGATAATATAGTGCTGCGAATCAGAATTTTTATTCCGGGCAGCGGTAAAGTTAAGATACATTTTGAACACCATACACCGAATATTAAATAACAATTTTAACAAAGTTTGAGTCATATAGAGTTGGTACATTTAACGGGCAACGAAGTGCACGGGATCAGCTAGTATATATATATATATATATCAACAGTTGAGTTGGTCACTTGCACACGGTTATATAACATTATAGGACTTAAAGTTTTGTACCACGTCGATGTAGTGGACCTAACCGCAGAAAACGCCAAACGTACGGTCGTCGGCGAGACCTAAATCCGATTGATTTGCATCTAAGCTACCCATCGGCGGTGACACGACAGCGCAGCCCTAACAATGGTCCGTAATTTATTCGATGAGCAACAAATGTCGTACATTGTACAATTTATATATAAATTTAAGTATAGACTACGGTACCAGCATATTGGACGTCCCTTGTGAACTATGTAACATGAGGTGTGAAATCCGCATATAATATATTATGTATATACCTAATATTATAATGTAAATATGATATATTATATCACTCTATTATATAATGAGCAAGTTTTATAATATATCAACATCTTTCTCACATACTAAAAACATGAAACAATTGATGTTAGGTTACTCATGCGAATAATGCAATGCAAATTCGTGTCAAGTGGGTGATACCCCCGGGGGTGGGGGGGGGGTCGTGAATGAAGCGAATATGTAACAGATTCCTCCCTAGTTATATAAACATAATATTATACATTATGATTTACCACCATAACTAGCGATAGTCTTGTAACGATTTTGCCAGTTGGAATTTTCGTATACGGTGATATGTTATAAACATCATAATAATATGTTATTAATATTAATATTTAATATTATACCGTTTTTTCAATATTTCAGTCGTTTGGAAAACGAATTGGGCGTGTTCATATTATTAGAAAACACATCCGTGTATAAAATATTTATCTAAGCTACCGTAGAACAGACGGAAGTCCGTATTACATATTTTACAATTGAAAATAATTTCATCAAAATTGTTATTTTTCACAAATATTAAAATAGGTAACACATTTTATTCTAATATTATTGTGAACCCACTTATTTGAATGTATAAAAAAAATGTTCTTTTTACAATTTATTATGTGCCTATACTAATTATAGTGGTCTAAATAATATTATATAATTATGAATTTATTTTACAAAAAAAAAAATCATTTTGTCCAAATATATCATTGGATATATTTTTAAATTTAATTTTACTAGATCCCTATTATAATAAAGATCTTTTTGATATCAATATGAAATTATATCAAATAAATAATACCTATTCGTTTAAAATTAAACAAAAATAGTAAATATTTGTATAAAAACTATAACAAAATTAAATTGGTGGTACTAGATATTGATTTTCAAATTTCATATTTATATTGGAACTGTAACATGCACTTGTGAAGTAAAATTAATTTCCGAAATAAAGTTAAAATCAAACCAGTTAAAGATATAAACAAAATTCAAAATGAGTTACCTTACTTGAAACATAATACGAGCTAATAAGATAATTTTTGTTCATAATATGTAAGTTTATTATCGGTGAGATGCAACATAATATTGTAGTGCACATTGTTCGATTTCGTGCAGTTGAAGTACGGCAACTATATACATCGTTCGAACGCATCAACCACGGCGGCAGTGTAGTTGAACAAGACGCGATCAATCGCACAGATCTCCACAATAGGACGTTTTTTATTCCGTATATAATAATATAACATGTATTTGCAGCCAACTCATTATAATGACTGTCGTTATAACGTCTTACATATTTATATATATTATATGTACGGTACGAAAATAAAACCACCGATGTATATAATAATAATATGTACCTACCTATATATATATATATATATTATTATTATATCTTTTAAATACCTACATATAAATATTTACAATATATATAGTGTTATACGTATAGGTATATTATTTAACATCTACGTCCAAAAAAAGGGAAATGTCACCGTGTGTTTACCTAAACAAAAAAAAACCTCTTGCAGTGTAGGTATAATATAATATTATGTTTTATATACGACACCAAGGCTGTCAACCTCGTCTAGTTTGTATGCAAAACCAGCAGTACCTACAACTGCAGCCTTACTCCATAATGACAATGGGATTCCAGAATTATCTGCTAGGATCAAGGTTCAATTCCGCGTCTCAACAATGGACCACCACTATATTTATATACATGACAGTAAGACTTACTCGGCCGCCCCGTCTCTGCAGTGAAATAGCAGCCATGAAATAATACGGAGATCCGACTTGTCGCCACGCCATCGCTGTCCGCACTAATACGACCTGGCACAATAAAAACTTGTTCAATTATTGTTATTACCTATTATTGTTATTGTTATAATCATGATCGTCGTCTTGCGTATTTTCATGCCAATAATATAGGCCTGCGTAAAAATTTTACTATCAATCATAAATTGATTTTATTTTAGAATCAGAACGAAACTAGGAATGTATGGGTTTTACAGCGATATTTGTGATTTGTCTTTATGCCTTTGATCAGTTATTTTTTCAGACAGAAGGATTGTGAACAGATTTCATCATGCTGGACCAGTTTTGAAAAGCAAATCTAAGGGGATTTCCGAAATTTTTAACTTTTTAAAAAAATAATGCATTAAGAAAAATTGCGACACTTTAATTCCTAAATTGTTTAAGGTTCCACGGGCATTTGGATGTTTTGTATAAAATATCACAAAATTGAAAATATTGAATTTTCAACCGAAGTAGTTCCGATCAAAGTTGGGTTAGCTACACCATTAATTATAACTAGGGATCAAAATGCCGGAAAATTTCCTGAAAAATTGAGGAAAATGTCGGAAAAAACCGGTTTTTTTCCCAGAGCCTCGGAAAATGTGGAAAAATTGGAGAATATCGAAATAATACATTTCCGAAAAAAACCAAAGTTTTCGGAAAATTAAAAAAAAACTGAATTTTCAGAAAATTAAAAAATTTTATTTACGTTTAAAAATTAAAATAATCTATGTAAAAAAAAAAAATTATAAATAGTTAACGAAACCTATCATTGTCATTTCACATTTGCCAATATGGTTATCAATGTATTATTGTATTAAAATTTAAAAATTTTATACTTATAATATATTGTCTATTTATATTTGTAATAATAACTAATTTTGCGCAGTACACAATATGACTTGCGAATGTTAGTTTGTAAAATTCATATTTACTAAATTTACAGTTTTAGTTCTTTAATAATGTTTAATATAGTTACACCTCATTCTACGCACGTTATATAGTCTGGTTATGAGTATATTGATTTTATATTAATGTTTTGATGCGGGTAATGTTTA
>NC_042493.1:32928209-32969879 GCF_005508785.2 Acyrthosiphon pisum | reverse complement strand
GACTCTAAGTTAGGTATGGTATATATAATATTATCGTTTGTAATAATATGATTATCAACTATCATTATTTATTAGATTGTTTTCACTATACATTACTTTTTCAGTTCTTTAGAAAAAAAAACCATATTTTTCATTCAATTTTTCAATTTTTTCAGGAAAAAAACCATTTTATTTCGTCAAAACCATTTTTTCCGGAAATTTTAAATGAAACCAATTTTTCTCAATTTTTTTTTCGGAAATTTTGATCCCTAATTATAACTCAAGAACGGACCAATTGGAATGATCTTTATTTGTTTGATTTGTCTTCACACCAAATAGCAGAATAACTAAATTTTTTTAATTGAATATGACTGCATTTTTATAATAGATTGGACTATGTACAAAGGTGGGTTCCGGGAAATATAATTTTAAGCGATATTATACTGCTGAATCCTGAAAGTTGCGTCCGTTTATCATTCAAGTGGTTGAGTGTAGCACGTCCGAGGTTTTGCGCAGTACACAATATGACTTGCGAATGTTTGTTTGTAAAATTCATATTTACTAAATTTACAGTTTCAGTGCTTTAATAATGTTTAATATAGTTACACCTCATTCTACGCACGTTATATAGTCTGGTTATGAGTATATTGATTTTATGTTAATGTTTTGATGCGAGTAATGTTTATCGTTATTTTTTTCTGTGCGAACACTTTTTTGTTTAGCAGAAGACGTGTAGGAGCTCAAATAGTAATAAATTCTATGACGTACCAACGAACACAAAATAGACACAAATAAGCACAAATAATCGTTTTAAATTGTTGTGTTAAATATTATGATAAGTTTATACGAGTATTACTTAACGTTAGTGTTTATTAATTATTAAAGACTATCGAGTTTTTAAATTTTAATTATAATATAAGCTATAGAAGAACATAATAATACTTAATATTATATGCATATCATATATTTATATATTCATATAAATATTACTCGTCATACGATACAATGCCATGCTATTATGGGACAGATTATTGATTCATTAGATATATATTTAGGCAGATTTTCACAATGAAATCGTGCATTGGTATTTATTATTATTATTATTTTTTTTTTTGGAGGGATGAAGAAAGTTAGAATAAATAATAAGAATCAATATTGTTGCATCAACTTCAAACCGCATACTTATTTAGCTGTCGTGGAAACTGACATTTGAAATTCGATATAATACATAAGTGCCGAACTACGTAAGCCATCCAATACACTTAAATTCTATCGAATTTATTTTCGTCAAACGCATATATATGTATACGTATAGCTGATTTATAGGTACCTACTTATATGTATATTCATATTTTTATGGATTAATTCGTATGCCATCTTAGAAGTCTTTTAGTTGTAGTTTGTACATTATAAAGTTTGTGGAAATCGTCGATCGATTATTTCGTTGAAAATTATTCAAATTCGGACCGGAGCGATGAGTTTATAGATTTTATAATAACAAGTAGTTCCTACTGTAACCAAAATATCTAAAAATTATGATGTGCTCTGAGTGCCAGTACCAGTCGGTGTCACTAGTTCCCGGATGGGTGACCCCCCGGGTTCTTAGTAGCAAATCCTTGCCACATATACATATGTGTTGGTAACCTATTGTACCAACCGTAACCCTTATAATAGCTAATGTCCATAGTGGCTGGGTTCAAAACTAATACAAAATAATAATAATAATTTATTATTATGACTGCCAACTGTCTGAAACGTCAGTCCATTCGATTTTGCCGCTGTACTAAAATTCCTTATATCATGTATTTGAATTCAATATTAGTTTAAAATCAAAATTAAATTTGATTTGTATATATTATACTTTATATAATATTAGTGGTAATAATTGTTTACTTGCGTGTAAAGAAAACAGGAAAATGTGTAAGCCTCTTCCTACCAAGCACAAATCCTGAGTGGACACCTGAGCTTCAGCAGTTCCAACTAAAATCGGGCCACCGATTATACGTTAATTATACCTAAATATATTTGCTATTTGGTATATACCTAGTATACTACCCTAATACTACTATATATGTCATAACAATAATATACCTATCACTGCGTCGAGCTGCATAACAATATAATATATTGCACCTACTTTGAGTTATGAATTTAGGTTTCGACGTTTATTATATATTATATTATAATAATATTTTGATCTTATATTATTGAAACGTGGCATCGTATAATATTATCGACACACGGTAACGTATTATTATAGTGCGAAATCGAAATGCGATGATAGGACGTGATACCGTCAAGATTCGTCGCCTCCGTTTTATAAACGCGTAACTATATTATTATCATACGATAATATACACATTATGTATGTACTTTGTTACTATGTATTTACGACCATCTGTGGTTCAATTATTGGTTTTGGTTATTTTTCATATCTGAATAAATTGGCATAAAGATAATATTGTCAAAATGTCAAATACCTGTTTTCAACCGTTAGTTTTTTTTTTTTTTGGGGGGGGGGGGGGTTATTTTAATTTTAATGAGGTAATTTAGTTATATTGACAAAATTTATTATAGGTACTCACATTTTCTGTGATAAAAAAAAAATAATAAGAAAACTGTCTTAATATTGTAAAACTACTATATCTACAACTAATGTCTTATACCTGCTGAATATAAACGATACGAAAGGAAAACTGTGCCTACCCGCCTACACAATAAGTACACACATGTTATATAATAACTAATAAGCAATCTGATTTGTTTTTTTTTTCAATTCAATTTTCAAATACTTTTATAAATTAGCTTAACATTCACTATTCGATTGCATTAGCATATCATTCATTTTACAATATAATTAAAATCTTATTTAATAATAACTATTTCATTTTAATTAATTTTCAAAAGCGCAAAATTACCCTTAACAATAAATTAATTTAGAAAAATATTGGTTTCAATAATTCTATTATATATACTGGAAACCTGTAATGTGAAAAAAATATTATAATGTTTAACCTTCAGCTTAAAAACGTATAACTTACTATCAACAAAAAAAAACCTATCTAAAGCTTATTTCACTTTTCTGGCTTTAATTTCAGAGATTTCTTATAATCATTGTTACGAGATAGGTGACTGTTTAGCCGGTTTTCTTTCAATTGACAACATTGAAAGCTATTAGAAACTTAAATCTCATTAAAGGAGCGTTTTATATTTTACAGTTATTTTGTTTGACTTTAATGTTTAATTAATTAAACTTAATAATCGTGGAGTTCAAATAAGTTTTTCGTAATTTACTAAAACTTTATTTTTAATGTTCGCGTAGTATATGTTTCAGTGTTGTATAATATGTATATGAACATTCGGTACCTAATGTTAAATAATATGTAGAAGGGTTTTGGAAATATTTTGGAAAACGTCGGTAGTCGAATATTAATAAATTGTAAATGAATATTATAATGCTATCAGTGGAATTTCATTTCCGACGTTGGGTGACAAAATGAACGCAATATGGATTTTAAAGTTTTATATTATTTCTTCTATTAATTCCGAAGTATTTGTCGTATTTTGCTCATATTTTCTTGCAGCTGCATCAGCATTGTTTAACAATACGTATTCCTTTTCAAATATTTTAGTGAGGAATAATAGTATTACTAAACAACATATATGCACTTGCCACAAGGTAAACATTTCGAGACAACTGGCGTCGTGAAAAGTGCTTTTTAGACTGGCGTGTGTTTGATGTCGGCCGCCTGTACAACAATGGTGTCTAAGAGACATAATTTAACGTCTAACAAAAATATTGACAGTACGGCTTTGGACTTACGCCAATGTACATAACAACAATAATAATAATTATTTACAATTGAAAATATTCTGAAGAGTAATAAACGATTGTAACATTATTTTCGTCGCATATTGATGTCTTCAAAAATATGACGTTATTTTCACGTATATCTGATAAAAAGACAAATTGTTAAAATTATAATTATTGATAACCTAAAGTGAGATTTTTAAAACTTCGTGCATCATGATATTATATCGTTTTAGCTTATAGTAAATTTTACTTTACTAAATAATAATATCAGGTGAACTTATATTAGTTTATGGTAATATGGTTGTGCATGTGTGTACGGCATGCACACGTACGGTTATAATACGTTTGTAAATAAAAAACCCATCAGTTTTTACTTTTGAAACTTATCACGTTGATAAGTATCTATTATTATTCGATTCATATTTTTATTTTAAATTAAATATTTTAAAAATAATTCAGACGGTGTAAGTATTTAAAAAAATATTTACTTAAAATACGTTTTCGAGTGCAGCAAAAGCACCAGTCGCTGCACATGTATGCACGCCTATACAACGAATCGAAACGAAGACTGACATAATATACCTAGTTATATACTAACCATTAAGGTTAAAACGTTTGCATAATACTAAATTGTTTTTAAAATATCTGATAGATTTTGAATGGAGTACCAATATAGTATATTACCCGGACGTTTGAGTGAGAATCGTGTAAAATGATATTCTTCTTCAAAAACCGCCCAGTCACCTGATACAGACTTACAAGTTACCATGGAATCGACGGTATTATAATCATATCGTAATCTCTGGTCCTCTGCAGATGATGGTATGGTATAGGTATGACGGTATTGTTAAATAATAACAATATTCACGTCGATCGGCGTGTAACAAGAAGTATTATTATAATGAGTAACGACGCTCCAAGCTCCTCCTCCTCCTCGCGTAAAATGACGATAAAAAACGCTACCGGAACGGAAGTCTCGGTTGTTTGCTCGTGTCATGCGCGTGGTACTATGATAATAATAGGTACCTATACCTATATTATTTACATTGTATACGATAACAATTTATTTTATTATAATATCATATTATAATATTGGCGGTGTGTGAGTGTGGGAGGTGGCCGGGGGTGCATCATCGTTAGTAAATACGAAGCAGTCTTTATAACTCTGTTTGACTTGCGAGTGTATGGGACTGTGCACAATGTTATATTATATAGGTACGCATTCATATGGTGTTGGCGAGTTCTAAAAGATATTTTATGCGCAAATCGTCCATCTGCACGAGCGTGTCGGTGTTTACTGTTTATGTAACAAAATTATAATGGCCCTCATGACGGTCAGTGTCGATCTACCGTGCTCGTTGTCGTTATATTATTATTATTATTATCTACAGACGTAATACGTTAAACAACTACATAGCTAATAACTTGTAATAAGTACTATGCTACCACGATGTACGTTAATGCAAATAAGTTATAATCGTAATTTGGACGGTATATATACCAATTCATCAGCCCTTTGGTATAATAGTCGATGTAACTATTTGTTATCAGTTATCACTTATCGGTTGCGTTAAAACTTTACCAGTATCGAATAACTTTTGAGTGTTTTATCAATCATCAAATTACTACAGTATAACTATTAAACAACAGAAGTAATACAATATTTTTCAAAACTATCCGTATAATATACATTTCAATAAACAAAAATTATAAAAATGGTCGATAATTGTGCATTTACCGTACCGAGCGTACCTAAATGGAGATGATATCTAATGATAATGCTGGCAGTCCACGTAAAGCACGTTGCTAGGATTTTTTTAGGGGATTGTTTTAAATTTAAATTGAGTATGACACTTATATATAATAAATATAATTGTATAATATAATACTTACCTATATTATAAAATACGAAATAGAACCATATGATAACATAATATTGATCTGATGTAAATATATATTTTGTAACGCCACTTGTCCACTATTATGTATAAGTGTATTATAATACATAAGCTATAACTATTAAAACATATTATTCACTGACGATGTGGTGGGAAGTGATAGAATAACTTATTAATGCGCATTGCATAGGTTAATCTATTAACCTAAATTCTCTTAAGATTTCTCGATACCCTCGATTATACGTCTTGTGGTCTAAATGCATAAAGGAGATGAAGATCGGTGATGGGGATATTATATGAGGACATGGCCAACTCAAATAATTACCAAGCCCCTAAAACAATTTATTATATCAATAATTTATTATATTTATTATATATTTATAATTTAATAATGTATTATTTGAATTTGTAATGCCGGAACGATTTTTCATTAATTTTAAATGATTTGTAAATTAATTGATTTTTTTAAGGCAACAGTTTGACTTGACCCATTTTGACTAGAAAATAAAAAAAAAGTACATAAAAGATATTCAATAAAAATTAAAACTCACACACGTGTTCGAAAACCTACAGTACCCTCCTCCACAGTTCAACAGGCAACTTAATGACTTAAGTTGAGTTGTCGAAGCCTCAACCCCCCCCCCAAAAAAAAAAAAAAAATTAAAACGAATTTATGGTTTTCTTACTGTTACCGCCGTGTTACTCGTTTATAAATAATATTATTTATGTTTGATTATTTATAATATTTTTTTATTTACTGTATTACAATGGGTAATGTTTATGCTAAAGGAAATAAACATTTGAAACATTAATATAGTGACTGGTGGTAGTGGTTGTTTAGATTATTTTCCAACTCAAATGTAAGCTTAATGTAAAATTTATCTAAATCTACCTATGATCTATAATCTATAATTTATATAATATAGTGTCAGAATAAATATATTATTATTTTTTTTTTTTTTGATATCGTTGTAGTCGGTTATGTTTGTATGTGGTACAAACTTCCAATTTATTCGATTTGAGCTTCATTATTTTGACTGCATTTGTATACAGTCTAGTCTAAATTATTGTAAATGGATTGGACATACGCTTTTAAGCTATCTGACTGCATGCAGTCTCAGGTATATAGCATTTAAGAGGAACGATCGAACTAATATAACGCTATTAATTTATTATTACAATACGCCACTGTAACAGATGTTTTGTGCTGGTTTTTCACTGCAGAATAATGTGAATTGAAGCTATTCCGTGGGTTCAACTTATATTATATATAGTATTAAAAGGTTCTAAAATGCAATTTTCTAAATTGTACTGAACACAGCAAACCATTATACATTAAAATATAATTAAGTGCCTACAATAGAACCTTTTTATACCGTATATAACGATTTTAATTTAATTTAGAACCTATTCATTCTATTGTTGTCTAATTTATTACTTAAATTTACTTTTTATACAACTTGTATAACACAGAAAAATAACTAATGATATAATATGCGGGATAATTAAATAATTGTGTTATTTATTTTGACAAAAATCTAAATATTTAATGTAATAAAAAAAAATATTTGTAATAACTATATTATAATAAAATAATATAGGTAATATTTAATTCAAGTTTATTAATCTTTAGTAAAACCGGTAAAAGTAATAATTTTTAAAGTAATTTTGTTTTTTAGTACAAAGATAAAAAACAAATTACATGACTTGTAACCTTTTAAGTGACACATTTTAAATGAAATTATTTTGGTTTGTTTTTCAGGTAATGCAATATTATTGTAATTGAGACTTTTAACTTTGGAGTAAAAGTTTATCGGATCACGCTGTTACTATACAATAATTTCGCGTAAAATAATGTCAACGCATAGAGAATGACTATGCATACATTATTATAATAAGCCACATAGTACGAAATTCAAAATGTTCGCCTAATCGTCAAACGTCTCACAATTGTGCATGTAAGTAAATTTCTCAGTTTCAAGACATTTATTTTCTTACCATTATAATATAATAATGAATATAGTGTAAAGAATAATATAAGCATTATTAAAAAGAGAAATACTATAATTCCTACATGTCAGGTATTTTGTGCAGACATTTGATTGCAATCGAATGGTGAAACATTTTTGATTAGGTTTGTGGCGTAGACTTACGTGAGAAACAGTGCGTTTACCGTACTTAAGCGTGTCTAGGGTTCAGCATCCTGTATCCTTCAAGATCCATTTCGTTTCTATAGAGTGATTGTAATTAAAACTTGATATTATCACTGGAATAAACTATTAACCATAATGTTATATGTTATGTCTGACATTTGCATCCGCGTACCTGATGTGTATAATATAAGCCTTAATCGGTTATAATATTTTAGATCACATAATAATATTATTATACTCCAGTAGTAACGCCATAATAATATTATATAAATAGGTATAATATACGTCTGTTTAGCAGAGTCGTAAATGGAAAACAAAAACAAAACCATAAACAACCAGAGACCCAGACTTGGCGTTTATGTATTATTATTTAGTATATTATGTATAAGGGATGCGGCTTGCATCAGGGCGGTTAACACTCTTGTACGTTGGTGTGGGGGTGTGGTGGTGGTGGTGGTGGTGGTGGTGGTGGTGGTGGTGGTAAATATATAAATTCGATAAGAACCCGTGTACAAATGCGTCTCGCAATCACTTGGCCGTTTGTTCGCGTAAAGTCTATGAGTCGTTGTTATTACACGGCGGCCGTAATAATATTTAATATTTATACTGTATGTATACTATACACACCGCGTAATGCAGCTCAGCGTATAAAGGCCAAAACTCTCTCTATATATACATTATAATTATACGGAAGCTTCTGCCGGGTGACTGTATATATATAATGTTATATACGCTGCAGAGTGCCGGCAGGAAACGACGACAATTTCCTATTCAAATGATTCAGAAATACAAACGCTGTAGGACCGTGACGTTTTTCACGCAAACACCGCCGCTGCCGTATAGTCAAGTCCTCGACGTTTGTCGGTCACCCTGTTGTGATTTGGTGGCAGTTTTACATAAAAAATATGAAATCGACATAAGTCTGCAACTCCAAATCAAAGAGATTTTGAATAGAATATCATGATTTACATAGAAGATAATTTGGATGCTACGGAACGTGATTTGAGTTATATGGTGGAATAAAATATATTTTCTTTCGAAGAAATTTCGATAATTTCGAGTTGTCAATAATATACAGGTTCGAGTTATTACAGATTACAGATTAGAGTTATTAGAGATTATTACAATCGACTGCGTATAGTATTTTTGGACACTTTGGTTATTGGGTGGAACAGAGCTTTTAAGCTTTTTCGACACATTTTTTTTAAAACAGTTTATGGTTATGGCTGTAAAAAATGTAAACATTTGCTTTAGTCAATAGTTAACCTATAATATTTAATTGAATGTTCATACATGTAGCGAGGCCATCATTAAATTTTGGATGGTAAATAAGACGATTTTTAGAAATCGAATTTGAAATTCGGAATAATTACGTTGGGCGTGGATCAAATCAACTTATATATATCTAATATCAGATTATTCCAAATATATTGAGATAACTATTACAGCTAGTTATTATGATAGTTTAGACTTAGACTATATATGTGCCTTTTTGCTATATAGTTAAATATAATACAACAACATCATAATATTATTGATGAGCCACAGCCCACAGTTAATGTTAATAGATAGTTTTTAGATTATATTATCATCACATGATCTGCATTGTTTTAAAAAATATCGTAAGTACCTAAAAAAGATTATTTTTAGGTTGAACTATTAGTAGATACACTTAACATTACTTACACTGTCATATATAATAATTAATTCACCCGTATCTGCCAAAACAAACACTTATCGCATCTGTTATGACAAATACATAAAATATGTTTCTGTATTATTTTTTCTGTAACAAAATCATAATACGCATTTGAGTTGAAATAACTTGAACCTTGATAAATCGAATTTTGTTCTCTCCCCTTGAAGTGTTTATAAGTTGTATTTTTAGGTCTATCACTTGGACCATTTTTAAGACGAAATAATTTTTATTCCTCTTGAGATTCGAGTTATCAAGACTTGACAATATATACTATTATTATATATCCAAGTATATATTGTTATATTGATATGGTGTCTCCAAATCGAATTACCCGACCCTTTGCCGGAGCAACGACCCCCACTAGATCTGGCGTGCAATATATAGATGGTGTATAATAATATATAGTCTCGAGCAGTTTTGGACTGCGAATATATAATACGGTTTGCAGGCCTCATATGCCGGACGAGCACGTTCTAAGTCGTAAGTCGTAACTGAATATCCGCGTGGAAATTCAAACGCAGTAGTACAATACCTATATAACGCAGCAGATATGGGTGCAAGTATGACGAATGTCTCGGCAGTTCCGGTTGTATAGTACAATTATGGCATAATTGACGTGCATAAAGTTGTCCCCACCACCGCGACAAATCATTTGAAAATTATGCAGGTACTATCGTTTTGCAAATAATTTGCAATTGATTTTCCAGTCCGATATAAAATATAAGTTTAAACACCAACTTCACGCAGTTCTACTCATATAATATGTAGCTGGTGACTTCAAAATAGTACCTAAATTTTTTAAATAATTTGCGAATATTTCATATTGTGGGAGGGGGGGGGGAGTTTCGTTAAGTTGGCCAGCCCAATCTTATTTCTTTTATATCGTGAACTAGAAAATGTTATTCAAATTCTGAAAATCCATTTTCAAAATTAGTACATGATTTTCAAATAAATTGGTCGTGGGAGGGGAGGTAACTTTGCGCACCTTATTATTGCGTGTATTTATTCGCCGTGTTCGCATACTTATGACGTCCGTCAGATTTATGACTTTGGTACAATCAAGATTTAGAAGGATCGAAATAACGGCTGTGCAGGCCCTGTGCAGGATTTTATTAGAATTTATCAAATATACGTTATTCATTTTTGGTGGCTATCACTACATTATTGTTGCTATAGCTACTAACAAACGGTAGTTAACCTGCACATATATCTACCAAAATTGATTTACAGTTACTGTTACTAAAATAATTACTATTATACATTTTAAGAATGTAGCACGTCCTATAGCTTAGATCTATTATATGATATATCCATTATTTTTTTTTTTATTTGGGCATTCATGACACACTATTTGATGAACTCAGCAGTAAAATATATTATTTTATATTATAGTACTCGTGACTCGTCTAAAAACAAATACTTAATATAATTTAAGCTTGTTTCTCGAGTATTATAACAGAAGTATTCGAACAAGTATCATATCGTATCTATATACAATACGCATTATACGTACGTGGTGTATTGTTTTGGTGCACTCAGTCGACTGTTGGAAGAAATATTTATAATTAAATGTCTATTAATCAAAACTTATTTTCCGTCTTACACGTGTGACTTATAAACAAAACTTAAGAACGCCTTGAAACTTTCCACTTTCCAGCGGTTTTCAATTTTAGTGTTTGAACGAGTTTAAAACCGTTAACGCATGACCATACTTTATCGGTTTTTATATACTTGCTCGGCATCGTTACCTATACTGATACAATTTATCTCTATAATTTTACGTTTGTGTGGAATAGTATGCTTGTTCGACGTTACTATTATATTATTATTATATAAATCAATTTTTATGTTATCCGTCCATGTCTTAGATCCGTATAAATACAAATATAATTTGGCTTTTTCACTATCTAGTTCAAACATATTGTGTCGAAAGCCCAAAACTTCGATTTGAGCTTAAAAAGTATGAGCCTAATGTATGTAAACATTATATTATTATTATTATTATTATTGTGATCATTATTATCTATGGTTCATAAAATGTTTTAAATAATATCATAACAATATCAGAATCGCAACGTTCATCTTCGCTAAATTGTCAAATTAAATTGTGCATACCACCGCGTAAAAATGCTAAACACGACATCAACACGGTATATATAGTACCTAGGTATGTGTTTTTATCGGATGTGCAATGCGTCGGTACTCATTTAGTCGTTCTTGTACAAATTATAATACTGTACATCGATCGATAAATTTAAATTTTTACACGCAATTTACGAAAAGAATAATAAAAAACTATTACACTTAACGTTCATGACGCATAAAAACGACCGTCAATACGATCCATCGGGTCAAGCTGCAACGAATAATAAAATAATATGAGACGCTTATACTAGTTATTGTAATTGTTAATAACAACATGTCGTTGCAATCATAATAATATTATATCGGTATATATTATATATCGGTATAGCCACATAGGCATTCTCGTTAATATTACGTCAATGGCAAGTCTTAAATATTAGTTTTTAAATTTTTTTTCAACAACTTATAGAACAGTCAAAGTTTCCTGGAGGATTCCATAATTCATGGTATTAATTGTTTATGTACGTTTCACACGTTAGACATGGTTACCTGATCGTCCCCATTTTTACTTTCAATAGTAAAATTATTAAAATTATGAATTTATGAATATTTATGTACTTACACATATACATTAAAAGACCGTACTTTCAAATACTTTGACTTTGTATATAATTTAAGGACGGTCCTACGTCGATATAAATGTTTCATTTTTTTTTTCTTTTACTAAAAAACAACCATTTTGTTAGTGTAAATATTGTTAAGCAGATTATTTTTTAAAACTGTTGATTTACCTATATAGACATTATTATATAGTTTATGTTCGAGAGAAGGATAATAGCCCATTATTATATATGTTTAAACTTTAAAGATATGAAGATGATGAATCATGGTGATTTTAAAATTATTATAAAAATTATTATTATTATATTAATTAATTAAATTTATGTTTGGAAAAGTTGTCTGAGTGCCTTTAATAAGTGCTTATACACTTAATTTTACATCTTCAATATTATTTTATGTACATTCCGTTTAAACGTGCTTAACGATTTAGAGTAAAAAGAGTGGTTCTGGTTAAAGAAAAAAGTTTAATTCGACTATCGACAGAGGCTAAAAATAAAAGTAGGTATTGAAAATATTATAGACTTTAAGCTTAAGGGTACTCCTCCAAAAACTATAAATTGAATATATTCATTATCAAAGGAAATAAATGGGGGCGAACATGCTTGGTAAGTCATTCTTTATAATACATATTACTTTCGTGTATACCAATGTTATTAAGTTTTCGTTTTCTATATCATTCCTTCGTCGTCACAACTCTCGAACAAAATTCTGCTTCAGCCTACTGCAGTTTTGACATTGCGCAGTAGACGGACAACTCTGTGAGAGTCCGTGATTTCTCTAAAATGTATTACATTTATAACATTAATATTTACAGCGTTTTAATATTCTTTTTTAAACAAAGTGGAGCTCATTCGAACGGAAAGATTAAATACACACAGACACACCACACACACTACGCACACACACACACATGCACACACATAATATACATCGGTGGAACGAAGTTTTCCAACATCAAGACGTTTTTATCACTGAGGATTATTATTTTGATGATTCTCGGGAACATTTTATTTTATGATTGTAAATGAGCTATGGCACGCGTTGATACATAATAAATTCATGTATTTCACGAGACCAATCCGGTTGGTTTTTTTGGCGAATAAAAAACAAGTCCGCTGGACATTTTGTAATATACTGTATAGCTATTTGTCTATTTGCTATTTTAATGATGGATATAAAATTTAAGATCGATTTCGCCGATACCGATGGAGAAAAAATTTCAGATGGCTACTATAGCACCGTTCCGTGCTAAAAGGTCTTCTCAGGTTTTGGTTTGAGAATTTTTGGGGTAGATACTAACTAAAAATATAAATTTATATAGTGTATATTTTGGAATATACCTATTATAATTCAATATTATTCTAAAATGTATTCTTCTTCCTATTTTTACACAGGTTAAGGTTGTTTGCAGCATTATTGCTACTATAGGGAGTTTCAAGAAATTGTTTTATTTTAATTTTTTTTTAATGTTCGTCATACTTTTTTTAATGTGACGTATTTTTTTCTAACTATAATATGGCATATTTTGGCATATCATTGCACAGGTAAAAACTTATTTTACATTTTTTTTTTATAAATTCACATTTGCTAATTTGGTTAATTTCTAATTGTATCATAGTATTTGTCTAATGTATTTTTCTTTAGTCCACCTATTATATTTGTTCTGCGATTATTTAAATGGGTATTTCTTAGTTTTTATAGGTACTTTATTGTATAGTTTTCAAAACATCGATTACCTAACACTAAATTATTTGAATGTACACTTTTGAAGATGCCATTAAACTTTGAATAAAATGCTATATAGATATTAGTAGTTTGCATAGTAATCGTTAATCCTACTTACCAAACGTGCAATCGATAGTAATAGGTATTATAGGTACCTACGATTGACAAATTTTGGTAAATATTAATCGTAAAACAACAAGGATATTATAATGTACAAAATACGGGGCCACAATTAGAATTTCTGAATAGATCTTTTTCGTAGTTATATTATTTGGGACGCAATTAGGTATAGTATCCTGTGAAAATTTCATTCCCAAGATTGATATATTTAAAGGACGAATAATTATTAATAATATAATTTATATATTTACACTTCTTTGGTTATGTGAGTCAATCCACAAGTATTCACTTACAAATTAACAATTGTTTTACACTGTTTGTATTTACACCTACATAATACATTATAATAACTACAACAAAATATTCGTGATAATTCTTTTCTTTGCTATGATATTATACGTTCAAAAAAAAACAATTGACGGTAATATCCTTTGTTGTGGCTAATTTTGGAACTAGTAGTGTGGCTAATAACAAAAAATACATTACTGCACAATATATTGAGCAGCGCAATAACTGTCACATTCACAATTGTCTCAAATATATGTAATTATAGTAGGTACTTATTGTATATAATTGTGTATATACATTTTTTAAAGAACAGATATTTGTGTTCGTTTTAGAACTTGTTTAGTTGTTTATTGTGACCGTGAAAATCTGGATACATGTTCATATATTTATAATATTATACAATGTTTCATCAAACACACCTATTACATATTAGATGATCAGTATTCAACTTTATTCTATGAATGTAGTAATCAGATAGGTATAGGTTATATACAATTGTACAAATATTATTATTTTGAACGACATGCCAATCACGACTTAGGTACTCATAAATTTTAAGCCGTTTTCGCGAATCACCGTGCAACAGGTGAGCAGTTAAATTCAAAATTCAAAACCAAGTGTCATAAAAATAAACGATAAATAAAACGTCGGACAAGTACTGAGAAATGATAAAAAAAAAAATAATAAAGCAAAAAAATTCTTAAATAGGTTTTAGTAAAAAAAAATATATAAATTTTTCAAATAAATTCAAGTCAGTTGTAAAGTTTTTGCATTGTAGGTATAATATATTCTTTGTTTAACTGCCTCTCAAGATGAGCGTATTAATAAATTGTTTCACAGGAAATTAATTCTTAGAAATAAAATCCATTTGAATCAAGAACGTTTCATAAAGATAACGAATGAAAAAAAATATGATAAACTGGCTATTGACTGTTTAGTACTTACGTCCTACATTATAAGTATTATAAATACGCGTATGTTATAACTTTTAAATACAATTTTTTTCGAGTAAACAATAAAACAGAAACCATTGTATATATTTTTAAATTGTATAGTATTTCAGAAACGTCAATAACTTTAGCAGTTCAGGTGTATATATATATATATATAATATATAAATACATATTTTATAATAACAAATATATATATAACAACAGAAAATTTGATTAACACAACAAAAATATTTATTGAACAAATTTAAAAACTAATTATAGCCAAAATTAACCATATTAATCTTGAGGTGTCGATAGGGATGTGATTTATTTAATTTGCATAGGTAATATATATATATTATACTATATATATTTATTTTTTTTGCTCATTCGAAGAACATAATATAATATACTTAAATACTTTCATTGTATTATTGATTTAAACTTTTTTAAAAATTTTAAATTATGAATGTACTGAACCACACGACTACGTTACTGCAGTCGTAAATTGTAGGATTATTATATAAGAAAATACCCTGTTGTACGCTTTATGTCACCACTATATCAATTTGGACAGGACATAATATTACCGTCTGACACCACCAATTTCGTGGTCATGAATATTGATAACCAACTTGAAGCCGTTAGTTCACTTCAACTCTGTGTATATAATTCAAATATTGATATTTACACATACAATAATACACTATTATTGATTATTGAGTTTAATACAAAGTTGTATTACAAACGTAATTATATTGACCTCACTTCGTATCACTATTGAATCATCGTCACTGAGGCGTTATGTCCTATGTATGTTTATACATTACAAATATATTACATAAAATTATGGTCATTACACGTACAATAAATTATATATTATTCAAATCGATTTTCATCGTGTGACAGTAGATACAGAGTAAAAATAATAAATATTCCGTCCGCCTTAGATATGAGGATACGTTGATAAATAACACTTATGATAATATTGCCATATAATATTGCCCGTACTCTATATGAACAAGAAAATCGTACGAATATTATTATGCTTTAATTGTATCCCTCTGAGCTTTAATAATTGCAATATCATATTATATAAAATACATTTATAATATTATTGACATAAAAAGTTTGTTTTACCACTACCTTTGATTATGCCGGGTGGCATAAACAATCACTTAAAAATTAATGAATCAATAGTTAGCTATGATTCTATAAACATGATTTAGTGGCCCATGATTGGTTCATTAAATTCTAATGAACCATTAAATTAATCAATTTATTTATAGAACCTAATATTAGTATCGCCCATAATATTAATCAATTACAATAATTATAATATAGTCACGAGTATAATAGTAATTATAATAGTGGCAACTGCACGCGACATATTCTTAAAATCTATAAATTTGTAAAAGAAATAATGGTTTCTGGCATTTATCACTGAATTTTTTCTTGCTGATATAATAACAGGTAATAGGTATATAATATAAAAGATACAATATTACATTAATTCTTCGTCCGTTGCATACCTACTATTGTAATCGTCGGCGCATTTTTTTTTACTGAATATTTTAAAGCTCTTTATGCTTTATTCGCATCAGCCCCGATAAGAATACCATACCTAACAATATTATAACCGTCTTACTATCTATAATAATATAATGTAAAATATAAAATATAATATTATTTCACACTTTTTTAACCTGGAAGTCTGGGTTCAGTTTTTATAAATGTCACTATAGATAATCAAGTTTGAATAGGTATGACATTATTATAAACTAATTTTATTTATCCAACACTTTCAATAATTTAATTACATTATACAGATAATAATAAAAATTGTTTGACGTAGCCTATGTGTATGTAGGTACTAGGGGTGTAAGATTTAAGCGCCAAACGAAATAAAGAAAAAATAAATCGTATCGCATTAGGTACTAGGTAAGTACTAAGGTATACTAAATGTATTACTGTCTAGTACGTTTTATAATCAAACCGATTCAGATGATGCAAATAGTTTACAAGATCCAAATGGGTCATCATATCATTAGCCTCAGAAAATTAACTAAAAATTGCTCCTCGCTGTATATTTGATTTGGCCTTACTCTCGATAGTTAATATTTAAGGATAATTCAAATTTCCAGTTGTTGTATTCTACCGTATACAGTCATACAATTGTAAATTCTAATATAATATATAGTATTAATGTAGAAATATAATTTAGGGAATAAATAAATTATTAGTAATTATTACTCAGTCCAGTGCTGAGGTGACATTATAATATTTTTGCAATTAACATGATAATATGCGCAGGCACGAGGCTGCCCCGCTGTCGTCGTGGAATTCGTCGGGAGCGTATAGGTGCGACGGTCACGAAGCTCCCGGGTTTGGTGTCATCTGACAAGCCTATAGGCCAGTCGTCCGAATACAACTACGGACCTTTTATTAGCACGAGGTGCTAGTCAAGGGCCGTAGAGGCATTGCGACCGCCAACCGACGGGCCCGCCCCACATATGGTAGGTGCGACGGTCAGTGCGAGCTGAAATGGTCAATTTTGATGCGGTTGCGTCAACTTTTCAAAGGGGGTGGTGCCACCCCGTGACTGTGGCGCAGAATTACATGCTAAAGTCTGACCTCTTGGCTCTTTTTATCACATTTTATTAACATCATAACTTTGTTATAAGTAAAAATATGATGGTGGTGGTAAACAAGTGACAACTGTAGCAAAGGCTAAGTGTTTTGTTTTATTTTTCTATGCTTGCATCAATAAAAGTGTTTTTGACCAAAAATTGTGTTTAAGTTTTATTTCAGGCTTTTGTCGTGAATAACACTTTTGGAAAAGATAGCAAGACACTGTAGTACCTACTTCTTCCAGTACTTATAGTGATCAGTTGTTCAAGAGTAAAGTTAACTTAGAGTTGTATAGTGTAAATCCTGTTGGACCTTGTTTAATTATCCTTTTGTGCAGTACTATCGATATTGTGGTCACCAAAAGGAGAATTTAAATAATCTTATACAGCATGCAGGTCTGGATATATTTTGCTCGTTTGACGGTTTGGTTGAATTGGAAACCGAAATATATCTGTTATAATATACGCCAAGGTTTTACGTGGCGTATAGTGTATACGACACAGTATATTATGGTATGACGAAAATTATTGTCGTTTTTCATTTCGGGAAATCCTACAGACTCTTTAGGTACAGTAGCTTTACGATCATCTAAATGATTAAATAATAATAATAGCTCCTATAAAATAAGCATTTACGCGATTCAATATGCATACCTTATTGAGTGTTACAAAGTCGTGGTCCGTGGTCATTGTAAATTTGTATACAATACACGCGTAATTAAATATAAATCATATTGCGTTGTAAGCGCTGTTGTACATATATTATAATAATAATATTATCACTACACAAATTCAAAAATAAAAATTAACATTTTTCGAGCTGAAGCCTCGCCGGGTTTTACAATAATGTGTTTTTTTATGCGTATATTATAGTTTCACGTCCAGTCGTCCATAGCAGTGATTAGTGTATAATAATAATATAATTATGTGACATCAAATTATGTGATGTCTTTTGGTCGTTTTATTAAGCTCCTAATGATTCGTTAGACCGGAGGTCCTTGTAGTTTCTTTTGAGCCAGTCGAGTTGCACTCGTAAATGCACTCGTCCTTTTTTCCACGTCCTCTTTTGCGACACTGTACCAGTTCATTGTACCGATATCACTCATCTCAACTCAGCCTGTCGACTGTGGTGCTACAGTTGAAACAAGCACACATAATTAGTATATAAAATATTAAACATAAATTTTCACACCTAGGTATGACATAACTTTTTAATCGGGTAATTATAATTAGTTGTATTACGCCATAGCAATCGAAAAGACCAGGATGCGACTAACGCCGTTATATTAAACTCCATAACAATTGACGTTAGGACAATATTAATATTAAAGAAAATTACATTGGCTAAAACTACGGGAAGACCTGGTTTTAATTTTATTTGTATCAAATGAATTGTAATTCCTAAACCTTTGTTACCAAAAATATACCAAGCCGCAAAAATTAATTTTTACGATGGTAGATGATTTTGTTGATTTATAATGTTTAGCACATATTGTTAAAACATATGATTCGTATCTTAATTTTTATATTTTTTTATAGACTATAGTTTTTTTTTTTTTTTTTTATTGAACAAAAATTTATATTTACAATCTGTATTTATGTGTAGTACAATAAGTTTATGGGATGTGGGTTGATTAGCGGGAGAAGGAAGTCACCCAATAGTTGCACCCCGAGACTATAATTAGAATTAATTACTATTGTACTGTCACAAATTATTGTTGTTGTAAGCGAACATAAATAAATAAATATTTGTATAGATGTTAAAATATATTTTAAATAGGCACCTACATAATTAAGTTCCGATTTTATAGCTATAAATACACTATAAAACTTCAAAATATACTTAAGAGCTTACTATAAATTATATATACTATTATTGGCATTTAACTGTTGACTTTGTCTCCACTCAATTAAAAAAAAAAAAAAAATGTAATAATTGTTTGCAACATTTATATACGATGAAAAATTTGTCTCAATGTAGTTGTGCGTTACAGTCCTTGGCGAGTGTAATAATATTATCAAGTATCGTGTCTACTTTTTTTATTGCATTTAGGTATAATCCCTTGAAAATTTCATGACAATTTTGTTTCATGATTTCCGGCGTGATTTTAAATCTAATTTTATTTCTACAATATAACCCACGAACAAAGGGAATTATAAACGAACGCCATATTTTAATCATCATCATCATCACCTATTATTATTATTATTATTATTGTAACGGGCTTTTTACTAAACTAGGTATTCAATTATTATAGTAGAAATTTCGAGTATTCTTATTTTTTACCGTGCGTTTATATTTTTTTTTTAGTCACCGCTAAATTTCAGTACCATTAGTTATAGACTTATAGTGTCGTTGTGATGACGGAGCGAAAAGTCCAAGAAGTAATGTATGTATCAGACCCATTTCCAATATTTTTTTTTTTGTCCGTTCAGTCTGCGGCGGTCGACTTACCGAGCCTGGTACGAAAATAATACCGCGAGGGCGGACGTTTCAATATGATATTTCCGTCTACGCGGCCGATACGTGTAAGTGCAAGACACTCACATTGAATGTAAAATATAACACAGAAAATAAGGATATTCGTTCGTGGTGTGCGCGGACAACCCCAAAAGCGACGTTTTCAATATCCGATTTATACAGAATATTAATATTATGTTGTATTGTTATGCGCATCGTCGGGTGTTTATATTTTATTTATTTCGGCGTCGTCGTCCGACCCCTATAAAACCGTCCAAATTCCGTAGCTGAATATTCCGAAACCACGACCACTTTATTAGTACAGATCGCCGCGATAGAGAGACGGTAAAAAAATCTCGCCAATGTAGCGTTGAATGATAAAACGACAAACGAAATAAACAAAAAAAAATGTGGTTCCTAACTGAAGTTCAATATTTAAGTGTAGGTACCGTGTATTTTATTATAATATAATATTATATTATATTTACCAGGTGATTCGCCAATTTGGCGCCATTTAATCTAATAAATTTTAAATTCTGATTCTTAAAATGTTTAAATACTAAAATACATTGTAAATAATTGCATATTAAATGCAATTATATTTTCAAACATTTAAATTGTTATTCTGTTTAATGTTCAAAAGGTGGTCCCGCGTTGACAGATTATTTTTTTAAATTTGGGCTATGCGTTCTACATTTTTTTACTGTTAATTTATAAGCAGATTAATTTTTACAAATTATGGTTAGTAGTTTTTATCTTTTAAATTTTAGTATTTAAATGATTTACAAACACTGTTTGAAAATAACAATAATTATTATACTGCACTAAATGTTCATAATATTTTATACATACTATTTTATGTGTTTTAAATATTATAAATAAGCTATGAATAAAACATTCAATCTATCAATTATTTCTCTCGAATATATTCATACAGTTAATTTTTTTAATTGATATATCTTGTCCCTACTCAAACGTATTACTCATAACTCATAAGTCATAACCATCAAGTGGTTTGTGTATCGCATTACTTCAAAACTTGGAATTGATTATATATAAATATTAGCTATTTGTAGGTACAAGGTACCTACCTAAATGCCCTTCCTTGCTAGCAGCTTGATACGGCAATTATAATGAATTTATTTTATAGAAAATTTTGAAAATACCTCTTAAGTAATGATACTTTGTGGAGCCACAGACAGGCCCGTATTTAGGGGGGAGAAAAGTGTACCCTGTTGGCCGGGGCGGCAAATTGTATAGTCAATTTAGGATATGATGACATATTATTATTGTGTATTAATTGTATCAAAAAAAAAAAAAAATATTATATATTTTTAATTTTACCATAACCTTCTATTAAAAGCAAATATTACAGCTATAATCGTATATTGTTTTCATCAATTAGTCGGAAAATAATATTAATAATTACAAAAAATATTTAAGGTAAACCATAAACTAAGAAAGGTGTTTTGTGTTGGAATCAGAAATAAAAAGTAGTTTGTAGGTATTGCAGATTTTTAAGAAATTAAGAATTATCACTTTATTTTAAAATCTCCATTCTAGAAGAAAGTTATAACTTATAAATGTATCTAGATTATATTATAAATTATTATTTATGCTGTAGAAAACGGAACGTTTTTTCGTAGTATTTACGTGAATTTAGAGTTTAGACCCAGTACCAAAAGTCAAATTTTAATTTTGAAAACCCATTTTAATCCTATCTCTTTCCTGGTGTGTATTTAATAGATTTTTGTTTTTCGATTTTACAATAAGAAAAAAAAATTAAACGCTTATAAGAAATCATTGTATTCATTTTTGTTTTACTTTTTTAGAAAAACTATAATATTATGTTTATTTACCATTGGTTTTCCTAGAGATTTAAGAGATAACTAATAGATGAAAATATAAAATATTGCAACGATAGCTTCAAAGAATTTTTTTTTTTAAATGTGTGTTTTGTACGCTTAATATGCTGGTACTTTAAAAAAGTCTGTCAAATTTTCTTTGTAAGTTATAGTTAAAAAACTTTATAACTACAAAATCTTGTTATTTAGTTTAAAATACAAAAAATAACATTTTTGATTTTTTTTTTTTTGTAAATGTGAGTTTTTTTCCTTAACATTTTGGTGGAATCAGATATTTCAGAATTTAATTATCATACTTACTTTATATTGTATTGTTAATAAAGTAATTTAAAAAAAAAAACACCGATGGGTGGAAATTCACAAACTCGCGGACTAGTGTATAACTTTGAAACTAAGTCCGACCGAAAAATTCTGCTTGAATCACTAATTGTTCTTAACTCATTGAAATATAAAGGTTTCCAAAACAAATCTGACCGCATTTATGCCACAAAAATAATAGTTATACTTTACATTTTAAGAAATACCTTTTTTTAGGGGGGGGGGAATGTGTTGCCCCGGGGTGTAAAATGTATAAAAAGGCCCCGGTCACAGAAGACATATCATTTATCAACAACCTCTGTAGTGTAGTTGCAGAAAATCGTTTTTGGCATCTCAGTGTCGGACATATTTTTTATCATGTACGTAATTAAACAGCGGAGGATTGACGAATTTTCTTTTATATAATTGAAATAAATCAGTGAATTTTCCATGACGTGAATGCATTGAAAAAAATAAATAAATTACGAACATTTGAAACGCTAATGACATAATTAATACGTACACGCATCGTTTAAAATAATTATTATATACATAATTTTGTACTTGATTTCACAATTACCTAACGAATCACTCTGAATAATTAAAATTTAATAAACGAATATAATATATTCGTTTATATTATCAAGTATTTGGTTATTTTAATTGTCCACGTAATTTACCTTTTCCACTCTATTTTCCTTCCAAATGAGTATTCACAAATAACAATAAACCTACGCACATACATATTTACCCCATGCAGGTAGGAATGGTTGGTGCTTTTGTCGAATTTTCATATTTTATTTTACGCATGGCGTCCTTTCGGAAAACATTTGTTTTAAATCAAATATCGCCAAACGATTTAAAACTGCCTTTTAATTTTAATTTTGGAAATAAACTTCTATATAGGTAGTCTTGTATAATACTGGTATATTATTATAACACAATAGGCGGCTTTTATCTTCATCAATAATTTTTTACTTCTTGATATTTTCGATATAATACGACTGGAAAATGATTACTGTATTGTTGTAGTGGACAACAATTGTTAATAATAAAAGTATAAATTATTTTTTTTCACCTAAAATAAAAATCAAAAAACTAAAGTTTTGTCATCGTATTTTTTATAATATTGAAATTGTCACTTTAATAATAAAGAAAAAATGTAATTTTAAAAGTTTGATAACTTTTACACTTCTATTCAATATCGAAATAGTAACGTTAAGAATATATTATACAGAAGGTGGTCGGTATTGTAGAGGATTATTTATTATATTATATACCTACATAAAGTTTCAAGCGTGGGACTTGTACGAGGACAAATACTTACAGACGCCAGGGACACTTTGCATACATCATTATATTATATACTTGGCTGAAGTTCTGAAAGCTGAAATCTGCATAGATTTTGGGCATTTTACTTCCACGGATGTAAACACGTTTTTTGAAAAATGTTATCGTTTAATTCCAATGTATATTCTCCTGTACACTTCATACGGGGACTTTACACCAGAATTAATATCCATTATATCTAATAACATTTATATAGGTACAACAAATTATGATAATACCAGATGCCTAATAAAACCTAAAATAAAAATATTGTCGAAAACCAGTATTTTAAAAGAACCAATACTAAATAATATGAAAATATGAAATAAAGTTTTCAATATGAGATTTTTATATAAAATTATTGTATTGATAAAACTACTAACAGAATGTTAAAATGTTAATATTTTCAATAATCTGTAATATATAGGTATGTACAGTAATTATTGTTCATCATTTTGACATTTGGCACTGAATATAACACAAGAATAAAAAAAAATTTTAGTATGATTTTAAATTACAAAAAATTGTTTAAATAAGACCAATTTATCAGAGTATTATATAGGAGAAGTACAAAAGATAAATTCAAAGTCTTCCTCAGTAGTTATAAGAATATATTCTTTTATTTTCGCCTTTCACCTTCATTGTTAGGTATACTATAATGGAAGTTTGGAAATCATAATTATGAAATAATAAATAAATTAAATAAAAATAATCATAACTGTAGTTTATTTTTTTTTATATTAATTTAAGTCAGTTCATACTTCTTTTTTATAAATATGGTTTTTATGAGAGTATTTTACCGCATATTTAGCTATATTTTTAGTTCGCATGAACGCATATTATTAAGAACGTATTTCTTGACTTTTGAGTGCATATTATAAATACGATCCTTCGTCATCAGGTAATAAGTCACCTGCAGTGGCAGTATGCACGTGATACAATACATAATATTAAGTGATATTTGATATATTATATAATATTATTATATGATGATACTCGTGAATACCGTAAACACGGTTGTATTTATAGTATACAGAGTTTGAGTGTGCTTTATATAATTGATAATAAAATACCAAAATATAATTAAATAGTAAAATGTTTTTTTTCTTCATAATTTACAATATTGTATAACATTGCGAGCACTCAACGCACACAATATCATATTCGCAATTCGCTTATCTCGAGCCCACAGCGCAAACCGACCGCTCATGAATTTACGTCGTATGTGGGTGTGTGGGTTTGTATGTTTGTGGGGGTAGAGACTAGAGACCGCGATCGCATAATTCGAGCCACTGTGCAAGACGATGCGAACGGTGTGTATAATATATATATAATATTCTTATATTATATAGGTACATACGGTGTAATACTGCATCTTCGTGGGGTGGTTGTGCCTGTGTGGTCTGAATAATGTTTGCGAAACAAATATTATATTATCATAAATGTGAGGCGACGTGAATATATTAAATATCATAAAATATTGTATTTAAATAGATATGATGATAAATGCCGAAATAAGTGGGTTATATACATAATTCCGTTTCTTAAATCGTCGCTAGACGCACCCGAACATCACTAATTTCCGTGCCCTTTTCTTTTCTCTAGAATTCATTAAATTATTATTTTAATGATACCACTCTATATGGGCATAATCGTCCAGTGCACAAAATGATTAAGATATGCTTAAATAAATTATCATATTTATAATACCTGTGTGGCACTACTTTAATTTTCTTATCATTTTAAATCTGCTGTTTATTTATATTGTGCGTATTTAGCTTACCAAAGTTGTCGTTTGGCTGTATTCAATAATAAATTAATAAATGTGTTTGATTTTATTCGTCAGTTAATCGCCTTTAGCCATTATATTATGTAAATACTTATATTACTTTATGTATAATAAACGATCAATAACCATCAGGTTTGGGATGTATGAATAAAAACCCAAATATCAAAATATTAAATTGTCTGTAAGCATATGATTAAACATTTTTAAGAGTATCGTTTGCTGTTTGCGTATGTTTTACCTGCGTTATATTTCTATATACAAGAAGAGGATGTACAGAATAAAGTCAAAGAAACATAAAGTTTTCCTTTCGACAAAACTCAAGTGTAAAAAGATAAACGTTTGGTGTAAAACTGAATTTGGTGTTAATACTTAAATATCATCCAAACTTAAATCATTAACTTTAATTAATTGATAATTGTATTATTTTATAATAATAATATATTGCCTATGTAACGTAGGTACCAATTATTTGCCAAATCAGTCGATTGTAAATGGATACACTTTAATCGAGAAATTTAAGCCAAATGATTAAAATACTAAGTACAATTTTTAAAACAAATTTTCAACTACATATTATTTTTTTAATTCAATATAACATAATGGAATCACTTCCGTGAAGGTGCCTCACAAACTCTCAGTCCATAGAGACTATGTGAGAGAGCTTCCATCATCTATATATTGTGGTTGAAACTAATATTATACAATTCTCAGAACTCGTATTACAGAATTTTGATGTTGAGACTCTTCACTTGTACATGCATTTTCGGACAAAATAATAATTATTTCTCCCAACAAACTAATATTTCGGTTTCTATTGTGTGGTTTTCTTCGTCTCGAAATCATGTACGTCCTATGGACAAGTGCTTTGTTGTATTATAAAAACCACTTATTCTATTAGTATATATGAGTAATAAATATTCACGAACAAGTGGTACTATAATATGAAAGTCTGGGTTAACAAAATGTATAACAATATTGTATCATCTTATTTTCGTGTCAGTTCATTTCAGTTCTATAATTTTTACAATATTTAGCAAAAACCACTGCTTCTGAAATAAGACGAGATGTTGTCGAAAATATCACTTGTCTGGTGACAATCACCACGTCCTTCATTCTACGTTCGGATAGGTGCACCAAAGAGATGCTCCGGGCATTATTATATAATACGAAGCCATTATCTAATGATTATAACAACCCTTATAATATATGGAAACGAAATCCATTTTATATTGTTTGGGCTAAAACAAGACGCCCCTTTTCAAATATTATAATATAATTTTATCATATTACGAATATATTAGTATGTGTTTACCGACAGACATGGACACAATATAGCTGGACCGGGGTGGTGGTGTTGATCTTTTATCCTCCACCAAAGTTGACGATATTCGCAATCGATTTATAACGACTTGCACGCAAAAGTAAATGATATTAAATATTATACATTATTTTGTTTAAATATTTTCACTTATTAAAAATAATAATAAATGGCCATGGTCCAGTGGTGAATATGGAACTGTTTCACGGCTTATCCATTAATCACGTGGAGTTTATTATTAAAATAAAAATTTAAACTTCTCTCCGAAATTTGGATTTACTGGAATCGCGTACACTTTATAAAATTATTCAACAAGTATGCCTCCCGTATGAAACTTATTTTCATGAGCACAAAATATGTTTTGGTTATTACTATTTAAAACGTTTTTTTCAAAATATTATTTACATCGAGTCAATCATTTTTAGGAGGGTCCACAATATAACGTTTATCGCCTATCCGAATCAGAACTGAAAATTGTGGATATCGTTAATTTTTAAAGGCACATATTACCCTACCTATTATAATGCTTGGGAATTTTTTTCGATTTTATTGTTGCGCCTGCCATTAAAAATAGGTCCTTCATGAAACGGCGAGTCGCTCGTTGATTATACAACGTATGGCCTTAGTGGTGAAGTTTCTTAGGGGTCGTTGCCCATTGTTATTTTGAAGTGGTAGTCAGTGTGTGAAGAGAAACCATGACCACTGGCTAGTAGTGTAACTAGTATGAATCATCAATACTCTAAGATTATTTGAGTAAGTTGTGTAGTGTGTAGAAGTATAATTTGGGTGGTTGGTGGAACAAAAATTTGTTGGCTCTATCAAGAAAAATAGTTCACCCATGCCACTGGCTACACTTTTACATTATACTTATATATAATGTGTATGTGTGTGTGTGAAGTAACAACTAACAACAACAACATTATATGTATGCTCTTAGCGATTCGATTGTGTAACGGGGGACCCCTGCGAAGATTCGGCCTCACGCGTGTAATTAACACGAAAATTACTTTGGTGGCCTAATTAGATTTTGCGCACGGACAACAGAGAAGATAACGTCAGACTCAGATGATAGTGTTATATGTGTGAATATATATTACTATATACAGACGACAAAAACCGTTACTTCCGCGATGTACATAGCATATAATATTATATACAGAGCGATCCAGCAATCATGCTCACTCTCGTTTCTCCTTTGATAAATAATTCATTTCAATTTTGTAATTATTAAGTCAACTTGACTATCATATTTTCAAATACTTAGATTTTATTACTATTTAAGGTAAATAGTGTTACATATATGTTTTGTTTTAAGTATAATTAGTGTACAAACCCATTATTATAAGGTCCATTATCCTTACTAGTGCACAAAGATTATTAACTTAGAGTCTACTCGTTTGGATTCCGTTTTAGATGCATCAATATTGTACATATTAAAAAACATCACCTGTTCACCTGAGTACTTAAGTTTCTTGAAAAACTAAAACAGGTGTGTACAGCCACAGGACCTTCCAAAAATAGTAAAAAAAAACCAACCATTTGGAAAAAAATGGTCTTTCAGTGTATTCACAAATTCCAAAAAACAGAATTAAAAAACTTGGCGAATCATTTTGTGTACAATATTATATGCATATTATATACATTTACATTATGTTATTAAATAGCGTGTATGTGTGTGTGTGTATCCATAAATATATATACATTATTTTAGCGGGGAAGATTTGTTCCACTCTTATCGCCGTACATAATGGTGTAGGTATACGTATTATTTTTTTATTTTTTATGGTGCTTTTATATCTCGCCCAGTGAAATTTCGAACTTATTCAAAGGGAATCTTATTCATGTCTGGCCCCACACCCGGACGCGCTCGCGACCGCGGCCGTCCGTTCCGTGCGTTTAAACTAATGAAAAAATGTTTAAAAAAAACAACAAGACAAAACAAAAATAACACCAGCGTGTGCTTTCATGTATTATTATTATTATGTGCCCGTATTACGCGAGGTTGAAAAAGTTCACTTTCACGCTGCAGCGGGCAAATAAAACGGTAACGCGTAATATATATATATTGTATTCTTTGCCCTGTGTAGTTGTTCAGGGTGAAGGGATGAAGTGCATTATGATACCAAACAATATTATATTTCCGATGAACTCGGCTGGATTGGGCGAGGTTCGTGAAAATACGAAATATGACTGTTATTGTACGTGTAGTACGATATACACAATAAACAACATGTTGAATACATTAAAATCAGAATTATTATTTGGCATATTATTTAAAGCCAGTGCGCTGTAATAATAAAATGGATAACAACATATTATAGAGCAGAGATGCCACTGCGAGGCTCGAGAGTCACACGCGGCTCTTAAATCAGTTTCGTCCGGCTCTTGAAACCAAGCTTAAGAGTAAAATTAATAAATATAATTCCGTTAGAATCGTTAGATAGTGTTTTTATGACCTGGTGACTGTGAATAATACTACTCGGGGCTATGTCGTTAAAGAAGCCCCGGATAGGGTTTTACAGAAAAACGCAGTGCCAATCGGTAGTGTAGTCAGCATTGCTACCGATATACGACTGGCACGAAATGTGGCTCGCCTCGAATTAGTTTTATAAATTTGCGGCTAGCAATGTTAAGGTTAGTTGCCACCTCTGCTTTAGAGGGTGGTTCACCAAGCATTCCACTTTTTCTTCTTTAATAACGCAGTTATTCAAAATCTTATTTTTAATTTTAAATATACTTAAATAATAAATACAATATTTTCAAATTCCACAAGGTACCTACCACTTAAGGAGGGTCCTGTGGAATACATTACCTTATTTTTCAAACGAAAACCTCTCTTTTCTGCTGTAAATTATTAGGAAATAATTTTTCTGAACATTTTAATGTGTCAAAATCAAAATAACGATTATTATAATATTTTACATTTCACATATTATTACATTTTCAAAAACTTCTTTACTTTTTGACTTGAAGAGTCGATGAAACTGCTGTATACAAATATACACGATGTGAACAAAATTCGAAATGCAATAAGCTAAGCAATTTGAAAATATTATGCCCTTAAAAAAATACATAATATTATTATTATTATTATTGTGTAATACAATTATTGGTCGGCTACCACTGAGGAATTCGAGTGTTTCGATGAGAGACGATCTCTGTGTGCTGCGATGAAACGGTCTGGGTCGTTGGCGTAAATAATATGATATTTAGTCGTAATGGACGAGACCAGGTCAATTGCGGTTGCGGGCTCGGGCAATAATATAATATGCGTATAATGATATAATTGCAGCGTACATTGCATTGTCAGTCACGTTCTTGCGGTCGGTGTGATCGGTAAAAACAAAAAAAAAAATACTGAAATTATATATTATATGCACGAAATTTAAGGGGGAGGGGGGAAATCTCTACCACACGATCCTCGACTAGGTATGCATTTCGATTACGAATGACTATTAGTGTATAGGTACAATTATTCACGGCGATAACAATAATGTTATTTTATGTTTGGAAGTGTATAACACTCAACAGTCGTAGAGTATAATGCTATTATTATATCGTATTATTCGCGAGAATTCTGTTCTCGCGGTCCGTTTCAGATTTAATAATAAAACGAGTTTAGTGCACTGGTGCAGACCAACGTGTATGTGAATCGGTCCCTGAGTCACATTTTCCTATGTCTTCGTGAAAAGTGCAGGGTGATTCACCCAGCATATTATTATGCTCACCCCGATTTTCTTGAAATTACCGTTATAATATATTAATATATTTTCAAACGCTTCGATTTTCTCCCTACCAATTAACACGTAGAGTCACGCGATATAGGTACTAACTAATTTTTTTCGAATGGCGACTCTTCGTATTCTATATATACTTGAAGTACTTACTGTAAAGTGGTAACTGGCCATTTTTTCGAAAACTTTGATACATCTTAATTGTGAAATTCAACCGATTTTTAGTTATTACATTTTATAAGTGGGTAGTAGGTAGATTCTATCAATATATTAGTATTTAATAATGGTTTTACTTAAAACATGTGCAATGATTATTGTTTTGCAGACAGATATAAATATAGGTATTATACTAGGCCAAATTTTACAAATTTCAAATGTGAATAAATTAATATTATTAACTATATTACAATTTTTAAATCATCAAATTTATATTAATATAGACCCCATACCATTATACCTATAATAAAATTATCATAATTATCATGGACAGTCTCTATATTAACTACGTAACATTTCATTACTCAGAAAATACTCAACCAAGATCCGATGTAGGTACATCAACATTAAAAAAATAAAGCTTCTCAACTATTTATAGGTAGGGGTAACAATCATACGATAGGATGGTTTTCATTTAAAAGATATATAAATTGTATGAATGCAGTACCTATATACAATAATCATTAAATAATACAAAAAATCTTTGTATTTTAAAACAATATGATTCTGAAGTTTGGCCTGTAATCCGTATATAAATTATAAATAAACGTAGGTACCTATGCATATTGTTTTTTTAAACATTTTGTGTGGGGGGGGGGGGGTGAACACCCAAATCCACAAAGTAAACATGCCTGTTTTAGTAAACTAAAAAATCCAAAAATCCGAGTTTAAATAAAATTATTATTACGAGCAAAATAGGGGTGATCATGCGTATGCTTGATAAATCATTCCAAATAATATTATCGTAGTTAATGTCATACGCGTTAACCGCGAGCTTATATATAAATGACGACGTAATAATGTAATATATTTGAATAAAAAAAAAAAAAAATTGTAACATCATGCTGTCACCGTTATGATAATACACAATATAATGTACAACGTTGTTGAATAATATTTTTTAATTTCCATATGCAATTATAAATTTTTAATTAGTTCAGATGACTAAAGCAGTAAAGTTAATACGATTAATACATAACAAAATAAAAACATTGTATATTTTAATAAACCACATCTCGCCACTTTTTAATAATATAGTAAGCTTTAATGAGCGTCATACGATCTTGAAAATTACTATAATATTAATCTTTTGTTATAATTTTCAATAATATTATATGCTATTTTTATTTATTTTTATGAATTGAAAATATTTTAAAATATAATATTACTATAATGTATCTAAGGCTGGAAAATTTAAATATATTTTTATTGAAACACTTTTACTGTTTACTTAAGTTTATTTAGAAAAAAGGTGAGCTATAAGTTAAAAGTTAAAATTTACTATTCTTTTTAAACTTGTAAAATAAACAAGTTGATTAGAAAAAAAGTAAGTTAACTTCATTAAAATGCAGTTGTTTATTTATCACAGTTTTTAACTGAATATGTATTATCGATACCAAAGCACAATAATTCAAGTGAATTTACACTAAAAAATAAACAGTTAATTCTTAGCGTTGAATATAATATATCCACTGAAATTCTCAAACACAATAAACTCTACTCCAGTCTCGAAGTCTCTTATTTCATTTGTTTCTCGGCTCAAACTCTACTTTGTCTTTAACTTATAGTTGTAACATACAAATGGGCATCGTACCCATATATACAGCCACTGCTGTATATAAAAACATATAATGTTTTACCAACATTTACCTAGGTAGTTGTTTTTATTTTTATATTTCAAGTTATGGTTTAATACATTAGAATATACTTCTATATTGTCCTACTACAACGTATTATTAGTCTCATAGGTACGATTATATCTGGGGATTTAGGGTGAACATGGTTGAAATGATATTGTCATATTATATAGGTGCACTTACCTATGGGTGTACAATAATATTGTCATCGAGTATCATAATATAATATATTGTTCTTTTCTTTTTGATAGTATTTAAGTTTTATATTTCATTTGAACGTTAATATAATCGTATTAAACATCATCCTCGTTCAATAGACGCATACAAGCTCGTAATATATATTTCACAACATTAATTGTTATGGATTCAGATGGCTGAAATAGTAATGATTTATCCCAATCTGTATTTGTACAAAATATTATATCAGTGGGGCCGTACAACATATTTTAACTTATATGTATACAACCGTACGACTTAACCTGCCTACGTCAAACGTGCAGTGAATGTTGTCACACGACCGTCGTTCGCGTCGTATTCTTAACGATCCCCCCCCCCCCCCGCATGAATTATCTATAAAACGTCATCAGGTTTAGTCTAAAACAGCACGCGAAAAGGTACCTGATACCTATGAAATAATAATATGTTTCATAATAAATTGCGCTATATTAGATAATTCGTATAATTCGTGTTTATTTTACGTATACGCCCACTTAAAATATTATGAATGTGTGCTGATTGGTTTTCGTACAGTGATAAATTACAAACGCGACACAATGTTAAATCGTTGTCATTCGACATTGTACCCATTTGACTATTTACGAGCACGCGACGCATAGCACAATATATAGCGTGTTCTCCCTCTCCTCGACCACTACATTTTATTCTAATCCACTTCGCGACTAGTTCCGTCACTTCGTTCATCTACAAACACGTTAGTACACAGACAATACCCCTTTTTCGAGTGAACATTATTTAAAACAGTAGGTACCGCTATATAATATGTAAATTATTGTATATACTGCGTGTCTGTCCGGCGGTTGTTTATACACATTTTGTGTGACTTGTTGATGTAATTTTCGGGTTATTCAAAATCGCTACCACTCCTTTGTAATTTTATCGACCATTTAGATTATTTTTGTTGAAACAACAGCGCTCCTCCAACCCCCATCACAATACCCCCAACCGTCAACGGTTAACCTCGTTTGGAGACCGAGCTCTATAATAATATATACATATATATCGTGTGTATACAAAGGCTCTCATTTGTTTGTGAGTATGTGTGTCTAGATTTATATAAACACAAGCTGCATACGGCTAATGGCTTCTAATGGCATACAAAAGTTAATGGAATTACTGTTAGTGCCAACCCGCGAGATTACAGGCATGGAGCTCGATGGTAGACGACGACGAAGAATTTTTGGTGTGTATAGGGTTGGCAACCGCGGAAATTTCAGGGAAATTTTTGAAAATGATTCCAAGAAGGAAAATTCTAAGAAATGCGCAGGCACCAAAAACTGTCAAAAATAAATATATTATCAGTTATTATTTTTGTTGTTATTATAATATTAACGTCACTTAATTTATGTATTTTTTTAATGAAGTAAACTAAATTATTTTATATTTTTAAATATATGTAAAATTTATTATAAGTTAATACTACGGTACATGATAGTTATTAATTATAATTAGGTACAGTTAATATTTTTCGCAGAAAAAACAGAGTAATTTTGTTCTAAGCATTTAAATGGCTTTAATATTGATTTATATATACTATTCGAATACTGATGAAACCGTAGCTTTTAGATTTCGAAAATAATAAGGAAACTACAAAAATCCTACTGTCAAAATTTGTAGTAAACTCATCACACATTTTTGAAATGTTTAAATGTATTTCTTAGGCGTTATTTAAAAAATCGGAGTCAAATTTTACCTGAATAAAGATGTCTTAAAATCAGCAAAAAAATATGATCAAAATCAGACTATTCTTAAATAAGTTTTGAATCGTTGAAATTATGTGATTCAATTTTTTCGTACTACTTATAGTATAACCTCATATTATTATAGCCGCCGTGCTGTTTATAAATTTCCTGGGTTTTTGCTCCTTCATAAATAGCCAGTTACGACACCCTAAACCTAGCTCCGAAAAAAATCGTTTATCGAGGATTGTATTATTTATTTAATTGTGATTGTCCCAAAGAGTCTCCGTAGTTTTTATTTGGGCAGCGGATTGGTATAGTTTATGAATGATAATAGTTATAATATATTATATTGGATTAACGTTACGATTATGATGCCTCTAAAAGCCATACTTGTGATCTGTATTTACTATTTAATCCAAAACTCCTGCATTCCACATTTTCCAGTTTCCACTGCTGTGTAGGTATATTGTATAGAATATAAATTTTACTTTGGCCTCTGGGGGTGGCTTAACTTGATATGTCAAAATTATAATTTATTGGGCTCTTTATAAAAATATAAAATAGTGGTTAAAGCTCAATTTAAAATAGTAGAATTAATCATCATAAATAATACAATTTATCATTAATCGATTTAAATTCAGTATTTATATTTACTATTTAGTCGAAGACAGTTACGACAAATTCAACAAATCAAAGAACGACTATTGAAAACCTCATATTATTTTAATTAATTAATAGTTTAAAAACAAAATTTCTTGTCTATATAGTCCAAAAAAAGTTTGTCCACGGGTCTCTATTTGCTTTTTGCATAATTCCTTCTTTAGCATAGCGTATCACACTGTATATATTATATCTCATATTATTGTAATATCTATATACTTAGGTACGCATACGAGTCATATGAATAATATTCTGGTGCTCGAATTGTAAATGTAAAACTTCAAATGATAACGATAAAAATTATAGTAATTATAATAAAAAATGTCGTTTGCAATGACATCAAAAATTATGTACCTACCTCAAAAAAATAAAAACTTTCGAATTAATGAGTTTAGACACTTTAATGGATGACCTTATATACCTTTCAGTTATCGTGAGTAAATAGTCACATGTAAACATGTATTACATACAAATATAAAATATGTTTTAAACCTACAATTAATGGCGACCCATGTGTGAATTTTATTTGACCCGCGGTTAAGTCATTTATTTTATTAATTATAATATTTTATGAAGTGTCAAAATATGAGGTTTTCATAAGTTTTCATTTGTTTTTGTCTAAACTTCTTTTGGTTAAATAATATATGTTATTGAATTTCGATGGACCCCGAATTTTGGCTAAAAAAATATTAATATTAGTGTCCCTCATTTACTTAATTACCTTGTAGGACACTACACTAATAAGGACGATTGTGTTAACATAGAATAGAAACCGCACCCACTTGCCCTTAGGATACTATGTATTACACCAATATTAATTTTAAAATCATTTTTTCCAATATTTTAACCCAGCAGGGTTTGTTGCAGTAAGTGCACTTCAAATTTTGCAGATATTTAAACAGAAACCAATAATTTTTTGAGCTGAAGCAATCTGTATTTTTACTAAGCATTTCGAAGAATATAATAGAAATCGAATACTTGATTTGTTTATAATATACAAAACGCATTATATAACATAATGTTTAATGGTAATTCGTTGGCCACTAGCAACTTTGCAAAACTTTAAATGCCTATTATTAAAAAAAAATTATCATTATTAAATTGGTTTGATTATATACGTAGGAATATTGAAATTTATATAAAAGTTTTATTATTCTATTCCAAAATATAAAATTAAAAATGGGGATCAACATATTTTAAGATTGAAAAACTGCACATAATTATTATAAGTTTCCCGGAAAATAGCTACAAACACATGGTGAGTGTGAGACGTAAAAGCCATGAGATATGCCCAGATTTAACGCGTCTTACATCTCCCAAAAAGTTTAATACTTTTTCGAATAATGATTATTTGACTGTTAAAAGAATCACTCTGTGTGACATTGTATGTTGAACGTCGTCTGTAGTGTGAATTGTCAACGGTACCTATATTGCAATAAACATTATCGAGAAAAACAATATCGGCGATAATTGCTAATCCGTAACCAAAAACACAATTTTTTTGCTTTCTTTTCAATCACCTGTCGGATTGTCCACCGCGAAAGAGCTATTATTGTTATTATTGTTTTAACTTGATTGTTTTCTTTAGGTATAGATACCTAACCTAACCTATACATTATATACTATTATTTAGTCGGAGTGCTCGCTTTCAGTCAGTGAATTACTTCATTCCAAACAAAACACGTTATTACGTCTCTGAATATATTATAACTATTATTTTTTAGAATGAACTGACAAATTAAATTATAACATACTATTCAGGTAATCGCGGATATTTACACAAAATTAGGGGGGGGATCATGTCATTATCAATATAAGTTACTTATAAATGTATATTACTATACAAATAATACACCTTTTACCATAGTATATTTCCGATCAACATTATATATTTTATAATGTTTGAAAACTTGGGGTAACTGATAAGTTTGGGTGTTGATATCTAATTATTTCATAGTTTGCTACGAGCATAATGCATATATATATATTATATATTTGATATAATATATCATTATAAGATAAAATCATTCAATTTGGGCTTTATTATTTAATTATGTAGAATTTTGTATAGCTAAACTGGATGTCTCAACAGTAATTTTACTTTACAATCTATAATATTTTACGTTAGTTTTTTAATTGTCAATTGATTGCTATTTTAATATTACCATTTAAATATGGCTGTTTATTTTGTTAAAAGACAAAAATATCATATTAATATTTTATAACACTGCAGGGATATCTTCCAATTTTATATTATAATAATGGTACATAAAATAAATACTATATAGTAATAATATAAATATTTTTCATTATTTTTCATAATTATAATTTTGTCTTGTATCACCTTTTTGAATGACAGCATACATTTTAAAATTCATATTTCGATACAGATTATTTTTGGGAGTGAATGCTTTGATGTATGAAAATTGAATTTTGAACTAATAACTAATTGGTTCTAATAATGTTTAAAGTTTAGATGAGGCACATCTATGGGTAGGTACAATGTAAAATGTTGTTACTACTCACTACTCAGCTTGAACTTCAAACACTATTGTTTAACTATATATATATAATATCACTTATGTTGTGTATTTAATAATGCATACAAATGGCTTGTGGCTTGTTCCGTTTATAATAGATAAATAGCTGATACACTTTTCGTCCGAATTTCGATTTTATTATATACGTTTGGATTCAAAACGGTGAAAACTTAAGAAAAAAACGAAAATTTACAGCGGTACACATAACACAGCATGGCCAGGGCCAGCGAAGGCATAATATTTTTTTTTCAAAATTATCGTTTTTTAACGGCTTGAAATAAATATGTATATTTTCAAAAACGTCATCGGTTTTTGAAATATGACGAGCATGCGTTCTTCGATAAACGAATCGCTCAGTTTACAGGTGCCTGGAGGTATAATACACGTGTATTATATTATGTGGGTATGCGTGTTTGTTATGGTGATCCCTGATGATGGAAGTCGACGCGCTCGTTTATACATAATATTATATAGGTATATATATATTATAGTGTGTGCAAAGAGCGTAGGGACTTATTTGTATGCATCCGCGAATCTATTGCCGGTCTCCCTTACACGCATATAATACTCGTATATATATATATATATATATATATACACGAATATACGAGTATATATGTGTGTGTGTGTGTACGGGTGATTTCCTTTTTTTTCCCGATCCGATTTAAATATTTCATTCGGCCGCGACGACGTGAACACACACCCGTGTTAACCTCGACGTCGTCGACGGCCCGGGAGATTTATTGCGTTTTTCCGTACGCACAATCCCCGTGGCGATATATTACTATGTGTATATATAGGTATCTCTTATTGTTATTAGTTTTAGTGTTCGAGTGATGTCAAACGTTTTCGGACACACGCGTTTAAGGTCGTCTTATCAGGTCTCAGCCACGGATAATGATATGATTATACTCGTATTATAGGTACTATCGTTAATTTTTTATATAATAATGTTTTTATTGTTTGAATTCAAAAATTTGACGGATAAGCGTGTGCAAAGCGTTTGATACGAATATAACGTTATAATAATAATTGTTATTATTTTTAGTATAGTAACAATACATGAAAAAAAAATGTTTTAAAAAGAATTACTCTGATGTTCGAAGTGGATCAAAATAAGTATGAGGGGGTGGAATGAACGGTTCAAACTAAAAAAGTAGAGTGTGGCAGTGGATAATCCTCTAACTTCTACAACCGTATTATTTTTATCGGATGCATACAAAATTGCGGTGAATTTAATTTCCTTTTTGAGTAAATGAAACTCAAATCTTACGTCCAAACTAAATACGTTTCATGACAAAATGTCGACACACTTAAGAAAATGTGCTTCCTATAGGAATACCTTATTCAAACTTCGGACTGACAACCTAAATGTAGTACTTGGCGAAGTTAAAATTTGGTTTGTTTTTGTTTTGCGTACAAAACTTCTTTAATCCGCTTATCACCAATCGGTTGAGTTCAGTTAATATGTATAGACTATTATAGGTAAATATTAACTGGAATCAATAAAACAGATTGTCAATACTATTTCGTATCATAGGTAATACAATACGTTATAAGTCCATAAGGTACACACTTAGTTACGATAAAGTCATAATGGTTTACATGTGTAGTGTGTACAGTTACACTACAGAAAGTTAATGCATTTAATTTTATCACCGTGTTGGAACTTAAGTATGGGTGTGATTTTCTTCGTGTAGGAAAACTTACCATTATGTTTACCTGCTATGTTTCGTGTGAGAACTTACTGAACCCCTATCATTAAAGTATAAACAGATAACATATATTATATATACATATATATATATATATATATATATATATGTGTAAGCAGTGGTGATTTAATATATGTTAGGATGTATATTATATACATATATAACAGCTGGTGATTTGAAAGAATTTTTTTGTTTACAAAAGTTAATCTTCCAAAGGTACTTTGATTGCCGAGGGGTGAAATAAACCACACTTATAAACGTATAAGTTTATGAAAATAAAATACAAACACTTCTTAAGATAGATTCAGCTTTTGATGTTAATGGAAATGAAATAAATATTAATCATAAACTTGTTTCTTAAAAGTATATATTTTAAAATAAAAATGTATTTTGAATACAAAGTAATAAGATTGGTCATAACTGCAGCATTGGAGTTTATTTAAATATAATTTTTTGGAAGTAAACTCTTAAATTATTTCATTAGTATTTATTATATCCAAAATATTACTTTCAGAATACAAAACCATTAAATTAGGTATATAGTGAAATTTTCCTTTTATCTGCCTGTTCTGAACTTGTTTTTTTATAATTATATTATATAAGAAACATACTAACCCACTATTGTTCGATATCCACGTTGGGCTCAGATCCATGGCTTATCCTCCCCCTCCCCTTTAATCTGACCATTGTTACGTGTTATAATTTTTGGTATCTTAAATCAAGACTATCACAAAAGAGGGAGTTATAGTTGATAATGTTAATATTATTGTATCATAATATTCTAAGTTAAATAATTAAGCTTGATAGGTACCTACTATATTTTATTCGGATAAACGAGAGAGAAGGAACTGGACCCCGGGGAACCTCTTTGTGATTTCCCTGATATAAAATATCATGGCGATAGAAGACATTAAAAAAATATGAGTTTGTATATATTTAAAAAGTATATTCTGTGAGCTCGTGGTTTAGATACCTCAACTGTCTACTACAAAAGAACGGAGAATTTATAAATGGAAACACGTGAAACGATGTTTCGCGAAAATGAAAAAGTACAAAAGGAAATCTTTAACGTAACCGTAGCGACGAAAAATGTCATCGATATATATCTCGAACGGTAGGCTAGGCGCACAAACGCATTTCGACGGAGCGCAAAGGATTAAGAACGATCGGTATAGGAAACGCCAGGAAACTTCCTGCCTCCGCGAACCCGTGGAGGGTCAAAATACTGTGAACGAAGAAAAATCTTATATATAGAACGAAATAATTTTAAGGATTCGTCCCCATGAGGACCATGAGTTGTGTTTCTGGAAGACAAAATACTTGTAGTCGAGGCCAGAGCTTGAATTGGAAGGAGAAATGGGGGAACGGAGTACCCCTTTTTAGTTATATCCCAATCAATACGAAATTTAAATATTCTGTTACGCACAATTTTTTGTACACTCGCTGCCCCCTTATACATATATTTTCCCACCAGAAAGCACTGGTTAAGCCTGCAGGTTATATGTGAACAGAATCTATATATATTATGATTAAAAGATAAAAAATATTACCCGGGTAACTATGCATATTTGTTCCAAATTAATATAATATTAAAGCGGATTGATGGAAAATGTGTTGTAAGTGGACGTTTCACACCAGTGTTATTTTTTTAAAAGGGTCAAAGGCATTTAACAAAAATTAAATACCAATTTGAAGTACTTCACAGGTGGTCTTCTCGTCTTTACGGTGATCGCGCGATCATGAAATTATATAGAAATTTCGTTCAAGCGTCTTTTCGCAGATTGGCTATAATAATATAATATTAATGCTTTAAAGTTTATACGATAGTGCGATATTGGAGCCAATTTACACTTATTATAAAATTAAAAGTGGGTAGTGCCTTAGATAAAATTATATTATATTCGTTTTATAATTCATTGAGTATTTATTTTACAGTTATATGAAGAACAAAAATGAATTTTTTCTTCATTAAACAGCTGTTACCTTTTTTGTTATACTCGTTTAAAACGGATGTGCCAAAAAAGTTGGTTTGCTTTAAATTGAATTCAAATTGCGTTTTTCCTCAAAAATTCTGGTGAAGTTCGTTTCATTTACTTCCCGGCTCGGTCTGACTATAAGCTACTGATGCATATCTATCGGAATAAAGTATATGTGGATTGTGGAATGACTTTCGACTGCCCAATTCGAATTTATAGACTCTACGCATGTCGCAGACCAAGCATGTGCATCTATACCATTAATAACGC
>NC_042493.1:32925015-32928109 GCF_005508785.2 Acyrthosiphon pisum | reverse complement strand
CCTAAATACATTAAACGTAATTTTTTTTACAAACAATTTTCATGTTCAAATGTTTTAATTATTTTGTTACTATATTCGTATAAGGACTTGACATTTTTCACCACTTCGTTGTATGAATAATAATCATAATATTATATTATTTCCTATACACAAAGCCATTTTTTAAATGTTTGGAGTCATTTTAAGCCATGCAGTATACCACAAACTTATTTACACCATTCTACGGTACGTCGGTATTGACTTATAATCCACTGGGCAAATTACATCCATACTTACTCAATGAGGACTGGTACACTTGACATCTACTATACAGCATAATGACTTTCTCGGGTTTTATATTCTGTTTTTAATGTATTCCACGTCTGCGTATATTAATATTATTATCGTATCTTTTGGGTTACATTATTTATTTAATATTTATATTATGCGTCCATAAAACTGCTCGTCATTTGTACTCTTTACTATTCTGTTATAATAATTATTTAAATAAAATAATATATTTTCTGTTTTTCCGTTATTTTTTTTATTTATCTTGATTTATTCATATTATTATTTATAACATGGAAAATTAAATCTAAAGAGAAAAATGTGAAATTAACTATAGATGAAAAGTGAAAAAAACACAAAATACTACAGTTCAAACAAAAAACTACAATAACGTCTGAAGAGGATTTTTGCAAATACTTTAAGTAATCAGTACAAATGAATATCATTTGTCATTGTGTGCATGTTAAGTGAGTGAAGCTTGTATAATTTATGTACATTTTTTTTTCACTCTACGTCACAAATAAAACATTCGAGAGAAGGGACGCGCGCTTTCGCCCCTCACCCTCAATCACCACGACCCTCTCGTTTTAAAACACGAACTCCGAGTTTAAGTTTTGAGTGGTCCCGAGGGCAGCGTGGGCACACACCTACCTACGACATACACGTTTTTGTGGTGGTATCCGGGCAGAAAAAAACACGACGAGAATACAATGTTTCGCATACGTGTCACCTTTCCCGCCGGCTGCTCAAAAACGGCTTGTGTTGTTTACGCGCTATAGGTTTCCCTCAGTCGTGTTTAATACGAGCATATATACAGGGCAATTGCATCCCACTAGAATTCTAATAGGTAAAATATAATGTTAATAAGGTACTAAAATGATCAAATCATCATAGCTACCCTCTCTTATATTTTAAATCTATTATTATGGACCTAAATGGACCTAACCTCTAATATAAACTTAATATACTAAGTATACATACATACATAACTTAACATACATATATACTTATGGCTATAAAAAAAACTACTAGTCTGAAATTCTATTTTTAATGCTTCGAAATATGAAATTAAATATGTATGCTTTCATTTAATAGAGTAACAACTTATAAATATTAGAAATAGTTTTTTTCAAAAATGTTTTGTAATAACTTAAAATTATGTAAAAGAAATATTTTCAATAATTTTAGTGTTTACCGATAGCTTTATACCTATTTTTGTGTGGATCGACGATTGTCGCACACAGAACATTGAACGCGTCCAATGCGAGCGCCGTCGAATTGATAATATATAAAAAAAATATAAATACATCTTCCGAGGTCGTGACTGTGTATAACAAAATAAATAAATTATCAACAAATTAATCAGACGTATTTGAAAGTTGATGTTACGTTATTATAATAATTATCTCGATGGCTGTCTGTATAATAATATTATAATGATGGCGTCCATTTTTTTTTATTTGACGGGATAAGAAACTTAAGATTTAAGGACACCGATCATTTTAGCATTGTAAAACATTCGATATAAACGTGACGAGATTTTTCAACGAGTCATTCCCTCCGACCTAAGTCGTTTTCCCTCTCCTACTAGCATAAATTTGTATACGCCGGAAAAGCGTTTTTTTTTTCGTTTCGTTTAATAAAGTGAAAGGAAGAAAAAAAACCCGAATAAGTTTATTCTAAGTTTTCGTTTTATTCTTACACAGTAGTAATATATTATAAAATATGAATTTACTTCGTCGGTTGTCTTTGTTTTGGATGTGTGTTTATTTTTCCTCGGTCGTGTTTAGTAGTAATTGTAGGTATAGACCAGCTACTATAAAAATAAATTTCAATGTTTTCAATGAAATTTGTATTACCTGTTCATGTAATACATAATAGAACGTAGCTGCCTTGGCTCTAGTCAAATATGAATTTAACACATCAACGAGTATTTTCTTCTGGTGTTACCGACACTTTAGTAATAATTACAGTTAATTATTATCAACAAGGAGGGGTGGGGTCAAATATTAATTGTATTTTCAAACTAATTGTAGGTACTTTGTAATGTTTAATTTATCGATATGATACTTATTTAAAATTTTATATCGTAGTTAATGGCTTATAATTTTGTTGTAGCACCACTGTTGAAAAAAACATATTTATATAATATTTTGTTGATTGCCACGAGTAGGACAATACTGGACTTATGGGAAACACGTGTTATGTGTATAGCTTTCTGATACCGCTGAAGTCATCTCGCCGCATGTTTGTCACGTTGGGTATTATGGTCTCCAATTTTCTCCTGGCTGAACTTTAAGACTTTTAAGGCTATAATATTATTACGAATACTAAATGGAAACTAATAATTCAACACTTAACATATTTACATAAATTAGTCCTTATAATTTGGATTTATCAGATTATTTTTGGCCACACGATAGTTATGGCCTTTAAAAAAATAATTCAAGCCATAAAACATTTGGTCTTTTAATACTACAGCTGCAGTAATCATCGTATAATATTCAAGTAATTCATATTATCAATCAGAAATAATAGCATGATGATGCATAATACACGTACGACAATCGCTTAAAATTCTGAACACCAAGACGTTTGTACTATACCACAGAGCATCATTAAATTATACTAACATTTTCAGAATAATAAAATTAATGGTTATAATAATAATTTTATTATGTCTAATGGAAAAGTTTTCGTACGATATTAACAGGATGATGTTTTTGCATCGATTTTTTCGAAAACCTTCTTTTTATGAATAAATGATTTGTTGATAAAAATAATGCATATTATGATTTAACCTCGATTTAAATAACCTAAAACGTTC
>NC_042493.1:32904610-32924965 GCF_005508785.2 Acyrthosiphon pisum | reverse complement strand
TCTCTATCACACGGCCCTCGTCTAGGTATGCATTTCGATTACGAATGACTATTAGTGTATAGGTACAATTATTCACGGCGATAACAATAATGTTATTTTATGTTTGGAAGTGTATAATACTCAACAGTCGTAGAGTATTATGCTATTATTATATCGTATTATTCGCGAGAATTCTGTTCTCGCGGTCCGTTTCAGATTTAATAATAAAACGAGTTTAGTGCACTGGTGCAGTCCAACGTGTATGTGAATACACGTTGTCCCTGAGTCACATTTTCCTATGTCTTCGTGAAAAGTGCAGGGTGATTCACCCAGCATATTATTATGCTCACCCCGATTTTCTTGAAATTACCGTTATAATATATTAATATATTTTCAAACGCTTCGATTTTCTCCCTACCAATTAACACGTAGAGTCACGCGATATAGGTACTAACTAATTTTTTTTCGAATGGCGACTCTTCGTATTCTATATATACTTGAAGTACTTACTGTAAAGTGGTAACTGGCCATTTTTTCGAAAACTTTGATACATATTAATTGTGAAATTCAACCGATTTTTAGTTATTACATTTTATAAGTGAGTAGTAGGTAGATTCTATCAATATATTAGTATTTAATAATGGTTTTACTTAAAACATGTGTAATGATTATTGTTTTGCAGACAGATATAAATATAGGTATTATACTAGGCCAAATTTTACAAATTTCAAATGTGAATAAATTAATATTATTAACTATATTACAATTTTTAAATCATCAAATTTATATTAATATAGACCCCATACCATTATACCTATAATAAAATTATTATAATTATCATGGACAGTCCCTATATTAACTACATAACGTTTAATTACTCAGAAAATACTCAACCAAGATCCGATGTAGGTACATCAACATTAAAAAAATAAAGCTTCTCAACTATTTATAGGTAGGGGTAACAATCATACGATAGGATGGTTTTCATTTAAAAGATATATAAATTGTATGAATGCAGTACCTATATACAATAATCATTAAATAATACAAAAAATCTTTGTATTTTAAAACAATATGATTCTGAAGTTTGGCCTGTAATCCGTATATAAATTATAAATAAACGTAGGTACCTATGCATATTGTTTTTTTAAACATTTTGTGTGGGGGGGGGGGGTGAACACCCAAATCCACAAAGTAAACATGCCTGTTTTAGTAAACTAAACAATCCAAAAATCCGAGTTTAAATAAAATTATTATTACGAGCAAAATAGGGGTGATCATGCGTATGCTTGATAAATCATTCCAAATAATATTATCGTAGTTAATGTCATACGCGTTAACCGCGAGCTTATATATAAATGACGACGTAATAATGTAATATATTTGAATAAAAAAAATAAATTGTAACATCATGCTGTCACCGTTATGATAATACACAATATAATGTACAACGTTGTTGAATAATATTTTTTAATTTCCATATGCAATTATAAATTTTTAATTAGTTCAGATGACTAAAGCAGTAAAGTTAATACGATTAATACATAACAAAATAAAAACATTGTATATTTTAATAAACCACATCTCGCCACTTTTTAATAATATAGTAAGCTTTAATGAGCGTCATACGATCTTGAAAATTACTATAATATTAATCTTTTGTTATAATTTTCAATAATATTATATGCTATTTTTATTTATTTTTATGAATTGAAAATATTTTAAAATATAATATTACTATAATGTATCTAAGGCTGGAAAATTTAAATATATTTTTATTGAAACACTTTTACTGTTTACTTAAGTTTATTTAGAAAAAAGGTGAGCTATAAGTTAAAAGTTAAAATTTACTATTCTTTTTAAACTTGTAAAATAAACAAGTTGATTAGAAAAAAAATAAGTTAACTTCATTAAAATGCAGTTGTTTATTTATCACAGTTTTTAACTGAATATGTATTATCGATACCAAAGCACAATAATTCAAGTGAATTTACACTAAAAAATAAACAGTTAATTCTTAGCGTTGAATATAATATATCCACTGAAATTCTCAAACACAATAAACTCTACTCCAGTCTCGAAGTCTCTTATTTCATTTGTTTCTCTGCTCAAACTCTACTTTGTTTTTAACTTATAGTTGTAACATACAAATGGGCATCGTACCCATATATACAGCCACTGCTGTATATAAAAACATATAATGTTTTACCAACATTTACCTAGGTAGTTGGTCTGGTTTAAAACATTATAATATACTTCTATATTGTCCCACTACAACGTATTATTAGTCTCATAGGTACGATTATGTCTGGGGATTTAGGGTGAACATGGTTGAAATGATATTGTCATATTATATAGGTGCACTTACCTATGGGTGTACAATAATATTGTCATCGAGTATCATAATATAATATATTGTTCTTTTCTTTATGATAGTATTTAAGTTTTATATTTCATTTGAACGTAAATATAATCGTATTAAACATCATCCTCGTTCAATAGACGCATATAAGCTCGTAATATATATTTCACAACATTAATTGTTATGGATTCAGATGGCTGAAATAGTAATGATTTATCCCAATCTGTATTTGTACAAAATATTATATCAGTGGGGCCGTACAACATTTAACTTATATGTATACAACCGTACGACTTAAACCTGCCTACGTCAAACGTGCAGTGAATGTTGTCACACGACCGTCGTTCGCGTCGTATTCTTAACGATCCCCCCCCCCCCCCCCCCAGATGAATTATCTATAAAACGTCATCAGGTTTAGTCTAAAACAGCACGCGAAAAGGTACCTGATACCTATGAAATAATAATATGTTTCATAATAAATTGCGCTCTATTAGATAATTCGTATAATTCGTGTTTATTTTACGTATACGCCCACTTAAAATATTATAAATGTGTGCTGATTGGTTTTCGTACAGTGATAAATTACAAACGCGACACAATGTTAAATCGTTGTCATTCGACATTGTACCCATTTGACTATTTACGAGCACGCGACGCATATCACAATATAGCGTGTTCTCCCTCTCCTCGACCACTACATTTTATTCTAATCCACTTTGCGACTAGTTCCGTCACTTCGTTCATCTACAAACACGTTAGTACACAGACAATACCCCTTTTTCGAGTGAACATTATTTAAAACAGTAGGTTCCGCTATATAATATGTAAATTATTGTATATACTGCGTGTCTGTCCGGCGGTTGTTTATACACATTTTGTGTGACTTGTTGATGTAATTTTCGGGTTATTCAAAATCGCTACCACTCCTTTGTAATTTTATCGACCATTTAGATTATTTTTGTTGAAACAACAGCGCTCCTCCAACCCCCATCACAATACCCCCAACCGTCAACGGTTAACCTCGTTTGGAGACCGAGCTCTATAATAATATATACATATATATCGTGTGTATACAAAGGCTCTCATTTGTTTGTGAGTATGTGTGTCTAGATTTATATAAACACAAGCTGCATACGGCTAATGGCTTCTAATGGCATACAAAAGTTAATGGAATTACTGTTAGTGTCAACCCGCGAGATTACAGGCATGGAGCTCGATGGTAGACGACGACGAAGAATTTTTGGTGTGTATAGGGTTGGCAACCGCGGAAATTTCAGGGAAATTTTTGAAAATGATTCCAAGAAGGAAAATTCTAAGAAATGCGCAGGCACCAAAAACTGTCAAAAATAAATATATTATCAGTTATTATTTTTGTTGTTATTATAATATTAACGTCACTTAATTTATGTATTTTTTTAATGAAGTAAACTAAATTATTTTATATTTTTAAATATATGTAAAATGTATTATAAGTTAATACTACGGTACATGATAGTTATTAATTATAATTAGGTACAGTTAATATTTTTCGCAGAAAAAACAGAGTAATTTTGTTCTAAGCATTTAAATGGCTTTAATATTGATTTATATATACTATTCGAATACTGATGAAACCGTAGCTTTTAGATTTCGAAAATAATAAGGAAACTACAAAAATCCTACTGTCAAAATTTGTAGTAAACTCATCACACATTTTTGAAATGTTTAAATGTATTTCTTAGGCGTTATTTAAGAAATCGGAGTCAAATTTGACCTGAATAAAGATGTCTTAAAATCAGCAAAAAAATATGATCAAAATCAGAATATTCTTAAATAAGTTTTGAATCGTTGAAATTATGTGATTCAATTTTTTCGTACTACTTATAGTATAACCTCATATTATTATAGCCGCCGTGCTGTTTATACATTTCCTGGGTTTTTGCTCCTTCATAAATAGCCAGTTACGACACCCTAAACCTAGCTCCGAAAAAAAATCGTTTATCGAGGAGTGTATTATTTATTTAATTGTGATTGTCCCAAAGAGTCTCCATAGTTTTTATTTGGGCAGCGGATTGCTATAGTTAATGAATGATAATAGTTATAATATTTTATATTGGATTAACGTTACGATTATGATGCCTCTAAAAGCCACACTTGTGATCTGTATTTACTATTTAATCTAAAACTCCTGCATTCCACATTTTCCAGTTTCCACTGCTGTGTAGGTATATTGTATAGATTATAAATTTTACTCTGGCCTCTGGGGGTGGCTTAACTTGATATGTCAAAATTATAATTTATTGGGCTCTTTATAAAAATATAAAATAGTGGTTAAAGCTCAATTTAAAATAGTAGAATTAATCATCATAAATAATACAATTTATCATTAATCGATTTAAATTCAGTATTTATATTTACTATTTAGTCGAAGACAGTTACGACAAATTCAACAAATCAAAGAACGACTATTGAAAACCTCATATTATTTTAATTAATTAATAGTTTAAAAACAAAATTTCTTGTCTATATAGTCCAAAAAAAGTTTGTCCACGGGTCTCTATTTGCTTTTTACATAATCCTTCTTTAGTATAGCGTATCACACTGTATATATTATATCTCATATTATTGTAATATCTATATACTTAGGTACGTATTCGAGTCATATGAATAATGTTCTGGTGCTCGAATTGTAAATGTAAAACTTCAAATGATAACTATAAAAATTATAGTAATTATAATAAAAAATGTCGTTTGCAATGACATCAAAAATTATGTACCTACCTCAAAAAAATAAAAACTTTCGAATTAATGAGTTTAGACACTTTAATGGATGACCTTATTACCTTTCGGCTATCGTGAGTAAATAGTCACATGTAAACATGTATTACATACAAATATAAAATATGTTTTAAACCTACAATTAATGGCGACCCATGTGTGAATTTTATTTGACCCGCGGTTAAGTCATTTATTTTATTAATTATAATATTTTATGAAGTGTCAAAATATGAGGTTTTCATAAGTTTTCATTTGTTTTTGTCTAAACTTCTTTTGGTTAAATAATATATGTTATTGAATTTCGATGGACCCCGAAGTTCCAATTTGGCTAAAAAAATATTAATATTAGTGTCCCTCATTTACTTAATTACCTTGTAGGACACTACACTAATAAGGACGATTGTGTTAACATAGAATAGAAACCGCACCCACTTGCCCTTAGGATACTATGTATTACACCAATATTAATTTTAAAATCATTTTTTCCAATATTTTAACCCAGCAGGGTTTGTTGCAGTAAGTGCACTTCAAATTTTGCAGATATTTAAACAGAAACCAATAATTTTTTGAGCTGAAGCAATCTGTATTTTTACTAAGCATTTCGAAGAATATAATAGAAATCGAATACTTGATTTGTTTATAATATACAAAACGCATTATATAACATAATGTTTAATGGTAATTCGTTGGCCACTAGCATCTTTGCAAAACTTTAAATGCCTATTATTAAAAAAAAATTATCATTATTAAATTGGTTTGATTATATACGTAGGAATATTGAAATTTATATAAAAGTTTTATTATTCTATTCCAAAATATAAAATTAAAAATGGGGATCAACATATTTTAAGATTGAAAAACTGCACATAATTATTATAAGTTTCCCGGAAAATAGCTACAAACACATGGTGAGTGTGAGACGTAAAAGCCATGAGATATGCCCAGATTTAACGCGTCTTACATCTCCCAAAAAGTTTAATACTTTTTCGAATAATGATTATTTGACTGTTAAAAGAATCACTCTGTGTGACATTGTATGTTGAACGTCGTCTGTAGTGTGAATTGTCAACGGTACCTATATTGCAATAAACATTATCGAGAAAAACAATATCGGCGATAATTGCTAATCCGTAACCAAAAACACAATTTTTTTTCTTTCTTTTCAATCACCTGTCGGATTGTCCACCGCGAAAGAGCTATTATTGTTATTATTTTTTTAACTTGATTGTTTTCTTTAGGTATAGATACCTAACCTAACCTATACATTATATACTACTATTTAGTCGCAGTGCTCGCTTTCAGTCAGTGAATTACTTCATTCCAAACAAAACACGTTATTACGTCTCTGAATATATTATAACTATTATTTTTTAGAATGAACTGACAAATTAAATTATAACATACTATTCAGGTAATCGCGGATATTTACACAAAATTAGGGGGGGGGATCGTGTCATTATCAATATAAGTTACTTATAAATGTATATTACTATACAAATAATACACCTTTTACCATAGTATATTTCCGATCAACATTATATATTTTATAATGTTTGAAAACTTGGGGTAACTGATAAGTTTGGGTGTTGATATCTAATTATTTCATAGTTTGCTACGAGCATAATGCATATATATGTATTGTACATTTCATATAATATATCATTATAAGATAAAATCATTCAATTTGGGCTTTATTATTTAATTATGTAGAATTTTGTATAGCTAAACTGGATGTCTCAACAGTAATTTTACTTTCCAATCTATAATATTTTACGTTAGTTTTTTAATTGACAATTGATTGCTATTTTAATATTACCATTTAAATATGGCTGTTTATTTTGTTAAAAGACAAAAATATCATATTAATATTTTATAACACTGCAGGGATATCTTCCAATTTTATATTATAATAATGGTACATAAAAATAAATACTATATAGTAATAATATAAATATTTTCATTATTTTCATAATTATAATTTTTATCTCGTAATTGTATCACCTTTTTGAATGACAGCATACATTTTAAAATTCATATTTCGATACAGATTATTTTTGGGAATGAATGCTTTGATGTATGAAAATTGAATTTTGAACTAATAACTAATTGGTTCTAATAATGTTTAAAGTTTAGATGAGGCACATCTATGGGTAGGTACAATGTAAAATGTTGTTACTACTCACTACTCAGCTTGAATTTCAAACACTATTGTTTAACTGTATATATATATAATATCACTTATGTTGTGTATTTAATAATGCATACAAATGGCTTGTGGCTTGTTCCGTTTATAACAGATAAATAGCTGATACACTTTTCGTCCGAATTTCGATTTTATTATATACGTTTGGATTCAAAACGGTGAAAACTTAAGAAAAAAACGAAAATTTACAGCGGTACACATTACACAGCATGGCCAGGGCCAGCGAAAGCATAATATTTTTTTTTTCAAAATTATCGTTAACGGCTTGAAACAAATATGCATATTTTCAAAAACGTCATCGGTTTTTGAAATATGACGAGCATGCGTTCTTCGATAAACGAATCGCTCAGTTTACAGGTGCCTGGAGGTATAATACACGTGTATTATATTATGTGGGTATGCGTGTTTGTTATGGTGATCCCTGATGATGGAAGTCGACGCGCTCGTTTATACATAATATTATATAGGTATATATATATTATAGTGTGTGCAAAGAGCGTAGGGACTTATTTGTATGCATCCGCGAATCTATTGCCGGTCTCCCTTACACGCATATAATACTCGTATATATATATATATATATATACACGAATATACGAGTATATATGTGTGTGTGTTCGGGTGATTTCCTTTTTTTTCCCGATCCGATTTAAATATTTCATTCGGCCGCGACGACGTGAACACACACCCGTGTTAACCTCGACGTCGTCGACGGCCCGGGAGATTTATTGCGTTTTTCCGTACGCACAATCCCCGTGGCGATATATTACTATGTGTATATATAGGTATCTCTTATTGTTATTAGTTTTAGTGTTCGAGTGATGTCAAACGTTTTCGGACACACGCGTTTAAGGTCGTCTTATCAGGTCTCAGCCACGGATAATGATATGATTATACTCGTATTATAGGTACTATCGTTAATTATATAATAATGTTTTTATTGTTTGAATTCAAAAATTAGACGGATAAGCGTGTGCAAAGCGTTCGATACGAATATAACGTTATAATAATAATTGTTATTATTTTTAGTATAGTAACAATACATGAAAAAAAAATGTTTTAAAAAGAATTACTCTGATGTTCGAAGTGGATCAAAATAAGTGTGAGGGGGTGGAATGAACGGTTCAAACTAAAAAAGTAGAGTGTGGCAGTGGATAATCCTCTAACTTCTACAACCGTATTATTTTTAACGGATGCATACAAAATTGCGGTGAATTTAATTTCCTTTTTGAGTAAATGAAACTCAAATCTTACGTCCAAACTAAATACGTTTCATGACAAAATGTCGACACACTTAAGAAAATGTGTTTCCTACCTTATTCAAACTTCGGACTGACAACCTAAATGTAGTACTTGGCGAAGTTAAAATTTGGTTTGTTTTTGTTTTGCATACAAAACTTCTTTAATCCGCTTATCACCAATCGGTTGAGTTCAGTTAATATGTATAGACTATTATAGGTAAATATTAACTGGAATAAATAAAACAGATTGTCAATACTATTTCGTATCATAGGTAATACAATACGTTATAAGTCCATAAGGTACACACTTAGTTACGATAAAGTCATAATGGTTTACATGTGTAGTGTGTACAGTTACACTACAGAAAGTTAATGCATTTAATTTTATCACCGTGTTGGAACTTAAGTATGGGTGTGATTTTCTTCGTGTAGGAAAACTTACCGTTATGTTTACCTGCTATGTTTCGTGTGAGAACTTACTGAACCCCTATCATTAAAGTATAAACAGATAACATATATTATATATACATATATATATATATATGTGCAGTGGTGATTTAATATATGTTAGGATGTATATTATATACATATATAATAGCTGGTGATTTGAAAGATTTTTTTTTGTTTACAAAAGTTAATCTTCCAAAGGTACTTTGATTGCCGAGGGGTGAAATAAACCACACTTATAAACGTATAAAGTTATGAAAATAAAATACAAACACTTCTTAAGATAGATTCAGCTTTTGATGTTAATGGAAATGAAATAAATATTAATCATAAACTTGTTTCTTAAAAGTATATATTTTAAAATAAAAGTGTATTTTGAATACAAAGTAATAAGATTAGTCATAACTGCAGCATTGGAGTTTATTTAAATATAATTTTTTGGAAGTAAACTCTTAAATTATTTCATTAGTATTTATTATATCCAAAATATTACTTTCAGAATACAAAACCATTAAATTAGGTATATAGTGAAATTTTCCTTTTATCTGCCCGTTCTGAACTTGTTTTTTTATATTTATATTATATAAGAAACATACTAACCCACTATTGTTCGATATCCACGTTGGGCCCAGATCCATGGCTTATCCTCCCCCTCCCCTTTAATATGACCATTGTTACGTGTTATAATTTTTGGTAATCAAGACTATCACAAAAGAGGGAATTATAGTTGATAATGTTAATATTATTGTATCACAATATTCTAAGTTAAATAATTAAGCTTGATAGGTACCTACTATATTTTATTCGGATAAACGAGAGAGAAAGAACTGGACCCCGGGGAACCTCTTTGTGATTTCCCTGATATAAAATTTCATGGCGATAGAAGACATTAAAAAAAATATGAGTTTGTATATATTTAAAAAGTATATTCTGTGAGCTCGTGGTTTAGATACCTCAACTGTCTACTACAAAAGAACGGAGAATTTATAAATGGAAACACGTGAAACGATGTTTCGCGAAAATGAAAAAGTACAAAAGGAAATCTTTAACGTAACCGTAGCGACGAAAAATGTCATCGATATATATCTCGAACGGTAGGCTAGGCGCACAAACGCATTTCGACGGAGCGCAAAGGATTAAGAACGATCGGTATAGGAAACGCCAGGAAACTTCCTGCCTCCGCGAACCCGTGGAGGGTCAAAATACTGCGAACGAAGAAAAATCTTATGTATAGAACGAAATAATTTTAATGATTCGTCCCCATGAGGACCATGAGTTGTGTTTCTGGAAGACAAAATACTTGTAGTCGAGGCCAGAGCTTGAATTGGAAGGAGAAATGGGGGAACGGAGTACCCCTTCTTAGTTATATCCCAATCAATACGAAATTTAAATATTCTGTTACGCACAATTTTTTGTACACTCGCTGCCCCCTTATATATATATTTTCCCACCACAAAGCACTGGTTAAGCCTGCAGGTTATATGTGAACAGAATCTATATATATTATGATTAAAAGATAAATAAATATTACCATGGTAACTATGCATATTTGTTCCAAATTAATATAATATTAAAGCGGATTGATGGAAAATGTGTTGTAAGTGGACGTTTCACACCAGTGTTATTTTTTTAAAAGGGTCAAAGGCATTTAACAAAAATTAAATACCAATTTGAAGTACTTCACAGGTGGTCTTCTCGTCTTTACGGTGATCGCGCGATCATGAAATTATATAGAAATTTCGTTCAAGCGTCTTTTCGCAGATTGGCTATAATAATATAATATTAATGCTTTAAAGTTTATACGATAGTGCGATATTGGAGCCAATTTACACTTATTATAAAATTAAAAGTGGGTAGTGCCTTAGATAAAATTATATTATATTCGTTTTATAATTCATTGAGTATTTATTTTACAGTTATATGAAGAACAAAAATGAATTTTTTCTTCATTAAACAGCTGTTACCTTTTTTGTTATACTCGTTTAAAACGGATGTGCCAAAAAAGTTGGTTTGCTTTAAATTGAATTCAAATTGCGTTTTTCCTCAAAAATTCTGGTGAAGTTCGTTTCATTTACTTCCCGGCTCGGTCTGACTATAAGCTACTGATGCATATCTATCGGAATAAAGTCTATGTGGATTGTGGAATGACTTTCGAATGCCCAATTCGAATTTATATAGACTCTACGCATGTCGCAGACCAAGCATGTGCATCTATACCATTAATAACGCAATAATATAGAAAAAATGTTTTTTTGTTTGAGTGATGTTATTATTATTTCCAAATTTCCCTTAGTGTATAATACTCTTTATTACAAAGTTTTTGTAAAACGTTTTATTATATTTTTGTTATAATTTGTATGGTTATAATATTTCAAGTTTTACTTTTCTGAAGCAATACTTTTGAAGAGTATTTTCAATTATGAAAATCGAATTTTATGCGCCGATGGCTGTTGTAGTAGAGAGGCTGCGTGGCACATGACACACGGCTATGGATATATACCCCACAAAATGTTGAACCACTACTCCACTCATCTAAATATTAAATGCTTTTAACTTAAATACTCGTTTAAAATTTTTACTATATTCGTATTAACTGGCTTATATATCATAATATTTTGTTACGTGTAGGTAGACGTTTGTGTTATATATTACGAGGCACGCCATTGTTGCCACATGGAAACTCGTTATTCGATCGAACCCTTTGACTTTCAGCCGATAGCTAAAACAACGTCTCGAACTTTAGGCGGATTCGGGAAAACGCCCATAACTTTGCTATTACCCCCGGCAAAATTTCAAAATGAACATTGAAAACCGTTTAAGACCGTTTAAAATAAACATTACATAATATTATAATATTATACATTTCTTTGATGTGTTTTTATTTTTGTCGGTTTTCGATTTCATAGGTTATCCGCACTATAGACTTATTCTATAACGTGTGTGTAAAGACGTGTTCGGAGTCTTTCCTTACGTTACAAGACATATTTTTTATTCAACAATATTCAAAATTATTCGATATAAAAACATCAAAAATGTATGTCGATCTTAGATTTAGGGAGGCACCTATGCTGATTTATGAAAATAGAAATAAGCTATATAGTTTAGGATAGATATGATATAGCTTTACATATTACATAAGTATTGGCATACAACTACAATTTTGAACAAATAATACAATTTTCGATTTTATTAAATATCTAATTTGTATTGATGAATCGCAATATTTTATTTTAATATTTTTTATTATACCTCCATTTAATATGAGCTACCATGCTGGATTTTTCAATAGCATGTACATTTTCATTTTGTCTCAGAACATATTATTTTCTACAATTTGTTTTATTTAATACTAGTTGTGAATTTTTTTCTACCTGGATCTATTATTGCTTATAGGAAAATTGTTTTTAAATATATTTTATCAATTATTATTTGTATTCGTTATATTGATGGGTAGGTATAATAACTTACGGAAAAGTTTCGTATAGTAACATAATATAATATAGTTACAACTTAAATTCGTTCACGGTATCCGTTTCGTAAAAAGTTGTTCGTATCGTGTAATATTACGCCGTATATATGTATAAAAAAAACAAATATTTTCGTTTCGCGAAACTCGTGAAATTTCTATATACACTTCGGACCAGAACACGTCGTAGAGTGGATGCGACATTGCAAGAAACGTATACGAAATACGCATAATATTATTAGATATATTGTATACGTCTAATATGACTATTGTGGCATTTAGTTGAAATGTTTAAATTATATCATTATTATTATTATTATTAGTTTGATGTAGATGTTTCAGTTCGTTAAATTTCGTGCACGTACTTACAACACACGTCGTGTATTATTGTATGTTTCGGTTGTCCATATTATTATATATTGGTACAACACACGTCTATGCAGACTCGGTGCAACAACTACGACTCTTTTTCTAGGTAGGTAACGGTTTATTATGTAAATTCGATAAATATCTCATAAAACACCATGAATAATGTGTATGCGTTTTCCGACAAGTTTCCAACGTGTGTATAATGTTTCACATAAAAAATAATAATAATACATAAACCCTACGCGTTAACAAGAATAAACATGAAAAGGAGATCCGAAAAGACTATCATGATAACAATAATAATGTTATTGTAAAGGTAGGTAAAATATACATGAAACCCAAGTGTGAATTTTACATTAAATATTATTATTATTATTTTTTTACATAGGTAAGTATAGAGCCGTGGTGAAAATAATATAAATTATTCTATAATAGGTATTTCGGCTATCAATATAATATTATTATACAGAGGAATTATTCCTAAAATGATTACTTATTAAACTTTTATAGTTTCAAAAAGGTGAACCACTTATTTTACTTCAAAGATGGTTCAAAATTGTTCAATGTCGTTCAAAAAAGTATAAAACTTACAAATGATAACGATAAAAAAATTGTAAAAATACGCATTTTTCAATAATTTTGATTCAAAAATTCTATATAGAACGCTAATACTTTTTCAAGATACTGAATGTTTACAGTTAAAAAATCCTAATGCGCAGTATTATACGCCCACGCGAGTATAATATTATGCGATTTTAAACGATATTTATTGTAATTATTGTTGTTTAAATTAGATATTATAAATACCGGCCAATGATAACGGGCTACTTACTGAGTTGATTAAAAATGTGTCTTGACGGAGCGAGTGACATATTCTTAAAGCTAATGTAAGTACCAAACGAAGTGTGGCGATAATTTTTGCTGTATTTCACTGATAAAATGTATTGTTCTAATATTTTGCAATATCCAAACGCGTCCCACATGACATACAACATTAAAATTTTAAGAAATTATAATATTTAGTGACTATTTTAAAGTGCTTGAATAATGAATATATTTGACTAATAATATTTTATAAATATTTTCTTCTCATTATAACAAAATAATCTACTATAATATTGTGATTGCATAAAAATGGTGACTTAATATGTTTATAAAATTTTAATTTTAATTTAACTCCATCCATTACAGTGACTTCCTCAATGACGAGGTACAATATAATTGATTCCTACTGTACAGCAAAGCAGTTAACTACTTTTAATTTTTTTTTTTTTTTATGCAAGTATAGAATTTTAGCAATGACCCAAAAAGTGTGTACCTATTGTTTTTAATATACAACTATATTTTGTGGGAAAATCACACTGTAGTTCACTGATGCGTACCTATTACAGAACAGTAATTCTCAACCGGTGGGTCGCGACTGCCTTGGAGGTCTCCAATTATTTATAGTGTCACCAACAATTGATAATAATGCATGTATATTAAAAAAAATATGTGTAAAACAATTTAATATGTATCTCATTATGTCGTCACTTTAAAAATGGCCGATAACCACTATTCTAGAATAACGCACTGAACCGACATGTTGATATTCTTGAACCCTTAAACTAATCTAGTAGCCGTCAAATGATAATGATTCGTCACTCGTGGGTTCACGTTTTCACTTTAGATATCTACAGGAGGAACGTTTTTCGTTACGAATATCAAATCGATAGCAGTTTTAAGATTTTTGTGAACATCACCTCGGGTTGCATATTATCATAATATTATTATTACGGTGGTTTTGAGATTCGTTCTGGAAAACGCAACTTACACGGTGGAATTCATCGTATTCGTTTTACTCTTTTGACTGCAAACTGTTCAACGTCTTCTTCGATTTACTTTCGAAAAAAACAAATCAACATCAAAGATATAATATTATTTAAATGTTTATCCGTACCTATAGGAAATATAAAAGTTTTATAACTGCGTAATATGTTATACATTTTGTTATTGTCAAAACAACATGTTATTGCATTGTGTCGATTTTCATCATAACTAAATAACTATTTTTATTTTTGTTCTTAAATGGAAAATTGCTAAAGCATAAAATATGACAAAAATGATTTATGAATTAAAAAAACTTTGAACAATTCAGTAAAACCGTGGGTAAATCTCGTAAAAACATGTGGCCAATATTTTTATCAAATTTATTCAATTCAGTTAAGGTTATGCGAGTTATATGGTAACGTTTAAATTAAAATTTTATCGTCCAAAATTTGAAAATCTAAATCAGTTATATTATAATAATATTATGCAGTTTACCTACTGCATTTAAATGATATGCTAATGATACTGCGCACAGGTACGCAGAGACTCCGTCTAACTGAATGCATAGAGTCTGGAAAGTTTGTTGCTAATAAGTTATAATATTATTATAATATGAATTCGCGTTCGCACAATATCTCGTATTTTTCAAGAGCTCGTTGAATAATTATTTCGATGTCCAGGGAATTCCGTGGAGTTATTATATCGTTTGATGTTCGTCTCTTCTCGGTTCGTTTAAAAACTTTTAGAAGTATTAGCATTGTGGTCGGTGGTTAGCTTATTCAAGAGGACTATGGAGACTGTATTGAAGCTTTTATTCGAGATAGCATAACAAACTAATATTATAATTTATAAATATTGAATGTAACATACAAGTTGGATTTATTCTTATTAAATACTGTACCTACTGCATATTCATAATATATCATCTCGTATGTGGTGATGCCTATCAAAGGACATTAAACCGATTTTAGTGGCAAAGTATTATATTATGTTTTATGTTCTTAGATAGTTATGGATTTCTGTTTTCAATGTCTTAACAAACATATCGTACTATTATAATTCATAGAAACTATTATTCCGGTCTGTAATCATCAGTAATTGTAGGCATCACAATTCACAAATAGTTAATTTTTTACGTCATAATATCGATAAATTATGCAATCATTTACATAATTTTTTTTCCTTAATATTATAATATCTTATAATATTATGATTTTAAATTATGGCATGCGATTTTATGGTGGCCAGATGGACTAGAGCTAGATACATATTTGTATTGGTATATTCCGTATGTACTCACTTAAATTAGTCCTCAGGTTAAACACATTTTATTTTATTGTTAGTATTTCTGATTATTTTGAAATAATAATTTTTATTTTAAACAGAATAGTATCTTTTCTTCATGGGTTATCATGGCACTAAAATAGGGCACATTGCCTGTATGGATCGTCGTCCTTGTCGGCTTCCCCATGTATCGTTTATTGTGAATAAACTGCTGCCGATTGTCTTGATGACTACGCTGATTTTGACCAGTTCCTTGGACACACTAAAAATAAGGCTCTATCCCCTTAGTTTCGAATTATGCGCACATTTTAAGCGCCATAACTTTTGTTTTACTTAAATCAATATAAATATTAGCACTTTATATTGTATACATTTTTCACATCGACTAAAATGTAATATTTTTATCCAACGATAGCAATGTACACAAGACATAGGCATTGAAACACTTTGTTAAAATCGAAAAAATTTTCATTTCATGTATAATATTATAATATCATAAAATATATGATAATTTATATGGGTTCATGAGCACGCCTCGCAACAAAACGACGGGGTTCAAGCTAACGTTTGCTCTTCGAATACGGCGTTATAAATAAAGATGATAATAATAATAATAGTTGTATCATACTATGCAAAAAAAAAAAACACGTAAAATATAAACATACAAATATTTAAATATGCAAAAATATGCAAAAAATAAATATAAAAATCACTTATTAATTTATTAGCAATTCATTTGTAAACACGTTAATATTTATTTATTTCTTGGTTGTTATATCAAAATATATTATGCACTTATTAAGTCAAATTTATGTACCTAGTAATAAAAAAGCATTATTAGTATGCAGTTGTATGGATTTATTTAAAATACAGTTTTATATAAAAAAAATCCAAACAAAAATGTAGTATGGTTTAGATGTCGTGTAGTGTAATATTAGTATGTATACCAGGATAAATTTAACTACAAAAATGTATTGATATTAAATTTTCAAATTTAAAACTACTGTGGTCATCTCGTAGCATGATTGAGAATATACATCAAAATAATTGTCTCGTCGTTACATTGTACTCTTTTTGGTGTATATTTAAACCAAGGAAAATCTACCACTTAATTTAATTTATTCTATTTACTCATATTATATTTACCCATTATTAATTTGGAGAAGCCATAATTATTTGACAGTTTATTCGTAAACATTATAATTTTGTAATGTTTCGAGGGAGTGAGCGTAGTTGATTTTATTCAACATGCACTTTGATCATTAAAACATAGTTTAAAAATATAATATCAAATTATAAGTTTAAAATATTAACTAAAAAAGTTACGTACTTAATATTAATAATCATGTTATACCATATACCGAAGCATGAGGTCCGACAAAGTTAATGAAATAATTAACTATACTACGTTTAGTTATCAAGAGCTGTGTTTGAATAGTTAATGTTAAAGTTATTTTTTTTAATTAATGACTTAGATACACTGTTAAAATCAAGCCATGATTTTATTTAACTTGTCTTGGTTAGTCAAAAGTTATTTTGTTCTCTATAGAATTCTCTGAATTCAGATACTTAGAAGTTAGAACTAATTTTATACATTGAACGATAAATTTGTTTATGCATAATAATTCAATCCTCATTGTATGTAGGTACATATTATATAATAGGCATATATGATTTTAAATAAAAGTTGTATGAAAAAATGTATATAATTTATTCACATATTAATATTATGTTATACAACTATAATTAGGTATAAACAACTAAATAAGTACTTATTAAAAATAATGAGCTTAGTCAATAACTTAAGAATAACTTATCAATACAAATCGATGACCACCAAACTCACCAAATCTGTACATTTCGATTATTTAAAAAATCTACATTTCTACATCCAGTAAAATATGCGGCCTTTGACTTAGCTCTGAAGAACTGTTTTGTAAAGAAAAAATATTATTAAAAAAGAATCAAAGGGCTCTTAAAGCCTTAAATCTCTATATATATAAATTTCTATACCTACTCAGATATTATAATAAAGCATAATATAATGTTCAGTTATATAAATTGTTCTGCCAAAATCGGTTTTTGAACATATTATATATCTGTGAAAGGCAACATGGGTACACATCAATATGTATAGAGAATAGGAATATATTGAAAAAACCACGCAATCGATCAGATATCTGGAACAGAGTGCGGTGTACCTATCCATAAAGTGTAACTTTAAAGGTGCCGATAAAAAAAATAATAATGAATCATCTCGAGGCCCTGACTTTCAGGGTTTATTTTAATGGTCACGTTTCACGCGTATAACGAAGAAATCACCTATTGAGCTGTAATAGAATATGAGTAGAATTACTATACATTTTATATTATAATGGCATATGTATGCTTGATAAATATTTTTTGCAAATTCCACATTCTTTTTACATTTGCAGTATTTCGTCTTTATAATTATTGATTTTTTTCTTGTTCACTATTTATAACTACTTTAAACTTCGTTCGAGTATAAGACATTAGATAAAAACCCATGTAATTTTTTTTTTACATTTATGTAACAAAGTTACTTTTTTTATTGAAAAATAAATGAATGTCATTAAAACTGTATATGAGTAACAAGTACAGTATCTTCTACTTATTAAAACTAACTTACCCAACACTGAAACAAAAAATAATTGATATTAAAAATACAATTTATATATTATGTAATAATAATATTTGTAATTTTTTTTAAAAAATAATCAATTAAAAAAATACAAATAATAATTTAGTCTATATTATATAATTGAATTTTTACAAGCTCGACAGAACAATATCAAACTAATACATTTTCTTAATTACCTATATAATATTGAAACTAAAAGAGTGTTTTTAAGAAAAAAATTATTTTAACTTTGGAAGATATCTATAATAGTATTATTATTATTTTATAACTGGAAAAAAGTTAAATTAAACTAAATTTTTTTTTACGAATACTGCGTGTCTTCGGTATAACGTCTCTCTCTCTCTCTCTCTCTCTCTTCGCTTACGAGTCACATAAATCAAAAATTGGTAAGAACAATATTGCGCCTATTAATTATAGTCTGTTGTAGATATAAGTATAATATTCAATGGCTTTATGATTACATCACACTGTCTCTAAAAACGATATACCGTCCGCACCGATCAACTGCGTAGTTCGTAATATTATTACATGGCGTTATACATGTGTAATAAATCGACTGTACCTGTTCAATATAATATAACTATACATACGTATTTATATATTGTTATTAAATCGGTGCTATATATAATAAATATTATACCTATCGTGCGAGCCCTCCTGATTTGCATTTCGTTGCGTGCCGAGTTTCGGTTTCAGATTCCGGTAAAACAGAGCATTACTCATTTTCACACTTTTTTCTTCTCGAAATACGACTTGTTCACACGATATTTCTTCGGACAGCAATATCATATATGCATGTGTAGGTAAACTACCACGTGAGTGTGCAACGTGCAATACACGATGTACAAGTGTATTATATCAACAGATACGATTTTTGAAAATATTAATACATCTTTCTTTAAAAGAAAAACGCGATTGAATAATAATTATGTTGTACCTACTATTCAAGAATAAAAATACATAGATTTACAACTTCAATATCTTTTATGGTAGGAGATTAAACAAGTTAGTACGGGGGGGGGGGGGGGAGGAGGCTTAAAGTGAAAAACTCCCAATAGGTGCTTTTCTTAATAATTGCGAAAAACCAATCAGTTATTTAAACGAACAATAACATATAATTAAAGATTAAAAGTGTATAGAAATTAAATATTATTATAACTACAATATTATTGTAGAATACTATTATATTCTTTAGGTACAAATTTTGAATGTATAATAAATAATACAATACATTTTTCTTTAACGAATTTCATAATTTTATTTTATTTAGGTCATATTTTCATAAATTGTTTAGATATTTTAAGGTCATAAACATCGTAACCCTATTTGTAAGTTATAACAGGTAGGTATATAATTTAAACGCGAATTAATCACCGGCAGGGGTACGATAAGTTTCGTGGAAACAAATACAAACGATAGCATATTATTATGTTATTATAATTTTTTTTATATTTTTATATTTGAATCGGTCCTCTAATCTAATTACGTCATGTTACAAGTGTTATATTATTATACATATGTGGTGAACATCTGTGGTTTCCATATACTTATTATTTTTTATGTTATTATTGTTTTTCTGATTTGATCCACCGTGCAGATTTCGATTTAATTCATAAAAAGACAAATGTATCATGTAGGTACAGCAAATTTTTAATAAAAATAAAAACGGGTTTTTAATTGTTTACAAAATTATTAAATGCATGTAAGTATGACTCATAGATATTTAATTACGAAATTCCCCGCGCATTACAATTTTTTTTCGTTTTATTTTATACG
>NC_042493.1:32897434-32904510 GCF_005508785.2 Acyrthosiphon pisum | reverse complement strand
CAAAATATAATAAACACAAGGTGGTAGGTATTTCACCATTATTTTAATTTTATTTCCATTTAATAATTTTTTAAAACAAAAACTATCTATTATATTAGAATTATATTATTATTATTGTTTAATCTACAACACTATAATCGTGTATAAGGTTTTTTCGTTTGCATGAAATCATATTGAAATAAAAAATAATCAACCTTCAAACCTTAGAACTGTTGTTTAAGATTTTAACGACGTCAAGTCGTGAGATAATTCATATGAAATATATTTTAAAAGGAAAATTACCTAGTCCTACGTAAATATGTAAATATTATTTAAATACTTCTGTAATTGCGTGCGTTTTAAAGTTTTGGCAACTTAGCGAAGAGTATATTAATAATAGGCAGTATGGCCTTTTCATCTACAACAAACAAGGTGAAACATCAATCGCAGCCGTTTTCTTCCAAAAATTAGATACGTACCGAAAGAGTCTACTGATAATTTTATTTTATTGAAAAGAAGATACGAAACAAATGTATACCATCCTTCCACCATTATTGAAATAAGATATTTTCATCTGATTGTTAATTTGATAAATTGGTACCAATCATTTTCTGGCCAAGAATATTGTTCTTAATATTTCTATGTACAGTTACGAACATCAAAATAATAATATGAAATTAATTAGGAACATTTAAAATCATTGCGATTAAATGTAGTAAAATATATTTTTTTATAATAATGAAGAACTACATAATAACTTATTATTAAATGAACGTTAACAAACAATACTAAATTTTCCAATTAAGTACTTACCTAAGTATACTTTATTGATACTTGGAGTGTTATATATAAGAACCTATACCTAAGAACATTATATACATAAAAGAAACAATATATTTAAAAAATTAATATATGATTAAAATATTAAAATTTGATTATTGTATTATCAAACTTCATTATAACTACAAAGTTGCTATGCTTTCTCAAGAAATAATTTTCGTGAATCATGTTGCTTGCTGTAATTATTATAGTCCAGCAGTTTAGTGTGTGTTTGGCCTATGTGTGTATTTTAAGGTGCTCTTCAATTTTTATACTTAGCGCGACCCTGTCGTGTCGTTGGATATGATTTCAAAGCATCTTAGGTGCATATTATAATATATTATAATGATATAAGTTATATATAAAACAAACAGTTCTCACTATCGGAAACCAGCTTAAATTTTGATTACACGAATTTATTTTGCTTTCCAAACACTGAACAGTAATACCTTACTTATACCTGTATTTTTTTTTTCAGTAAGACGGTCCTAACCAAACGTGGTCCCCTCATTTAATGGTTAAAAAAAAAATGAATGTGTAAATCTATAAATTGGTTGAACTTAACCAATCAACAAATATAAGGCATTTTAGAAAAATATTGCCACAACAAATTTTCAGTGGGTATTGTAACATAACATATCCCCGTTAGTCCTAACCTTGAAGAACATAGGAAAAAGGTGGGTAAGTGGATGTCGCTTTGCTGTACAGTAGGTTACAAGTGGGTCACTGTATAATGGATAGTATTAAATTTGAATTCAATGATATAATATCACTGTATAAGAAAAACGATTCTGAGCGGAGATGGTTTGTCAGTCTAGGTATTAGACATACCTATTGTAGGTAGGTATACTTATCTATAGTATTAAAAAAAAATTGACCTATAATAGGTATTAATAATAAATAAAATTCTAAATTAATCATATCACAATATCCATCAGGTAAAGCGTTATACATCAACAACAAACCGTGGTATCATCATAGATATATAATAGTATACTTTAGATTTTAGAAGTTTCAAGTACCCACAAATAATATTATACAATCATTACAATCACAATAAAATAAATAAAATAATTATTCCAGGTTTTTTAATATGTAATTTCGTCCAAATTTGAACTTAAAATTACTATAAAAATAAACTGTGCTTATGTATTTCTTAGAATTTTTGGTAACAGAATTAAATATTTACGTGGAATCTTGTTTTAAATTTTCAATCCTTAGATATAAAAGTTGAACATTTTATAAATTTTCAACTACAAAATAATTATTCAATTTAATTATAATAATAATTATAATATAATTAAAATAATAATTTGATAATCGATACATATACTACTATTACATTTTGCACAGTGGAATAATTTCGTTTCGTTGTTTAATTGCTAGGTATTTATAGACACATGGTCACATGTGTATCACGTTATAATGCTGATAATACGATATAATTTTATAATAATAACAGCGATAAAAAATAACCTACCTAATGCTATTTTTCACAATTTAATAATATTATTTCGGTATTTTTCGGAAATACTTAATTCACTAAAAATTACAATACAAAAATACACGATATTTTATTAACAGAACCGACATTTTAGTGAAACCCTGTTATACTGACATCATATTTTTAAAAGAATTATTTAAAAATATATTTTTGATAAAAAAAATTCCCAAAAATCGAGCTAAACTGCATTATTTAAATATATTTGTGCAATAGTGCAATAGTGATTAACGTTTATTACGAAGTAATATTATATTCTTAGTTACAGCTACCATAGGAGATTTGGACTTTATGTGTTGTTTCTATAAAATAGGTATATTATATTAGTACCTATAAATAATAATATATAGTTAAATAAGTTATAAGTACATAAAAATAGTTTGCCAATTTAAAAAAAATATCATGGGGGGATACGACACACAATCCCCCCGTAATTACGCCACTTCAATAGTGCACTTGTATGCTCTTAATTTGTCAAATACCAAAATTTTAGTATTTTACACTTAACATTTTTCAAAATGATGTTCTTATTTGTTCAAACTGACTTTACTAGATCGAAAAAATGTTTAATAAAAAACCATTAATAATATGCTCAAATATGCATTTAAATGCAATGACAAAATATGTTAAGTAAATAAAATTTTCAGTATATCATTAGTATTAATTATTAGTGTTCTGAAACATATTTATACATCTCTCACGCTGTTTTCGACCGTTCTAGACAAATATGAAAAACTAGGAGTCCTAAACCCTAGTTATTACCTACAAATTTAAGGAATATAAATACTATAACAAAAACATTCATAAAAGTCATTTTCCTTCTAAATTTCGTATGTTTATACAGAAATGCTTAAGTATTTAAAATACATTTAAAAATTAAAATGCATATAAAGTATTTAAATAGGTTGTTAAAACAGTTATCCCCTGACGTCATGTATATATTAGCATTCGCTATGGATAGTCTGTCAGGCTGCGGGGGCATAACATGTATATGTTATTGCAATACATTTCATTTATTTCAATAAACGATGGGAGCCAGAGGAGTATTAATGATAACGCGGTCCTCCTCTTGCTCTTGATTAAACGTAAAAAAAGAAGTACTTAAAACAGTTAACAATAGGTATAAGTAAAAATATAAGTATCATTGTGCCGTGACTACTGACTTACACACTGTAAAATGTATCTACATGTATTTACTATTTATTATTTAATTATAAACTGCAACAGGTATAGGTTAGTCGCTAGGTCAAAATATTAGATGCCTATATATTTATTATATAACAGATAATAAAATGTTTAATATTAATTAATATTATCTAGATTGTTGCTTGTTACAATTTAATTAACTGACTTAATGACATGAAGTAAATATTGTTGTTTTAATAAAATTTAATGAGTTTTTATAACATTATATATCATAAATGTTTAAAATATAATAAGCAAATCAGTATGAAACATTACTTTAAAATAATTATACAAGGTTAGCAATACCTATTTGCTTTTTTTGATTGTACAGTGTACATAATAATATAGAACTATTTGTTAACATATTATATTGTACAAAAAATTAACTTAAATAATCAAACACACTTTTTAATTCTGATCGGAGGGAGAAACGTATTCGTTTTACAATTAGGTACCTATGTGTTTTTTTAAATAGAACCGGGTGTCCCAATATAGCGACAAAGTGACCCATATCATAACCCCTTAAAAAACTGTGTTTTCTACGAATTACGATAAGGCACTTAAAGCTTGTTTAATACACTATGAAAGGTATAGCAAAAAAAAACCATTCTTCGTTATAATAGGTACCAATATAGGGCATAGGCAATGTATGGCCACTGTAGTTACTGTGTCACGTAACAATGATGCAATAAAATAAATACTGTGGCGTGTCCTATATATTGTAATATATCATTTATTACAATTTTGATTACAGTTATGTTCCTTCACATTTCGATGGTTCAAGAACCAACGTATACGGATAGTGATTATTTAATCATTTATTTAAAATTTTTCATTCTGTCGGCTGAACTGCTGTTGCATTCTATGACTAGTAGTCCGAGTTGCCATTATCGCAATAACATGACGACGTCTTTGACTTCATCCCAGATTCAGAATGGGCTCTCTGTTGAGTACTTGGGTGGTTTTCTTGGTACCGACTGTAAGATTCCCGCGTCGTCGTATTAGATTCCATCCCATATGGACGGACGTTAGGTGGACGGACGTTGGGAGGACGAACGTTAGGTGGACGGACGGAGTTCGAACGATCTGCCAGTGAACGGGTAGATGTTGACCAATCAGGCGGCGAACGTGTACTTATTGAACGATTGTTCCGATCAGCCTGCGGACATGCGAAATTCGACCGATCCGTCGATGGACGTATAAAGGTCGAAGATGCTTGTGGTAGAGTAAAAGACGAATGACCGGCCAGTGGACAAGAAGAGTTGGTACGATCAGTTGGCGCACCTGAACCGCGTGTTGAACGATCGGCTGGGGCACGTGGACAACTTGAACGCTCTGATGGACAGGTGGGTATTGGACGATCGGCTGGGGTTCGTGTACAACTTGAACGTTCGGGTGGTGGACAGGTAGAAGTTGTACGATCGGGTTGCGCACGTGTACAGCTTGAACGCTCTGTTTGACAGGTAGAAGTCGAACGATCGGCAGACCCGCGTGTACAGCTTGAACGATCTGGCGGTGGACAGGTGGGGTTTGGACGATCGGCTGGGGCACGTGTACAACTTGAACGCTCTGTTGGACAGGTAGAAGTCGAACGATCAGCAGGCCCGCGTGTACAGCTTGGACGATCTGGCGGCGGACAGGTGGGGTTTGGACGATCGGCTGGGGCACGTGTACAACTTGAACGCTCTGGTGGGCAGGTGGGGATTGGTCGTTCAGGCGGTTGACAGGAAGAGGTCGAACGTTCAGAAGGTGGACAGGTGGAGGTCGAACGATCGACAGGCCCGCGTGTACAGCTTGAACGATCTTGCTGTGGACGGGCGGTGGTCTTACATGTTCGTCGCTTTTTCTCCAACGGAACTTCCTGGACTTCCGAATTGGTCTGCTGACCTGAGTCGCTGGTCACCACCGTCCCGAAGTTGATGATGATCTGTGATAGTTGGCGGTCTTCTGTATCACAGATAGATGGTTGCGAACGCTGATCGTTCTGGTGACGGTGCTGAGATTGATTCATTCCACCGTTGTTCGGCAAGCAGAGCTGTTCCGACGATCGTACCCACTCCGGTTCGGGTTTCGGCCGATGTACATAGGTTGTGCGGTTTTTGCCAGAGCTGCAGTTCGACGCCGGAGGTGCCTGTCCGCACGGACCACGCTGTCTGTCTTTTGAATCATTTACCTCGGCACATGGATTACGCCCATGCTGAGGACGCCCGCTGCTCACTTTGATCCATTCCGGAATCGGTTGTGATTTTAAGAAATCGCATATACTCATTTCGGTTCGTTCCTCACGTCCGCCGCACACATTTTTTCGTGGCTTAGGTTTTTCCTCGCATTTTGATATAAGTTGGCAACAGCATCGGTCCGACTTGCACACATCCTTATCGTTTTGTCCCATCGTCTGGTCCGTTAAAATACTATTATAGATACTTGTTCGTGGGAGTCAGTGTTACACGGCAAAATTTTGTTTTTATTAATAAATTTATAATTTTAATTGTTTAGATATAAGTTGCATTTCATAAGTAATTTTCTTGATTTTAAAATATTATGCGTATCTGAAAATTGTTGTGTTTGTATTTTTTTACTCGGGTGCAATAATATTACAACGTTGCCTAGAGAATACCACTCAATAACATCATATTATAATTAAAGACCAGACTTTATTGCACTAAATTGTGGGCAATTCATCTTTTTTTAACAAAATCATACATATCACGTATTTGTTTATGTATTTTCAAACGTTTTCAACATTTTGATGTAATTTTTTTTTTATTTTAAAGCTATTTAATTGTCCTATCAAAGTATCAACACTCAGACATATTATGCAATTGAACTAGAAATGCACTAATTATTTTTATTAAATTAAAAAGTACCTAGAAAAAGTTGGCAAAAATTAGTATTTTTTAAAGGAAATCATGTATTATTCCAAATAATTTATTACTTAGTATGGGTTTATGTTTTTTGTATTATTTTACTGAATTATACTGAATTATTCTGAATAATACATTAATATACCTAGAATAGGTACCTTGAAAGTTTGGTTTTCATAATATATTTCTGTTAATCGTTACAATCTTAGTTTTCCTAGGATTGAGTATGTTAATTGTTCGTCAATCGTTTAATTTTATACTATTCGGTAAATTGTAGTTGTCATAATACAAAAAACAAAAACTCATATAGTTAATAATAAATTATTTGGAATAATGCACAATTTTAAAAATACTAATTTTTACCAACTTTTTTTCTCTTTTTTCTTAATTTAAGAGGATGTCAGCGCACTATTCGTTTTCTCTCTCTGACCCACGCGCAACATAGACAAAACGCATTTACGCAAAATCATTTTTTTCTATGCGTTTAAATAATCCTAGAGTAAAGTCACCTATTACAAAAAACATAGAGAATAATATTTTTGAGGGAATGACATATCGATTTTATATTTTATTATTATTTGACTTTGTATTCGACATTCAAATGCCCCCCCCCCCCTTAATCCGGGCTTGTCTAGAGTATACCTTGTCATTGAGTAAGTCATTGTAAATTGTAATGGAACACGGATGTGTTAAATTTAAATTCAGTGATAAAACATTACATTGATCTA
>NC_042493.1:32882532-32897334 GCF_005508785.2 Acyrthosiphon pisum | reverse complement strand
GTTTACTATCAGGTTAATAATTAGTATATAATAAAAGATAAATTAAAAAAAAAAGGGTGGGCAGGTCATTACCACTCTCCTGTACATTAGGTGTTGTCTGGTTCATTATAATGGATGTGTTAAATTTGAATTCAATGATATTATATCATGGTATAAAAACAATTCTGACTAAAGCGGTCTGTCAGCCTATTATACTGCTGAGTATATTTTATAATATTATTGCTATTGAAGTAATTTATTTTAATACTAGGCATAAGTAATACAGTAGGTTGAATTAAATTTTGGCAAAAATATTTCATTTAAAAATGTTACTGTGTGTTTAAATTATAATAATATACTTTAAAAGTTTCAAGTACCCACAAATAATACTTTTAAATGATAACAAAATAACTAAAATCATTATTTTTTGTTAAAATATTGAATTACGTCCAAATTTGAACTTAAATCATCTATTAAAACAAAAAAACTGTGTTTACTTTGTCTCAGAATTTTTGGTTTCAGTATGAACTACTTACCAGAAATATGTTTTTTTTTAATTTCAATCCTTAACTATAAAAATTAAAAATTTTTATTATTTTTAATTAGGTACCTATTTGTGACTTGATTACTTTAATATGTTAATATTATTATAACAACTTATGAAGAACCTTGCATTACATTTTTAATTAAGCTGAAAATGTTTTATCGAAAATTATTTGAAAAAGAAATTGAAAATGTCTCATGTCACCTACGAATAGCTCAAAAAGAGTCAATATATTTAAAATAAATTATGGTGATTATGAAAATTATTGAAAAATATGCTAATTTAAATTGTAAATATCTGGTAAAAATGCGATGTATCTAAGTTTATTTTTTTTAGTACACCACCAAAATAAATTGCGTAATAATATATAATATACAATTATACCTTTCTCGATAACCCCCTTCTCGCCACAAGCTGGCTTAAAGAGAAGGGTTATCAACCAGTGCCGCAATAACCGGGTGTGTTGCGTGTGTCAATCACACGGGCCCAGGGCCCCAACCCATAATTGGGGGCCCAAAGATAAAAATTTTAAAATATTATATAGAAAGAAAAAAACAAAACCATTTTTTTATAATAATAGTTATTAATAAAGATTGGACAATAGATCGGTTTTGTTTTGTACACAACAATACAACATTATCATACATCAACGTTTTTTTTTCAGCCTGTATAAGTTGTATAACCGAAATTAAAAATAGAAAAATAAGACTAAAAATATAGATTAAACTAAGATTTTATAAGACTTTCAAGTATAGCTTTTCTCAATATTGGAAGACAACAAACAAATGATATTAACCTAGAAAATATAATTGACAATTTTGCAAACAAAAAGGCAAGAAAAATGAATTGTTCAGTATTTATTTTTGAGTTGACTGTTAATGTATGGTACGTTCAATTTATTTATTATTTAATAATTATTTATATTTAAAATGAATAAAAAAGGCTACAAATTATTACATTTATTTATTTGTAAATACATAGGTACTTATACGTGTTTCAATTATGTTAACCTTATTTTGTATGAGTAAAAACTCAAAATTCCAAAGTATGTTTTCAAATTTGGAAAAATTAATTTTTAAATTTTCAAGAGTGAGGAGGGGGCCATTCATTTTATTTACACACGGGCCCAAATCGGTGTAGTTGCGGCACTGTTATCAACTCTTGTAAATACCTAGTACCTACTATATATTATAATCTATTGTACAGATATCTACTAATTACTATGTTATAAAGATTGTTATAAATTAAATCATTATTATTAACTACAAAAATTTACAAATAGTAATGACATAATAGAAATAATTATAATTATTTATTATACATTTATTCTTAAATAGTTAAATATACATATTTTAACTATTTAATATATTTTTTTAAATTCAATATAAACCCGCGGCACATAGATCCCGGGCGACTAAGACGAGATTAGAAATTGCCTAAGAATTTCCCCTTAAATAATAGCCGTAGCGAGGACCAGTTTTAAGGACTACCGCTCCACTAATTTTTGCCACCTGACAACTCGCGGTCTTGGAATCAAAGAGTTCTATGTGACAATATCAAAATTGTTCAGTAGAGTGTTTTTAATATTTAAAAATTAAAATAACGTATTTTTGCCCAAGCGATTTTGAAATATTTGACATCAAAAAATCCGCAAACTTCCGTGCTATCAATTTATTTATAGGTATTGCAAAAATAAATCCTTTTAAGTACTCAAAATATTATATTCCTAGTTATTCTACTGGTAGAACTTTTTGTTCCCAATTCTATTTTTAAAAAATAAAAGGTTCTATCAATAGAACATATGAACAAACGATGTGTTTTTTTTTAAATTATTGATTATAGGTACTGAATTGGCCATCTTGGGTAGTTACCTATATTCGTAATTAGTACCATCGACGCACCGCGTGTGAAATGCGACAATTTTTATAAATAACAACAACAAAGTTGCACGATAACTATTGTATATTTACATATTATACTTATTTCCGATAACACTTTTTGTTTCCAATAAGAATTTGGTTTATTAGATAACACTTTTTGATTTAACACATTGAGTGCCAGGCCACAAATGACAAAACTGACCATTCTGACCGGAACATTTTTTTTATAATGTGTTCACCATATAAATGTGTATCATATTCAATACACACGGCACAAATAAATATATTAGTTGTGTATTGAAATTGATACACATGGCACTCAAAGTGTTAAATACAAATTTAAAAACAAAATGTATCCAAAACATTGCTTGAATAAGGGTCACATAGAACCTTTTGTTTCTGGTAACTTTTTAAATATGGTATCAATTACATTTTTTTTAAGACTAAAAGATAGAGAAAAATAAATCTTGATTGAACAGATAAAAAATCCATTTTTGAAATATTTTGATATAGAACTCTTTGATTCCAAGCCCGCGACCTATGTAAACTGTAAGTATCAATACTAAGTATAGGCACCTAGTTATACAATGCGAGTTTGATGAGTTCAGTTCAGACGACGATGCGATGACTATAGGAACTATTGACTACATAAGCCCCTATATTATATACACTACAATATATAGATTTAGTGAATACCATTGATTGTAGAAACGTGAAAGCACTATTATGATGATAATAATAAGACGTTGGCAAATAAGACCCGATTATTATCTGAATAATCAAATAGGTAAGTCGTAAGTGCGTGTACCTATTGTTCGGGGTTTCCCATGTACGGTGGCGGAACTCTGCGAAGTACCTACTTGTACGAGCTCAAAACGATTTCCTTTGACTGACGAGATTGACAACGTTTACACACCAAACTTGAGTTTTGATAATACCTAATATTAAAAAAAAAACTATTAGGTTACAACGAAATTGAATTCAACTAAACGATATTTGTATGATATAAGATGAAGATAGGTACTTACCTAACAGACTCGTTTATCATCTTTATGTTGTTACTGACATACCTACTATGTATGTTGTACTTGATAGGTATATACTGACAGACAGTATCCGTTCAGAAGCATTTTTCGTAGGTATTTAGGGACCTAATAATTTTTCAATTAATTCAAATTAAACACATACATTACTGAGATGACTTGATGAACGTCGAGGTAACTATACACTCCAAACTTACTTTATGAAATGTGATATATCGTAACGTAAATGTGCGATATTTATCACATCTCAATATTAACCCAGAATGGTTATTATAATATTATAGTAATATAGTATATTAACCGTTATATTTACCTACTTTCCACCTTGCTTATATTTATTTTCATCACGACTTATTTAAATATAATATTATATATTCACTTAAATATTATATAAAATGAGATAAGCTCGAGTGTTCTAGATAAAAGTACAAATTTCCACTTTATCAGATTCTAGAAACATTTATATTTAATTATCTGTATCTCATCAGTTATCTATATGATATTTTATTTCTCGATTCTCAACACAAGCTGTATAACTCAACAATAAAAACTATACACAGGTACCCATAGGTATAAGAAAAATAATACCTATTATAATCATAGTTTTCCCAACAATCAGATAAGTATTAAGTATATATTATTATATATCTACCTTAGTATCGCCATCTTTTTTAATTTTTGATTTTGACATGCTGATAGTAGGTACATATAAAGAATGTTGTATATTTTTATGGATTATGTTCTTTTTTAAATCTGACTAGGTGATCTCGTGATTTTCATAAATTATTTTTTTGTAAAATATTGTCGAAAGATTTTAAATTGTTATTATTAGCAAAAGCACTTTTTAGTTTTCTTAATTTTTATTGTCTTATTATAAGAGTAGGCACCTATTATAGGTGGATAAGAACAATGTAAATAGTCCGATTGGGCTTAAATAATTGAATTTACCGAATTTACGTATAGGTAGGTATTAGGTACCTACGCTGGTAGGTATTATGGTATTTATATATATTATATTGTATTAACCATACATTTTTGTATTTATCATTATTATTATTTATATAAATAACTATAATTTAGCAAATTATTAGTATTTCTAAGTAATTAAATTTAAATTAATATCAAAACAACCTGGAGTTTATAAACTGTTGTCAAAGTTCCAAAAAAGATACACAAAACGAAACAGAAAATAATATTATACAAAAAAGGGTCATAGAGAAATAAGGCAAAATGATTAAACCACATAATATAAAAGACGTTTATTTTAGAAAATACGAACACAAATATTATAAGATGTTTTAAAGTTCCTATGCAGTGGAAGCTAATGGCTTAAAATAATTTTACCTATAACAATTTAATTTGATACAGTTGATAACTTATTATTTAGGTAATATATTAAAAACGATTGTAATAAATGTAAAATTAAATTGGAAATAATATTATATTTGAACACAATAAGTTTCATTGAACAAACAACATTTCTATAACTTTCATTCAAACACTATATGACCTCTCACTTTTTTTCAAACTATTGTTGAGACTTATTTTTTTATGAGAAAACCCTGCATCTCAAATAGTATATGTGGTATACAAACAGCTTAGTTTTTTGCTGGTTGACCACGCGAAATACATTTATAATATTGCGTATATGTGATCCGTGGGTCTGGATTCATGAAGCCACGGAATAATTCATAATTTAAACTTTAAAAAAGTTAAGCCCCCGTAAAAGAGAGGATACCAATATTACAACGTCTATAAACTAAACTCAATAGAAAGAAAAAACATTTCAAAGAATAATAGTCGTTAGGTAAAGTTTTTGGTTTTAGAAACATAATATCCAACGACCCGTCAAAGTTGCGCTAAGTATAAAAAGAATAGTCTGCCTTAAAATACACGCGAAACTGCCGGATTACAGGAAGCAACACGATTCACGAAAAAAAATTATTGAGAAAGCGTAGCAAATTCGAAGTTAAATAATGAAGTTTGAAAATACAATTATCTAATTGGAAATTGTACGTAGAAATGCATATGGTGTAGTTTTTCCAATTTAACTATAAATTATTGAAGCGTATTTTCAACATTTTATTAGATAATATTCCCCGCAACCCGAATTACAATGTACGATCCGACACCTATAGCAACCAATAAAAAAAAAAGTAATAATAATTAGTACTAATTTCTACTATGTATTATATACGCAAAAAAAAGAAAAAAAAACATCATTGTAAAACCAATAGGTATGTTCTCAAAATAAGAAGGTAGGTATCATTGTATTAACAAAAAATGAGTGATATCCCAACATAAACAATCCACCATAGTTCGTGTAAAAAAACGCTAAGTATAAAAAAAGCGGTTCTAAAAGTTGTGACATAATTTTATAAGTCTTTGAATTATAGATATAATTTATGTTAAAATAATCTGCTGAAAAATTGATAGTAAAATCAAGGTAAGTTAAATTTTTTAGCAGATTATTTTGTCATAAATAAATGTTTTTGTTGGGATAATATATTATTTGAAATGTCTGTGATTTTTTGGCACTCTATATATACAAATTAGATAGATAGGTATATGTTTATTTTTTGCCACCAGTAACATTTGTAGATCGTTTTATTATAAATCAGAAAAGTTTTAAAAAAATGTTCACTTGTAAGCACAAATACATAAATAATAAAACTTGGCCAATACGACGACTGCAGGGTGAAGAAATTAGAAACTGATTGTGAAATAGTGCAATCGACAGAGAAATAATTAGACGGAAACGTTCATGTTTTTTTAAACATTTGGTATTTAGGTATCGTTTATTTTTAATGAAATCTGATTGTGTGAGATGGATACACTTTAATTCTAAAATTATGTATCTAAATTCTAATGTTATAAAAATATAAAATTATAAAATAACAATATAGGTAGTTACAAAATATATCTGCGTTGGCGTGTCGATTTGGTGTTGCGATGATCACAAAGCGAAAACAAAATTGGACAAAATCCTTACGTCTAATACGCGTCTAGTGCTACAGGAGTCTGTCAGGTGATCATGGAACAGCGGAGCCAATGCGGAGAGCGAACACGACCTGGACGATGTGGTCGGTCAATGATATACGCACTTGTTGCTGGTGAGACACTTGCCCAGGAGCGGCTCCAGGGGGGCCTAGGGGCCGCCCCCCCCAAGCCCGTATTTATAAAAAATGTATATTGTTAAAAAAATGCATATTAAATTATTATAATATTGTCATATGGGCTATATGGGCCATAGAGGTATAACGGTGTATACGATGTACCTGCTGGGTAAATGGACTAAAAATAGACGACTTGAATTTGTGTTGTAAAAATTTTTGTTTTCTTTTTGTTATAAGATTTTGTGAAATTATAACTTGGTCCCCCCTAACCAAGGCTCTGGAGCCGCCCATGCACTTGCCTGATAATATCGTCCAAAATAACAGGTGATTATCGATTGACGACGGACGCTCGTTCGGAATACTCTAATATAATAACTGGCGTGGCTTATTATTATAAGCAGTCATAATATATAATGATGTTTGTTAAAATATTTTTCAAATTATTTATGAATTTTTGTTGAAAATCGGCGCATGGACAAGTGGGCAGCTACTTTGCATTTATTTCATAATTACTACTATAACCACGTATTAAAAAATTGTTGAATTGTTATTTTTATCATTTTAGAGTCTTCAACCAAATTATACTTATACTTATATATATATTTGACTGCACACACAAGATATATCGTATAATAATGGATGATAACACAAATCATGTTGTTATCATACAACAAACATAATGGATAAATACATTTATCCCTCGACGAGGCGAATTTTCTTTTGTGAATCAGTTTATTTCTATCGAACATATTATTTCGTATTTTAATACACCACTATAATAATAAATTAATAATATAAAATTTCACTGTGACACACTAAAGTCTAAAAGCATTAACTGCTCTTAGTTTACACATATTTAATTGTGTGGACCCGGGTAAAAGCCCTTGCACACAAATAAATAAGTCACATAGACGATAGACGACACGTCATTCCGCGAGTAATACGATACTATTCTTATGGCAATAATTCGGTAGGTATTTCATTCACTATTGTTTGTTCTCGGCGAACGGCCTTAAGTAGCTTTAAACGTCAACCTCCACTATATATAGACCAATGAAAATAATACTATAAATGTAATAGCGTTTTGTGTATTAAAACTGTTTTCTATAACATAATGGGGTAACGGGCTGGTTTTAATAGAAATATACCGCGTGGTACACTGCTGCAAGTTTATAACAATGATAATATATTATTAGATACATTTATTATTATAATATAGCAATATTGCACATTGTACTCAACGAGATCATTATTATCTATATAATATGGTTAATAATAATAACTACTCAATAATAGCAAAACTACACGTCATGAGAGGTTTATTATTATCTACATTCTATATAATATTATTATATCAGGCGGGGATCTATAAATCTGAAATTGTCGGAAGGGTAACATTTTTTCAGGAAAACCTACTTTTATACTTTTAAATCGCGCGCAGTACGTTCAGATTTAATGTGATAAAAACTCATCCTTACTAAGAATTATTGTTCTCAAACATAATTACAATCAAATCGCTGATGCAGATATATCAAATAGCTAAACGTCACCATATAAGATAAATAATAATATTATGTACTGTGTTTGAAATAAATTACAATAATGATATTTGTCTGAAAAAAACAGTCTAGTCCATGTGTAATGAATATGTATAGGTTCATGTATAATTAATTTAATATAATATAATTTTCGAAAAATATACCGAAATAAAATAAGATACATAAATTAGGGTTAAAAGTAAAATGAATATCAGCTGTTTTGTTATAATTACAAACATTCGTTACCTATAAAAAGAAACCCATTGTAATTATTATTCTAAAGGGGGGGGGGGGAATTGAATCCACGCTTGATTATACACCTACGTAACAATGTATAGTACATCACATCAACATTTTTGTTTGTTTTTTTTCACGTTGCTATAATTGCACATAATTATTATGTTGTGTTATGGTCATTCAAAAATTTAAATTCCAAGTTAATATGTATAGTTATTTGGGTGTTCATTAATTTTGAACCAACTATAACATATTAACAGTAAAAAAACTAGATATTTTAAAGACATTTGTAAATAATATAAATAAATGTTAGGCTTCACAATTGTTTTTGTACCGACTGGACCTCGTAAATCTTAAGAACGGCTTTGAATAAAATTACTACCTATGTGTGCCACTAATGTCTGGTATCCAACTCGTGTACACTGCGAGTCACACGTAAATTGTTTTCTGGATTTTATCATTCAATAGGTAGCTGTTTTAAATGTTACTATGGTCTATGATGTATTGATATATTTGGACATTTAGTACCAACTCGTCCAGTATGCTGAATATCTACCAAAATATAAATATGTACATATCTACTAATATCAATTAAGTCTAATTTATCATTTTCCAATTAAATTATTAAAATTAGACGTTATAGAAGTGAACCTTCAGTAAATTTGACGACAAAAATAAAATGATTAGTCTGTTGCAATTCGTGTGGACTGTGGATCTAAATTAATTATAGTTGTATACTTAAATCACATATTCATTTATAATATAATGAAGTTAGATAATGCATTTTCATCAATAGCATAATATTAAGTTATTAACATAGGAACATACCCATAATATAAAATTACGGTGGGTAGCATATATTTGACTATAGAAGTAGGTACATAATATACAGACATATAGGATATTTTTACTGACTGCCGCAGTACGCATATCCTCGATCAATAATGACGTATATACCCTGTGGACTTGTAACACGTATAGATCATATTATATTGTTTAACGACTGCAGAATGTATAATAGTTAAATAAAAAAAGGTTTGATATACGGAATGCAGTTAAAGTATATGCATACAATATTGGAGGAGAGTGATCAGCCATCCGATCGACGTGACACGGGGTATGACTAACCGTGATAAATGGGCAAAATACGCGTATGAAAAATGAGAAAATAATATAAGTATAATAATATTGTATATCATATCATACCTACTATATTATGTACATACCCATCATAATAAAGTATAATATGCACGTGCTCCATTATATTACGCGTTTGAACGATGGTAAAATTTGGTGGCTATAGGTGAAAATCCATCGATAATAATATTATATAGATAGGGAATAATAATAATAATTTCGTCTAAACGCTTCAATGGTGACATGGCGTATTGTATCTATCGATATTTATTGATTCGTTTTAAATAATATAACAAGACAAAGCCTCATAATAACAAACATAATACTGCCTAGTATATTACCTAGTATATTACCTAAACGGTAGAGTAAAATATTAATAAATTAATAAAATTGTACCAACTGATAATCAAGTATTTTAAATAACCAATAATTATGTTCACCAAAGTGAGAAATTAAAAATCAAAAATGTAACCCCAAAGCAGTGGCGTATTTAGGTTTTTGTCTGGTGGGAAGCATGATTTTATCCAGTAGCCCCGTTTTTAAAGTTAGAAGCCTGAAGTTAGGACTCAGAAAACTTTTATATATTATATATGGAGGGATTGATACCCTTGACCCCCCCCCCATAAATACCACTGCCACAAAGTACCTACGAAATTTATCTTAATATGTTAGTTATGTATCATTTGAACGATTATTTTTATTCGCCCCGTTTTGTTATATCATATATTCATATTATATAAGATCAAATATGTTATAAAGTACCAAAAAAAATGGTTGGTTAAAATATACATATTTATATAATAGGTTTTATGTATAAAATTATATTTATTATATTATTATGTCACTATTAGAACACATAAAACGTTAACTTTGTAGGTTATGTGGGAAATGTTTACTTACTCAAAAAAGAAAAACAAATACAATCTGGTCCTAGTTGCACTCATGTGTATAACTGTATATGTCTAATAGTCTATATTACGTCGTCGTACCATAATCGATGCCCAATGGATATATTTAGTGTGAAACTAAGTTTTTCAATCACCCGCGTATTCTGGCATTAAACTTAGGTACAATGAAAGTATGATTATATCCTATGACACCAATCTAAAGCGAAGAGCATTTCAACTAATCCATCATACGTTTAATGTACCTTCATAGGCGTTATCGTGGTCATTAATCATTAGATAGTTGGAGTATATTCCGTTTTATAACATTTAGATTTTTTAGTTTACCTACATTTCAAAATAATAATAATATACTTTACTTACATAAGTACACCTATAAGTATATTATATGATATTGCACGGACAATACCTTGTCGCGACAAGACTTGCGTAGACAAGAACTGTGTACACAGATATTTACAATAAACTAGATTTCTAACTGATGATAAAAAGATAAATGATTATCCACCATTTTAATCGTAGCCGATTGAGATTTTGTCTTAAAAACTGTAAGTATTAATAACGACAATAACGTCTTGATGCAGTATTTTTTGAATAATGACTTGTCACTAGTAAGTTGTCAGTTTTCTGTTGTATCTACCTACTCTTGTATATTGACTCTTATGTAGGTACTGTGTAGTAAGTTGTTTTGAGAATGTGCACTGAATTGTGCTTTGACATATTTTGACATTATATCTTCCAATAATGCCGTATAAGTACTGTGACGATGGATGCAGTAGCCGCGACGGAGTATATATGGTTAGATAAAGATAAAACTATTTATGTAACTAATTACCCAACACAAATATTTTTTTAGTGCATAGAAATTGCTAATATAAAAATTCAGTGAAAATCTTCTGTATTTACGATTATTTTTTTAGAGTTATAATCTAACCCAACCCCATAGGCCTGCATATTGCTTAGTACCACAGAATATGAAAATTTGTACTTATTACTAGATTTTGAACTGGGGGAACTTGACCGACATTTGTGGGGGGCTAAGCCCCCCTATTTGCACCAATAGGAGTACGGGTCTTACTTTTGAATATATTGTCGAAGATTTTATGAAAATCGATGGAAAATTGTGGATTTGCATCAGGGTCACCGTTTAAGCTATTTTATTTTATATAGTAGATATATTTATTAACATTATTTATAGCTGATCTAGCATGGCGTTGCTTACAATAAATTAAATAGTTCCCGTATAGAGTTACAACAGCCCCGTTTTAAACTCCGTTAAATGTAAACTATACTTAACTACGCATATTTCAATACATTCATTATTTGGGTAGTTTTGACTTAAATGCAAAATTTAAAAATTAGGCTTCAAGGTGCACATTCTTGGCTAATTGATATGAGTAGCAAAGGGATTTACATGTAAATTCACTAAGCATATAATATTTATTAGAATAATAGCTATTTAAATCTAATATAAGAAATGTGCACAATTTAAATTATACTTATTAAAATAACACCAATTTTATTTTTCATATATTTTACCGTATTAGGTACCTATACTTTTTACATTTTATCCCATATTAAACCATATTTATAATTGTATATATTATATAGTGCATACCTACCTACTTTTTGTTTTAAGTTTGTATTTTAAATAACTACTTACGTGGTTACGTTAAATTACTTTTTGGAATACAAACTACCTATTTTAAAATCTCAAGTGTCAACAACTTTGCAGGCTGCAGCGTAGGTATATAATACAATTCATTTGCAGTAAGTTCACAATTAATACTAATACAATAATTATTATAGTTACAATAATATTTGTCTTGGATTCTTATATTTATTATATCAGAGATAGTAAATTAGGTACCAATGTTCGAATCTAGGTACTTTGACTTAGGTACATCGGTTTCATATGAATAGTAATTTTTAAAATTTTGTTTATATAATATATATATATATGTAAATTTTAAGAGCATATTTAAGAATAAATTAATATTTTGTAGCATTTTATAATAGTTATTTTTAAATCATATTTAGAAGGTTTTTGTTGATATTATTCTGTTCCTTAACTATTTTATTTATTTATTTAATTAATGTATATATTATAGTCGTTTTATATTTACTTCAGATTATTTTTTAAATATTATTACTGTAAATATATATATCTATTTGAACAAAAATCGGGTATTATAAATGTATATTGTTCATCAGTTTTTCTTCTGAAAAAAATTATTTGGAGGGTATTAAATTGTATTAATCATTAATTTTTAACATCTAATATGAGTATGTTGTTATTAATTCATCTTTTTTAAATTATTTTTTTATTAATTCGCATTGACGACAGTAACTTAGTGCTTAGTGCTTACGTTATATTTGATTCATTAAAAGGTTCACGGGTACATATTATAGTTTTATCATTAGGTGCCGACCACAAAGTATTTTTGATTGTACAAAATTAGACTATATTATGTTATAATGCGTATAATTATTATAACGATTAGAAATTAGAATAATGTTTGTATGACAAGGTTCATTATTTATGTTATTTGCACTTAACTAATAATATTATGATTTTATAATTGTATTAAGATGACAAAGTCTGGACTTATCTCTGGTGGTCTATCATACCTAAGAATTATTACCGAATACCTGCAAAAACAATATAAACAATAATATTTGTTTTCATTATTTATCCTACAAAGTATATATTTCACAAGAACCCGGAGTCTTACAAATGCATAAAATAAAGTAATTACCTATAGGTAATATAGTAGAATATTATTCAATTTAAAACGAAATCGTGTCTCAACTCATTACTTAGCGGTCGATGATTTTTATAATAAAAAAGTTTTATTACAGATCCACATCATATTGTTTAAATAGAAATATATTGGTTTTACTGAACTTTGGTACCGTGATACGCGCAATGCAGACTACCGGTATAAAAAAACTGCATTGGTAATTCGTTTGGCGCCATTAGTTCTCACCTTGATATTTAATTTTCGCCGAGGATATGATTATATATTTTTTCCTGATGCCTACTCGGCCGAGTATCGGAGGAAATGAGCTAAATTGCAATCTTGAAGAAACAATTTTAATATCATACCTATAACTACCACATGTTTCAAAACGTCTGTAGTTGTAGGATTGCTTGAAACGCGCAAAACGATAACAATAAAATTGCACCGACCTGCACAAAGCAAACGCCTTAGCTCTTACAAAAACAATCGTTCGCTCCCACATTATCTACTGCGATATTATTTCGAAATTTTTCGATAAAACAGGTCCGGTTCAATAGAAAATTGTCGGATGTCGCAAACGCTTACCGTTCAAATGAGGTACGTTTCGGTCGTCTCTAAAATATAAGCCCGTGCCAACCACGAATGAGAGTTGGGCAAAATAATATTAAACGACTCTAAAATTGATTATTAACCGAAGATCAACGTCTATAAAAATGTATTATATCTATATACTTTAAAATCCACAAATTTCAAAATAAATACATCCACTAGGTACCTACCCATCTATGAGTCAATAAAATATATTAATGATTTAAAAAAAAAAACGGAAAGTTATTCTACTGTATAATATATATTTTGTATCGAGTGTTCATTGCTATTGAATACTGGTTACAGGTAACTGTAATGGATACGTTAAATTTTAATTATCTACTAAAAACAATTATGAGCTTAGACAAGCCGTTTGTCTTCATTTCAAAGGATATTTTATTATATATTTATATAATGGTGTTAGTTATTTATTTTTTCAATTAGTTAGACAATGTAAGTTACTAATTTTCGCTCAAAAAAATATACCATTTAATATTTTCACATAATTGTATTAGCTGTTATAACTTACACTAAGTACTTCAATACTGTGTTTGTCGTCAACTTTCAGAGTAGTAAAAATGCTTCGACTTCAATATTTTTGACATTATTGGGAAGGAAGTGAATCTAGTTATAGTAGATACTATATGAAGTTAAAATTAAAACCTTCCCACAGATCTAATTCCCATAAAAATAAGAAAAAAAAACAAGGGAAAATCTGAATTTCCTACGCAATAGTGAATGTCTATTCAGGTAGGTACCAGTTTTTGACAAAATCAATTTTGTGAAATTTGTTGTAATTAAAATTTAAACTTCAGTACTTATAAAAAAAATACATTCCCATTTATTTGAAATTATTTTTAATTGCTATCAGGACAACTCATGTAAGTACACTTTTCTTTTTTATTAACTAAGAATACAACGGTACATATGTACATGAATATTTAAAGGTAGCAGATATTTTAGAAAAACAATTGTATACCTATATCAGTTAAAAGTCTACAAACTATTATATGGCAATATTTATATTGAAAAACAATAATATTAGTAGTTTATTATAGGATATCTTCTTTTTTATTATTTTTGAAAATATG
>NC_042493.1:32880844-32882482 GCF_005508785.2 Acyrthosiphon pisum | reverse complement strand
AAGCGCCGGAGTCGATGTCGTGTTGACCTGAAAAGGGCCCGTTTAGTGTTATAAAGCCGGGAGTTGTGAGGTGTCCGGCGGTCCTATAGGCCTTGGATGGTAAGCGGCGATCGGTGATTGGTTGATATCGCTGCTGCAGGAAATCGGTGTCGCCACGGGTCCTTAAGCTCTTTAACGGCAGCCACGTGGATCTTGGTACTGACGGCGTTGTTGTTCGCCTGTGAACTCGCACCGGTCTCACGCCGTGGAACGGTAACCGGCGATGTTTGACGGTCGAAAGATGTTTGCGACCGTGGAGTGGCGTATCGTCGGTGGCCGGTGGTCGAACGGCGCTTCAGCCGTGGAGCGACGTTGTTGTTGGTAGTCGTTGGTCGAACGATGCTTGCAGCCGTAGAGCGGCGTATCGTCTGGTGATCGGCGGTTGGTCTTCTGGTCCGTGTCTTCTTTCTGTTGGAACTTTTCTAGTAGTTGTTGACAGATTGAAGGCTTGAAGTGGACTGACTAGATTGTCGAGAGTGTCCGGTATTTATACCCTTTTCGACAATCTAGTCCATCGTTGATTGGTCCGCTACTATGTTTTAGACGAATGAAAATCACACCGTTGAACGGACATTCCTATCTATTATGTGTGATTTTCACTCGTCATATCGTGTCCATTTTTCCAATCGTCTTTATTTGGTGTTCTTGAAAAAGACCTTTTTCTGTGTCACGGTTGTTTGTTCCGTAACACATTTAATATTTTCACATAATTGTATTAGCTGTTATAACTTACACTAAGTACTTCAATACTGTGTTTGTCGTCTACTTTTAGAGTAGTAAAAATGGTTCGACTTCAATATTTTTGAAATTATTGGGAAGGAAGTGAATCTAGTTATAGTAGATACTATATGAAGTTAAAAGTAAAACCTTCCCACAGATCTAATTCCCATAAAAATAAGAAAAAAAAAATAAGGGAAAATCTGAATTTCCTACGCAATAGTGAATGTCTATTCAGGTAGGTACCAGTTTTTGACAAAATCAATTTTGTGAAATTTGTTGTTATTAAAATTTAAACTTCAGTACTTATAAAAAAAATACATTCCCATTTATTTGAAATTATTTTTAATTGCTATCAGGACAACTCATGTAAGTACACTTTTCTTTTTTATTAACTAAGAATACAACGGTACATATGTACATGACTATTTAAAGGTAGCAGATATTTTAGAAAAACAATTGTATACATATATCAGTTAAAAGTCTACAAACTATTATATGGCAATATTTATATTGAAAAACAATAATATTAGTAGTTTATTATAGGATATCTTCTTTTTTATTATTTTTGAAAATATGTATCAACTGCATTATCTATAAATCAATTTTACCCAATTCATCACTTATAGCCTATACTCTATTACTCTTATATTGGTATACTATATATTTACAAATTAATATTATCTTAAATAATAATAGGTACCTATATATTTTTTTTTATTGCTTGCTTTCTGGCGCAGTCGCTCAAGTTTTGTCTGTTTATTAAACATACCAGAAATTATTTTCGATTCTTGAGCAGTTTACGGTAATTTTATATTTTTAGCCACACCACCTATTTATTTTTTTAAGTCATATTTTGCCCAAATTAAAATATTAATGTAA
>NC_042493.1:32875913-32880477 GCF_005508785.2 Acyrthosiphon pisum | reverse complement strand
ATTTATTTTTTTTAAGTCATATTTTGCCCAAATTAAAATATTAATGTAAACACGCGTCACGAAAAAAATAAATCTCAGCTACAATAGGTACCTACACAGAATAGTTGAATCATACACGACTGTCGCAATTAACTGAAGTCCGTTAACAATGATAATTATTAATAAGAGTGCCAATCGGTTGTTGTTTTTAGAATTTGTATTAGTTTAAGATTTTAGAAATTAATCTATACTAGATTATGATACTAATTATTATTATTGTTGTCCATACAACATAAACAAACATGCATAAATACATATCCAAACATACAATGTGTATGTAGGTACGTCACCGCATACGTCTAAATATAAATATATTCCAACTATCGATTAGTAAAAATGTATCAATGTGACAATAATTTCTTAGTATAATATATAGTATAATATTTTTTGAAAATATTATAAAATAGGCATGTTTTTGCGCTTATAAAATATAATAATGGTAAAACGGCAACAACTGGGAACCGGCCCATCGGGCCGCTTATAAAATCAGACAGGGACAAATGCCCACCTTGCCCCCCCTCAAATGACGCCACTGCAATACAATTCATCGAACATTTACTTGATTTACTTACCTATCGAAAAGCCAAAACCCTGAACAATGTGACATACAATATATATATATCATCAATATGTGTGATTTTAACCGAGGGCTATGCTCGAAAACTAATTTGGATGCATAATAAATGGCAATAATTATGTTATTGAATAATATATTATGTAATAATACAATACCTAGTTTAACTATACACGCCGATAGTAGAAAATAACTATTATAATACAATCATTACAATAATATGTACACTTTATTTATGCATTTATTGGTATACCTACCTAATGAACATGCTTATGGCAATAATTATACTACTATGATAATTATTGTATATTTTTTTTTGCATTATCTGAGTAATGTGGAGACAACGACGTATTACAGTGATCATATTTAACGATGGCGACTAAACATTAACCAATTTATTGACCATTAGCGGGTCGACCGTTGTACCTATACACTTGTACCCACTTTTATAAATACCTACTACAATATTGTTTGTTTGTACAGAATTCGATAAACATTATTATTTTTTAACTTCAATTTGCTTCACCCCAACAGTATTCAGTAGTGCAGCCGCTGTTGTTCGTACAACACAATTTCCAGTTTTTAAGTTTGCGTGAATCGTATAATATTATAATAGTTCAGTCGTAAGATTATTAGTACACCTATAATACCTATTCATATTTTTTAATAGTGTCGTATCTGTGTGGTCTATGTTTAAAATATATTTTTGAAGTTGTATTTTAATTCTAGTACCTATTTCTTGTTTTTACATTGAACAACTTTTCGCCAAGTATTCTAATATAATTTATACTTCCGTCGTCCGTTAAGAGAAACATGGCCGCAAAAGAAGTACCGGAGACTGTACCCAAATTATCGGAGACCACACCTGACAAATCCGAGATTACTATGAAACAAGTTATTGATGAGATAAGCTTATTAACTAATGATGAATTAAATGAAAGAGCAAAGGAAATCTTCGAGTTTACGGCTGCTGGAATGGACGTTTTTTTAGCTATGGCCAAGGATTTCCATGAAGTCATTAAATACGTACCATCGTGGTTACTGATAGAAAATTACGAACAGGAATTTGACCCTAAAGTTATTCTATCTCATATTGCTGCACAAAATAGTGATAAAAAAGTTATGTCTAGAGATATAAATATGTTGGTTAAGATTGGTATTGAGAGAGGAAACAATTTGGAAAAAATTGCTATAAAATCATCACCAGAATTAAAACTCGAACTTAAAAGACTTATAATGAAATATAAATTGGTCTCAAAAGCTAAAAATTCTAAGTATGGAGTAACTTTATCCAGAGTTTATGAAAGCGTCCCAAGATTAACATGTTCGTACCTTAAAAATAAAGCTATAAATCCTATTGTACCGTTTGGACGAATGGAGACGATTTGTAAGAACTATTCTAAAGTTATGATGACGTCTGCTTTTGCGTATCTTATACCAAATAAAGAGAGCGAATATTGTTTATTTTTAAAAAAAGCCCACTTACTTCATCAATACGAGTTTTTTGCTACAATTTCGCAAAAGAGTGATCTGAATTCCTCATATGATGTTGACAATAAATTCATTTCTAAGGTTTACGTGAAAACTCAAGCAGCTATTAATGGATCACATGTGGAGTACGATGATCAAATAAAGTTTTTAAAAGAAAATGATCTAATAATTGAGGAAGTTGAAAATGAAATAACTGTCACAGAAGCAGTTCTAGAAGCAGTCAAGTTGTGGGACGAGAAAGAAAGACAACTCGAATTAGCTCTTAGGTTGTCTGGTATGGACCCTGATGATCCCTCAACATGGTGTTAAACTGGTAAATTTTATTCAACTGTATTTAAACATTAACACTTTAAAACAAAAAAAAAAACAATTTCCGATGAGTCTATTTTTATATTATTAAATTTGCTTCATGTATAATATGTTAAAGATATAGTTTATAGTGGGTGGATAATGTTTGACTATATTATTTAGCAATATCTATTTATTTTAGAATTTCAATTTAACTCTGTTGTTGGAAATTATATAACATTTTTTTAAAACTAACTTATGCAATAGATCACAATTAGGTACCTACCTAGTTAATTATTATTGTACAATATTAGTTACCTATTAAAACTGAAATTATTATTTACATGTGTATAATCTAATTAATAGTTATAGTATATCATGTCTTTACATTTTATTCTCAAAGCTGGTAGGTATCATCATATTAAATTGTTTTACTTCTTATACACTATACAGTTATTCATTTTAATTTACTATTATTATTATACATTTTTTAACTTAATTAAGTTAAACTCAGTTAATTATTGCACGATATTAATTATTAATACTTATATTACTATTTTCATATTCATAATCTAACTATAAGTTGTCTTTCTATTTTATTATCAAAGGTGTTATCATAAAAAATTGTTGTACTTCTTATACAGTTATACGTTTAAATGTATTAATAATAATATTATTCATTTTTTTTAATTAATGAAGTATAATAAATGAAATATTTGGTCTGAAATCATATGTATCATAATATATTATCATAATATATTCCTCAAACATTTTCCTAAAAATATCGGTACTTAGGTACTTGTTTAAATGTATAAAGCATTAATGAAAAAGAAAATTCTTTTTCTATAATTTAATAATTTAATACTATATTATTACTATTACGCAAAAGCAGTTATGTTAAATATGGTCTAATATATCTGACGATCATTAAAGGTTCTATTTGAAGAAAATATGAATTTATGAATAGAACATATTTTGTATTAGGTTAGGTCAAAATCAAACACAATATGTGGCCAGTCATAGTCATTATTATTAGGTAGATTATAAGTGGTAAGAAAGAAAAACTCTTAATTTTAAATATAAAATATTTTTTTTTATGTACATCTTTTCAATATTTATTTCAAGTATTATTTTTGGAATTTATTAACACAGTTGTCTTATTAAAGACGTTCTATTTGTATTTTATAGTAGGTATAACAAATATTGAGACTCATAGCATACAAATATTTGTATAAATAATTTTTGTCATAAACATAAATATCATTCGAAACTAAATAAAATAAAGAATAAATTCCTACATTAGTTAATATCACGCACAGGTATCTTATATAAAATGTTATAAAAAAATCACTCAAAAATTAGTCTTTATTAAAAAAAAAAAACAAATATTAAGAAAATTAGAAGTTTACCTTTATTTGAAAACACCATAATTAATAATTTTTTTTTATAAGTTAATTTTAAAATTTAATATTTTAACCAAAAAAATAAACAAAAAAATTAATTTTCCTTTACATCTTAAATATAATGCTCTTATATTAAGATATTTAAATTTAACAGTTAAATAATAAAATAAATATAATATTTATATGTGTCATATGAACTATGATGCGGACGATATTACAATATATTACCAGGGCTTGCATTTGAAAAAATTCCGTTTTATGTTATTTACAATTGAAACGCTACAAAATGTTAGCGTTTATCGTTATTTAGAATTAAAACGTTATACAAGTTTTGCGTTTATCGTTATTTAGAATAGTGTGAATAGGTCCCTATTAAATGTATTAAAAATAACTAATGCGGGTAGGTAATGGCCCGGATATAGAATATAATAGGTATAAATATATAATCAATTCTAATGTCCGTATGCATGAAATAAATATTTTTATTTTTATGAAACTAAAATAACTTTTAAAGAAATGGATTTTAAACTATTTCGTTTCACGTTATTTTTCGTTCAATGAAATTCTATAAATTACGTTTTGTAATACTTTTCGTTTAATTATATTCGTTAAATTACCAAATATTTGGGCATACCTATTATTTAATATTATGTAATACTATAATTAAAAAATTGGATACATGTGTTAAATATTTTATCAAAATTTGATGCAAACATAACATTATATAACTATATAAGACCAATGGTACGATTTTTTTGTATTTTTGTAA
>NC_042493.1:32854632-32873263 GCF_005508785.2 Acyrthosiphon pisum | reverse complement strand
AATACCACTCATAAACTACGTGTAATTTAGCAAAAATATCGACATAAAATAGTTATAAGCACTCAAATATTCAAGTACGAAGTATGTATCAGTGTATCACCCGTGTTCAATAGTTGGAAAATGGTAAGTATACATAATATATAATTTTAATAAAAAGTAACTTGATTATCCAAAGGGCTTTCGTATAATTATAATTAGTCAAGCGTTTACCGAAATTATGAACCATGAAAAATGACGAATAAATATCATCAATATATTATGCGTATTGTGTTATTTTTGCCAAATAGCTTGGAAACGATTTTTAGTTCTAGGTACAAATTATTATTAATGGCAATAACACGATTTTATAACACGAATATACAGAAACATTGAACTTATAAAATTATTAAAATAATACGCACACGTTAATGCATTAATTGGTGTACCTAAGGATGACGACAATATTATTATTCTGCTATTATTGTATTTTTATGCATTACAGTCTCCATATTTAACGATTGTAACGACTGTCAAACATTTACCGAAATAAAATTCCAAAACTACCAAAAATATCGAATAAATATTATCAATATGTGTTAGCTGTAGCTACCTATGCTCGAAAATTAATTTTGAGGCAAATAGACAATAACATGTTAATAATTATGTTATCTAATATACCTACCTACGATCCGTCACTGAACACACATAATACAGTAAAACTGTTAGAACTATTATATAATTATATTATTATAATCATTAGAATAATACACAGACAATATTATTAATGCATTAATTATTGGTATACCTAATGGACGTATCGATGGCAATAATTTACTATATACTAGTACCTATTATTGTATTTTTTTCGGATTATCTCTGTAAATATGTGGCGACACGACGTAAACAGTGACCATATTTAAAGATAATGACTAAATATTGACCCATATTGACTAAAACTTGTCGACTTAATCATTGACCGTTGCACTCGATTTCATTTAGGTATATTACAACATTGTTTGTTTGCACAGAAATCGATAAATACCTACAACAATATGTTATGACTTTAAACTCACGTTCGCTTCGCTATGACAGTCTTTAGTAGTGCATCCGCAGTTGTTCGTGTAATACGTTCGATATAAGTTAAAATTTTATAAATTAATTTAATTTACGTTTTTCTACGATTGTGCGTATCGTGATAATAGTTCTGTCGTGCGATCATTATACCTGTTGATATTTTTTTTACCTGTGTCAGTTCGGTTTGGCGTATGTTTATAATAAACATAATATTTATGTAGTTGTATTATTTTATTACATATATTATTCGTTTCGAAATTGAACAATTATTCATCAAGTATTATATAATATTAAGTAGGTAGGTAAGAACCTATATAAAAACTTCCGTCAGCCGTCAAGAAAAAAATGTCTGCACAAGAAGTATTAGAGATAACAAATAATTTATCTGAGCCCACACCTGAGCAATCTCAGATTATTATACACGAAAGAATCGACAAAGTATCCGTATTAACTGATGATGAAAAAAGTGAAATGTGTGACATTATTGATAATTATCGAATTGATGAAACAATGGCCGAAGAGTTTCATGAAATCATATGTGATTTCAACACTGTGGTTAAAGAAAACAAATTATGAACAGGAATTTTACCCTTAAGTTATTACATATTCTATTGAAGAACAATGTTCAAGTAAAAAGTTATAGTTTGTGCTATATGTAATATACTAATAAATATCTAAAATACCTACTTAGAAATAGATATAACTTAGTTTCAAAATCTAAACATTCAAAATCTGCCGTGACGTTATCCAGAATTTGTGAGAGCGTTCCAATATTTACTCGTATTTGATCGTACCTTGAAATAGAAGCTAAAAATTCTATTGTATCTTTTGCGGTGGAAACGATTTGTAAGAACTATTCTTTAGTGTAATGATGATGTCTGTTTTCACTAATCAAATAAAGAGGACGAATTTTGTCTATTTTTAAAAAACGACCACTTCCTTCATCAAAACCAGTTTTTGCTACAATTTCGCACGAGAGTCATCTGAGTTCCTCAGTTGATGTTGAAAATGAATTAATTTACGAATGGATCACATATTAAGGAATACTATATTCAAATAGAGTTTTGAAAAGAAAACAATCTAATATTGTGGAAGGCGAAAAAATGATTTCAGCTGTGCCTATCTGTTTTTATGTAAAAATTATAACTACATTTGCTTTATAGTGTGAGGATATAATGTTTAATTATAGTAGATATTTAACAATATTTAATTTAGAACTTCAACTGAATTCTGTCGTTGGAAATTATATAAAATTGTTTTACAATAACTCATACAATAGATTAACTATAATGTACATTTTATTTTCAAAGCTGGTATCATCATAAATTATTTTTTTTACTATTTAATACACAGTTATAAATTTTATTATTTTACTGCCTACTTATATGTTTTTTTTTTTAAATAAGTTAACACATTAAGTTTAAAATAATACATGCATCATATTATACTAAATATTTGGTCTAATATCAAAAATATCATAATCGGTAAGGTCTTGCTTTAAATGTGTAAATAATATATAAGAACTAAAATTCATGATTATTATAACATTAGGTAAGTTGTAAAATCAATAACCATATCTGATAATTGCTGAAAAATCTAATTGAAAAATAAATAAAATTATCAACAATTCCAATTGTTTTTTAAACTAACTTTGTTAGATATAATAATATGTAATTTTTGTACCTGCCTGCGTGTATCAGTTATTTAAAAATCAAGACAGCAATTTAAAATAAAACTAAACATTATTTAAATGTTTATAAAATAAATATTTTAAATTTATATTTCAAAATATTATTATTTTACTTTTAGAAGTAACTAAGTATTAACTAATGATATATTTTATGATGTATTTTATTTTAATACTAAATAATCAACTATGGACACAATATTGATCAATAATAGATTTTAATATTTTATATAGGTAGGTAAGTCACTACAATGTTGGTTGTTCATTCGCTTTTCTTGTTGCGGTAATAAATTTGAATTAATATTTTCTTTACGAGGAATAGAAAAAAAATATTGCTTTACTCGGGCAACGAATTTGTTATTTAGTTTTTTGATTAATGGCTTTTTAAAATCACTACAGGAGTATAGAATATTAAAATATTTTTAATAGAGGTAGGTACACAAAATATTCAATAATCAATGTACTAAAACAGTTTTAAATTCCAATCAACGTCCACAAAGTCATAATTTTTTTTTTTATAAGAATTTAAATCACGAAAATACATTATTATTCTAATAGGTAGGTACCTACTTAGTTTGTAGTTGAATAATTGTAAAATGTTCAATTATTATAGCTAATGATTAAAAATATAATACATTTTTCCTCATAAATAGTTCTTATTGATAATCAAAAATCGTAAATACCTATAATATAAACAAACACAGTTATTTTTTTTTGTATGCATTTGAAGTTTAAATGTTGACGAAATTAGATATTTAAAGGAAGAATAATGATTTTAGTTATTTTGTTGTAGTTAATAAATCTTATTCGTGGGTACTTGAAACTTTTAGTTATATTATTATACTTACAATACACAATGACATTTTCAAAATATTTAGATACATTTTAAGGTGTTTATACCACGAACCCATTCACACCGTTCCACAGTTTTTCGGGAATTGGCTCAAAACTTAATAAGTATATTATATACAAATATACAATACCTATGATTCAAATATAATATAATGATATAATAATTGTGAAGTTTTCAAAAATATTAATACAATTAGGGTACCTATTACTAATAGTGAAATAATAATAAACATTACTATAATAGCAATATAATTATTAATTAGGTACTATGTGATAAAATATATATACCTTAGTAATATAGGCTGAAATACCGTCTCAGATCAGAATCATTTTTGGGATGTAAATATTTATAATTAAATTTAAATCTATTACAATTACGAGTGACGAGGTACACTCGATATACCTAGGTACAACAAAACAGCAAAGACTAATTTTGATTTTGAAACATTAATCTTTCGTCATTCATAGCGATAGGTAATACAGTTGTTTGGCCCAACACTATCACACACACGACAACTGCATATTTTGCAACTATGTATGAAATAGTTTTTCAATTTATGTCGGTAACGCCGTATATGAATTATATAACTATTCTTAAACTATTATTTACTATAACTACTTAGCTGTTATTAACTATAATCATTGAGTACCGATGTACTATAGAACGGTGACTATAAATAATAAAAGCGTGTTGTGTACCTAAATATCTTAAAATAATGAATCTAAATATTTTGAAAATGCATTGCTTATAGAATTAATAAATAATAATATACACAATTTCGACAAATGTCAAGTCCCCTGTGATTAATATTTTAACATAAATATGTTTTTGGGCTGGATACACGTTTTTTGTTTCCGACCAGTTTTTCGTAAGGTTTTTATTGTCATGGTTACTTATTAACAAAAACATATTTAGAATTCACAGACTTTCCTCCCAGAGGAAAAATATCGAGTAGCCTGCTATTGTTTTTTTTTATTACATCATTGCCTATATTACAATTGAAAATTAGAAAAACTATATTTACATAATATTTAACTATTCAAATATTGCCAATAAATGCGAAGCACTCGTGTATAGATCACATTTTCGTCAAAAATAATAATTTAATAAATACATCTCAGGCTGGTGTTATACAAATTGATATAACTGATCATTACCTAACAGTTCTATCTATACCTTTAAGAAATAAGATAATTCCAAAAAAAAAAAAAAAACACTACCTACTTATAAAATTGAAACAGTTAATACTATAAAGATGTAGAAAAGATCTAGAATTCTGAATTATAGAAAGAATTATATAATAATTCTGACGTTAATAAATGTTGTGACTTAATTAATCCAACCATTTTTTTTCCGATTTCGGTTTAGGCTGTCAGTATTTATTTATTTCCGATTTTTATTTTGGTTTCTGTTATCGGAATTTATTATTTTCGATTTAATTTTTGGTTTTGAATATCATTTTTTATTTTTTCCGATTTCAGTTTCAATATCGATTTTTGGTTTTAACGGTTTTAAATTTTAACCGGTCGATATCCAATATCCGTTTCAAGCCCTTCTTATTTTATAATGTATTATCTTATGCTTTATCATCGATGACCTACATATTAAAACTATTAGTAATATGCATTAAGTCTGAAAGAATATATGACTATTATGGTTTTTCTTCAATGTGCACGAAGAAAACAGAAAATCTCAAAAAAAAGTTAACACTCTAATAATGAATCGCTGTGCTCATATTAAATAGCAAATGAAATATAGGAAATACTTTTGTAAAGGTATAGTATGTAAGAGTCATAAAAACAAAATTTTATGAAGATAAGTTCAATAGAGTTTTTTCTAAGCCAAGGTTAACGGTGAAATTAATAAAAAAATAACTGAGCCTGATAATAGTAATATTGAAGAAATTATATAGATTATAATAAACTTCACAATAGTAGATGCCACTATAGAACATATAAAAGGTTTTATTCATAAATATAAGAAACAAACATTCAGGAAATAGTAAGGAACGGGAAAAGATTTTGGGAGAAAATATAAACAACAATATTTCAGTATATTTCAGCACTGTTATTAAATGCAATCAATAACTTAAAATACGATAATGCTACTGGTTGTGACAAGGATAATGTTACATTTTTAAAATCTATTTAGTCAATTATTGAATGTTTTTTAAAAATTGCATTTTCCAGAACTTTTAAAACTGCTATTGTGGTACTTTTGCTTTAAAGCAATAATCGAATGGAAATTGATAATTATCGGCCCATTTCCAAGCTATGAATTTTTCCTAAAATTCTAGAAAAAATTATAAAAAATCGTCGAATGACATTTTTAGAATCAAATAAATAATTGTCAAGAAATAATTTGGTTTTAGACCTTGACTAATTCAGAAGATATTTTATAATGTAACTAAATATATAAATAATGCACTAGAAATAAAAAAAAGTTTTGACAATTTTCTTAGACTTAGGTAACCAAAGCGTTAAATATCGTATATTGTTCATGTTATTTTATTTTAAATAATATGAAAACGCCAATTATCACACTCAAAAACTAATTCTCAGCGAAACATAATATTTTGGTTGTCTAATATCCAATTTATTTAAGTGCTGCTTGGAAAATGTTGAGCTTTTTTACTACCTACTCCGAAAAGTGTTTTACACAACAAAACAAAAGGAATACACACATCGCCATAAAACGAAATATTATATATACATAACATGTTTACATCGCAGCCTCTGAAAATGCGCCCCTGTGGGTAATACTACTAAGAATTCGATTTTTTTTATATTACACTCCCAACATTTTGAGTCCGATATTGTGTATACGATAGTTTCAATTTGACGGTTCGTTTCAAAATAAGAATTCATATTATACATTTATACACATATGTATTGATAAAATTGTGCGCAGCTTTATTACCGCCGAGAATATGATTGGAGAAATGGAAAACAAATTTTATTAACATTTGATCACACGGCCCGTGGGTGGAAAGAGAGATAATATAAAAAAAATAATAATATTATGATAGTACCTACCTACTAAACAAACAGACTGCAGACGGACATCGGACGCACTCCACACGCAAATTGGACCTGCAGTGGATAATTTTAAACCTTGAAGACTATATTAATAAGGAAACATCTTTTTGTCGTAATATATAGGTACAGCCTACGTAGTCTTGCAATATATTTTAAATCTTCTTATCTACACTGTACAGTTTTTAAACCCTCGCAACTATACCTACCTACATTTTATCCTGCAGGCGGGGACGTCAAATATCACATACAATCGCGAGAGACGGAGCATCGATCGGGCTCACTCACTGTTTTATATATTTTATAGGTCTGCAACGGTCGACAGCAGTTTGTTTATGTCGATAAATGCGTATTATTATATTGTAAGATCAATTAAAATAAAATTGCGTAGTACCCATACGCACACCGCTTTCTGCGATTACGATTGTAATTTTGTTTTTCAGGCGATTTACAAGTGAAAATTCACTTGAAAACAATAAACGCGAAGCTGTCGTGTTTGCAAAAATATTTTAATCCTACTTAAAGTCTTACGAAAGCCCCTCAGGCCATAGGTACTGCAGTTGTAGGTGTAAGTGTGGAGGTTAGCCGTTAGAGTATATTTTGGTGGATTATATACCATATTATACGTACTGCGAAGTGAAAGGCTAGTTATTTAGTATTAAATCGTCAGCTATTCTCTTATAAAAATTATAACGGTGTTTTGTGCACCGCCATATCTGAGCGGAAACGCAAGTGCATACCTACTATTCTTATGGAGACCTGCCGACGTTGCAGATTTCTTACTCGCAAAATTTATTTCTATTTATGTTGGAATACCGCTTACTGTATACGACGTAAATACAACTTTCAAAATATGATTTTGGAAATTAATCGGTTTTAGAAATATTACGGACGATACGCACGCTCAGAGCACCTGTTTGAATTTATAACATTATAATAACACGTGAGGACGTATACATACTTCATGACCTATAATACCTCTATAGGTATAGTATAGATACTTATAATTTTATCACTGGAAAATTGTGATGCCAGATTTAAGTGAACAATTAAACAATTAATTACCTCGTTTAACAAAAAAAAAAAAATTAAATTAATAAGAATAGATTGAAAAAAGCTGTTACTACAGAATATTGTTTAATAATTATTATATAATAATAGTATAAAATGTATAAAAACGATTAATCAGCACAAAATTAAAATTTGGATACAAAATAAAAAGGGAAATTGTTTTTTAATTTTTAAATCTTTATCTCGACGAACTATACACATTGTAAGAGCATTTTGGATGATTATTTACTTTTAAAAATTTAACACAGATTATTTAAAATTATTATTTATTATTATCAACCGAAGTGAATTTAAAGTCTCTATAGAGCTGTTGTTGATGTTTTTTCAATGTTTTGTGGGTTGTGTTTGGGTTGTTGTTTCGAGGTTTTTCAGGGATTTGTCCTCGTGAACAATTTGAAAACATGGAAAATCAAAATAATATGACCTTTCCAAAGTGCAATTTACATCCACTTGACAATCGGAAATAAGGTAAAGTCAATTGGATCACTCCTCCAGAAAAATCATCTCAGACACAATAATGTAGGTACAACAAAATATATTATACAATCCTCGTTTCAATCAGAATTTAATATAAGTACGTGCTTAAGAATACTGTCCATTGTCGGTATTCGTTTTCCTTACTTAAAATAAAAATGAAAAAAAATAAGACGTATCAAAATACCAACTACATTACTAAATCAATAGACAACTGGAACCTATTTGGGCTCTTCTGCTCTACAAAAAAACAACTTTAAATACTGTAGTAATACCTACTAGTTTTAAATAAAACCATTTAAAAAATGAAATAATATAAATCCGGTATAATTCGATGGCTCATATACAGGATAAAAGTGGAAAAGTGACATTATTCAAGGTTTTACAATTTCAAACTACGATAACGTTTAATTTAAATAAACGTTTTAAATATTTTCTTATAGACAGTTAAAAAATATGTGTAAAAATGTTTGTAGTATTGACGTTTATCCAATTTTAAAGTGGTTATAATTATTATTGAAAACGTATTAAGTTAACAATGTGTATTCAACAAAGTTTTATTTTTTGGCGTTTATATCCCGAGTTTCCAATGATTAATTATTGGTAGTTACTTAAACTAACCAATACTACTTTTTTTTTATATAGTCTGTAAAATACTATTGATAACGTTTATTTGGAAACACGATTGAGAACGCTCGATATTTAATTTTTTTTCAAACGTTGCCAAATTTAATCGAACGATAATACATTTGAGCACGATAATCTGTTGATAATAAAATAAAACACGTGTTCGTGGGAGTACTTTTGACGTTATGTGCAGTGCTGAGTATCGTGATCGATATTCAACCTTAAGGTATTAAGGTGTTTATTATTACTACAGGGCCAAAAACTTTGAGGTTTTACATAATATTTGATTATACATGATGTCCGTACAACCGTTTGAACTGGCCTGGTTTAAGGTATAGGCAGATTAGACATAGTGATGGGAACTATCGAATAGTCACTATCGAACTATTCGATAGTAGTTCATTATTCAAACTATTTGATAGTCATCCATAACCTATTCGAATATGAAAACTACTCGAATAGTTCGAATAGTTGAATAGTTTATCGAATAATTTATCGAATAGTTTTTAATTTTTTTTGATTATTCAAACTATCAAATACTATTCGATAGTGTAAACTATTCGATAGCGCCCATCACTAAATTTAGACATGTGCCTAGGCCTATGTATAATAAATTATTAAGAAAAGTAGGTAGGTAACTAATAACTATTTTATATTAAATAAATAAATATTTGAATATCATCCCTGTATATGCATAGTTTGAAACTTTAAGTATATACTAGAAATTCTCAGCTCTAATTGTTAGTTACCTATTACTTATTAACTAGGTATTTAATCTTATATTCTTAACATACCTACACATTGTTGCAATTCCCTCCTAACGGTAATAGGAAGTTGTGAATTTTGTTCTCAATATAGCCCACTGATTTCAAATGTATTAAATGTTATTAGGTACCGTGGACTATAGTTTTACTATAAATTGGCTCAAAAGTATCGGCTTTGACAATTATCTTGAATTTTTCTAAAGTTAGTTAACAGATTTAATATATATATAGAACCAGTATTGTAAAGTATTTTAAATACTGTATTGGACCTATTTGTATTTGAAATTCAAATACTTTTATGTAAATACTTAAAAAATTCAAAACAATTATTGTGTCAGATTTGTTTTGATAATAACTTGTTATATTATACTAATTTGTTTTATTTATTTTTCAGTATAAATTTAAGAAGGTACAATTTAAGAGGTACAAATAGTTCTAATACTACCTAGTTCAATGTAACATTAAGTACCTACACTATTTTAAATTAGTAATTACAAAATTAATTTTGCAAACTGACTTTTATTGAGTAAAAAATAAAAAAAAGTATTTAAATACATGACAAGTATCTGTGTATTTTTTTTTAAATACTTTTTCTTAAAAGTATTTTAAATGTATATCAAATACTTTCTAAATAGATGTATTTGTATCTGTACTTAAGTACAAATTTTAAAGTATCTTTTACAAGACTGTATAATAGAACATATTATTTATTTACCACCTAACTTAATGAATTGTTGTTTAAATAATATCCTATTATATTAATGTTATGTTACAGAAGAAGAAATAGATGAATCTTCTTTGTTAGACTTCCCTGAAGATATGGTAAAGTAACTTGTTCCTAAAGTTGGACAAAGATCAAAACTGATGAGTGAACTAAAAAAATTAAATATTTTAAATAATAATGAAAAGCTACCATATATATTTAAAAACATAAAAATATCTTAATTGTGTTTAGACTTTAGACTGTTAAATGTTTGATACAAATATTTATTTCTTCAAGTTAAATTCTGTTGAGGTACTATATGCTTCTGGTGAATACGAGGATACTGCTATCGGTACTAATCATATGAGCGAAATAGATATATAAAATTCTGGTTTTCTTTTGTTAATAAATTTGGTTCAAATGTAGGATCACAAAACAATAACCCAGAAATACCTGAAGTTGCAAAAACAGAGATTTTAGGATCAAGTACAATATTATTATACCTATTACATATTTACATATTATAATGTTTTGATTAATATTTATTTTGAATAATTTTGTTAGAAACACCATATGAAACCTATAATAAAGTTGAGATATGTATAAAAGCTAAATTATTAAAATTCCTAGACGGTCCGATGATTTTAGACTATTATAATTCAGTCGGATTCTTAAATGAGTCTATGAAACACAAGTTATGCTCAGTTATAATTAAAGAAGAACTTGTACAAAATGACAATTGTAAAAAATTAGTAGGTCAAGATTTATAATACTTGCAAAAGGTTAGCTAATATAATTTTTAGTCCAGGCATACTTTTTAATAATATATTTTATATAATTATAAATACAATTTTATGGGTATAGTAGAATTGTTTAATTGTGAAACACAGTACACAAATTTCATTCCATATACAAAAGAAGTAAACAGTGTTAGCCTAAATAGGGGAAAACTATGATAAATATTGTAACATAAAACGGGATATCAATAAAATATCATTAAAGCCAAAGCTGGCTGATGTTAAAGACATAGGTATAGGCCTCAATGAAAAAGGTTATTAATTATTATAAATAAATAAAATTAAAATTAAGTATTTGTTTACATTTTAATATATTGAACAAATTCATAGTACCTAGGTATAGGTACTTTAAATAAAATAAAATAAATCAATTTCATTATTTAGATTTTGAAGAATCATCAAATTAGTTATAGCATGGAATATAATTGAAGAGATGATTAATAAAAATGATATTATAAAAACAAAAACTAATTTCACAAATAACTCTTGAAAATGAATTGATCAATATAAATACAGATACACATAAATGTGCCAAAAATTTAATAATTATTTTGTAGCCGTGGGTGAAAAAATAGCAAATCAAATTCAAAATGATAGGTAACAAAATGACAAATGGAGTCGATAATTCAAAAAATTACAAAAATAATATTGAAAATATAACTGAGAATAAATAAAAATATATACCTAATGTACACATAAAGAGGAATTGCTAATAATTAATATACCAAGACCAGGTACATTATCAGGATTTGATTCCATCTATTCAATTTTATTATTACACATTTCAGATTATGTTGTAAAACCACTTACTCATTTAATTGGTTTAAGTTTTTAAGAGGTGTATTCCCACAAATATATTAAGCTATAAGCCCTATAGGTATATAAAATATGTGATGCGAGAAAATTGTATAACTATTGACCAATTACTTATTAATGTTTGTCATAGCTAAAGTTATTGAAAAATGTAGTGAAATTCAATTAAACCAGTTCACCTTAGATAAAAATACTATAAGTGATTATTGTGATTATAATACAATTTGGATTTAGAGACAATATTGGTCGTCAAGAAGCAATTTCATATTTTTTGAATAAATGGTACCCACGCATATCTTTTTACCTATACCTATTGTTGGATTCATTTAGAACTTATGGAAAAACACAAATTTCACCAACAATTATATAGAATAATATATTTAATATATTTAATTATTTCAAAAATATTCTACACATAATTGAAAAGCATCAATTTCTTTAAATTGTTTTTCTATTTGTTTAATAAATTCCTTTTCTTCTTCTTCTTTTTTTTTTTCTTGACTATGTATTCTTTTTGTTTTTATTTCCACTAGATTACTTTTATTTTCTTTAGGCATGGTTATCTAAAAATAAAAAATGTTAACATTTAAAGTAATGATATAAATGTGTTAATTTACATTTTTTGTAATATTATACAAATAACACATCATGACATATGTATTATATAAGCTATACAAGCATCATATATTTCATGGAGATATCAAATTGATAAAGGTGTTATATGGACACTCATTGACTGCATGTATATTGTATATGATGTTGAAAATATAATTTATACAATAACATGCATTTTATGCAAAATCCGGTCTATAGTTATCACTAGAGCGCGGATTTTTATGCACTTAAAAGTATCGATATATGCCACATAATATGCAGTAAAAATCATGAAAATATGTAAAAATATGCTGTCAAAATCATAAAAATATGTAAAAAATATGCAATAATTTTTTATTTATTTAAAATGTACAACAAAACTTATAATATTAATAGCTTTAACGCCTAAAAAAAAAAAAATTTAGGAAATTTTCTGAACAACTTAATTTATAATTAAAATTAATACCAATCATATGCATTTCAAGTTTCGGCATATTCACTATTTACAGACAACGACAAACGATGTAACCCGCGAGTGCTCAGTGGTATGTCGATAACCGACCGACACAGAAAAAGCGATTAAGTTTACGTCGTAATCGATTATTTATTTATCTTATAATGTTATTAATAAATAATATAATATAATATATAAATTGTTATTTAGTGACTTTAAAATTTAGTTTTAATTTTTCTACTTGACAAAATATTATTTTATACATTTTTTTAAATTTTCGCTTCAATATACAATAAATTTTGAATTTTCCCAAAATATGCAAAAAATATGCAATAACCTTTAAATATGCAGAAATATGCAAAAAAAAATTTCACCATTAGATTCAAATTATGATGATTCGTGGAGATAACTGACAAAAATTCAAAAATATTAAAAGGAAAAAAATATGCAATTGCATAGGAATCCGCGCTCTAGTTATCACTTGTATCCACTAACCTATTCTTTATTAATATATCATATAATAGGTTAACATGCACTATAATGCACTATAAAAACAAGGCTGGGAAAGTTAATGATGTTTTTTTAAACTCAGTTAAGTTAAGTTAATATGCACCAATACCAAAAAGTTAAAAATTAATTTAACTAAAGGTTAACTCGGTTAAGTTAAAAGTTGATACACATTTTTTTTTTAAACTTTTTATTAAGTTGAAAAAAAGTTAATTTGTTTATACAACACTTGACTACTTAATTTTTACCAACCCAAAACTAAATTATAGACTATAGTGTTTATACTTTATACAGTATTTTAATATTAGTTAGATTCAAATGATATACATTTTTTACAGTTCAAAACAAATCAAAATATTTTGAAAATTTTATCGTGTATAGAAAGTTCAAATTTAAACAACCAGTGAAAATTTTATATATCTTAGGTTATTTGTTTTAAAGTTACACCAAAAACCAAAATCAATTTTCTCGAAAACAGATTTTGCGTAAAAATTTCCGTTTTTCCTTAATTTTTCTTTTGTTTTCCATGGCGCTTTTGAAAATTACTGGGAGTTTTGACCTTCCCAATGCACCAACAATATTCACTTTCCAATCGAACAAGATACTGAAGTTGAAAATCGAAGCATTATTTCGACTACTTATCGTGTACACAGGCACAACAATTAAAAATTAAAAATTAAAAAAAAAAACCACACATCATTGTAAAATCAATACATTCATCGTTCCACTCAGAATCTAAAAGGTAAGTACGATATGTAATCAAACATTAAATTTAAATATTAAGTTTATTTTTATGTAAAATTATTATTATTTATTTGTATGTTTGTATTAATTAGGTACTGAATTTATTAGAATTTTTAGGAATAAACTTGTTTATTAATTATTATACTGTATTATAATATATGCATTTATATTCGGTGTCAATTGTCCTATAATTGGGTGTCATATATCGCGGGTTTCAAATGTTCTAGATTTCTATGAACAATATTACCGTACTTTATGATTATTGTGATATACCTACTCAATTAGTGTCACGTTACATACGTTATCAATCCTTATTTCTTTTCAAAATTTCGTTTTGAAACTTTGTTTTGTTTTGTACTTCGATTAGAATTTTAATTACCAGCAGAAAAAATTATATGCTTAGAAACTTGGTAGAAAACAGAAAACAATTATTCAATGAAACCATAGAATTGTACGTATATGATTCAAAACATTTATGCAGAAAAAACAACCCAAGGATGCTACAATCAGAAATAGTATATAAAATAATGAAATGCTTAAAGCCAGAAATGGTAAAATATAAAGGAATTTTAGGCAAAAATAATTTGTTATAATATAATCAGGGGTTATAGTGAGGGGGGACGCAGGAGGACTCGGTACCCCTAACTCTGACGGTGGTTAAAAAGCGTCCCCTTTAACAAATTAGGATTTTATACATTAGACATTATACATAAAACTATATTTGGAACGCTTAAAACTATATGGAGACATTAGTCCCCTCTGGAAATTTTTCCCAATTTAACCCCTGAATATAATATAAGTTTATAAATACCTAATCATAAAAATAATTTTCTTTCAATTTATTTATTTAATTAATGTAGTAGGTACTACCCCCGGACCCTCTCTGTTATAGCTAAACGTGGGATACTGTTTTTGAAGACAGAGTCCATTACATTTAGAATTAGAAAAGTAACACTTGTAAAGTAATGAAGGTGACTTTGGTGGTCCGAAGTGGTCCCCCCACATAACTAGGATATATCCGGCACTGCATACCTATTACATATTATTATAATATTTATATATTTTTTTTTGTACAAGTTTCCATCTAATTTAGGGTACCAGTATAAGATGTAATCTACCAATAATAACTTGATAATTGTGTATTTGGGTGACACTATATGATCTTATCTAATACCTAATACAATAGTATAGTGTGAACTTGAATATACAATTATAAATTACCATATTAGATGTGTGTTTGTATGTAGGTATACATGATGATTTTTTAAGCATGCTCACTCTAATTTTTATGTTTAAATTATGCATATTATAATCAAATTCTGATTTGTGAAATTTTTAAATACACTTGAAGGCTATATTTTCGAATTATTAGATTGTTTGTACCATTTAAGCATGATCATGACGATACAAACTTCAGTTTTTCAAATGAGGACCCTCCTTCTTAATTTTTAAAAACAAAGCACATATTTTGTTGAGAATTTTGATGTTTCTAAATCAAAATTCAAGTGATTCATTTTTGAGTTATATAACTATATAATCTATATATTATGGACAAAGCCTTACTTAGGACTTTTGGGTCCTGGGGCTAATTTTATTGAGTAAATTATAATTCATTTTTTTTCTGATATTGTTTTTATTTATAAATTATATTTAATTCATTTTTAAGATTATAAATAAATCATACCATAAGGCTGTAAGTAGATAGATAGATAGATTTATTGTTATTTTAATTATAATATACAATTCAAATAATATAACAAATGAATGCGAAAAAAAAAATTGAGATCCCCTGAGCTTGTGGGGAGACAAGAGTTCTTAATGCTTCTTCATTGTATATAATATACTTATTTACATGATACTTAAATTCAAATTTAAAATAAGTGATAGGTTATGATGTGACACACAAGAAACGTTTAAAAAACAATAAACAAAATTTATAAATAATATTATAGTACCTATTGAATAAAAATGTTGGTAAAATTAATTTTGTTAATTACTATTCTAGCTGTGACATTCTTACTTTATAAGTAACATATTTTTATACAAGTTAAAATTAGCAAAACTGTTTATATTAATATAACAAATATTACATAATATAAACTGTTGTAATAGGGATTTTGCTAACAGAATTCACTGTTACATTTTAATAATCTAAAAGTGTAATTTGGCGTGTACCATAATAATTATGCTTAAAACTAAAATTGTTATGATTATTTAAATGTTATTAAATTATAGATTTTATGTACAATATCCGTATTTGTACTATATGGCAGTTTAAAGGCTATTCTAAGAAGGGAATTTATCGTTGATAGTAGTTTTTGTAAATGTGTATTATAAGCTCCTCCCCAAGCTGAAATTCCATAGCTGAAAATTGACAGAATTTATATGAATACAATTACAATCGACATTCTCACTGTTTGGAGATTTCACTTTAGGACATTTTAAATCATGTATTTTTAAATCATCGATAATTTAAAAGTTTTTCATCTTTGAAATCATGAAAAAAATACAACATATTTTATCATTATTCATTTCAAAAGAATTTGAACTAAACCATTTATTAAAATCAGACAAAATTTGCATCGTTTTAGAAACTAGTTTGGTCTTATAACAATCCTTAATTAATATTATAGTATCATCAGTAGAACACGGAATTAAACTATCACATTTTATTTCTAGTAGGCCAACAATATTTTCCAACAAAATATATAACCCTCGCTGCATTATTTTATGGGCGCTCCAACGAACGTCGTCAGCGAGGTTTGTAAAATTGAATATAATTTTTATGTTATTACAATGATGTGTACCAAAAAAATATTGTTGTGCTAGCTATATTTAGGTATTTTTTGGATTGATCGGATCCCGACCGCGAATATTGATCGACGAAAGTATTCAACGATATTATATTTAGGCTATCGATGGATATAATAATAATATACAGCTGGCGTACCTACACGTATTTTTTTTTACGCCCGAGAGAGCTAATGTGAGACGAGTGCCAAACCGCGCGGGTCCCCGAGATCCAGCACAGTGCTCGGTAAAAGTGGATATTTTTCGTGATTACGGATTTCGTGTTTTCCGCACGACCGGACAATCGACGACGATTTGGCGGCGTCGTAATTTATTTCGTTAATTTTATTTTTCCGCATAGGTATATACTGACCGTCCGCGGGGCGCGATGCCGTCGTCTACGATTTTTCGTCCGTTAGGCTGCCGATGTTCGACTGTCGCTCATTATTTTTGCGCGTGTTGGCTGACGGCCACGCGGGACGTGTTCCTGTCGAAAAATATATATTTAGAGGTAGCTTTGCAGCCGCCGCCGCCGCCACCTCTGTCACGGGATCGTCGTCGTGATGATGACGACGATAATAATAATAATATATTACATTTTAATAATATTATAATAATGTGTTATCGTCCTGTATCTTACCCAAAGCGTGTGCGTATACTTTATATTATAACAATAGGTATGTAAGTGTGTTAGATTAGGTACCGGCTGTTATTGTTGACGGTACCCACTAAAAACGAAACGTGTACTAACACATTAGGTAAAATAAATAGGTAGGTGGTACTTATTCTGCGTTCACCGTCTCACAATAATGTATTATAATAGAGGTCCATATCTATGTGGATAGTGGTCAAGTGGTGGACGAGAAGGGGTAATTGAGATCGGTGGACTTTTTAGATCGGTGCACAGATTGAGCACTTTTTACCTTTTTATCTGAAAAATACACAAAACAGTTGCGCACATAAATATTTTATATTGTTGGCTTAAATGATTAAAGTTTAAGAAACTCAACTGTAGGAGTCTTCAATCTTGTTGAGCTCACGACCCATTTTAGTTGTTATTTATATTTTTCGACTCAGTACCTATATTGTAATATGTTTCGAGCAAGAAAAAATGCCGATTGATAAATACTATTTTATTACATGCATAAAAATGGACCAAATTTAATTGACGTAGTAAGTACATCGTATCCATACCTAAACTGTTATTATAATTATTATCTTAATTGTATTTCTTTATATACCTAACTGATGAAATCAAATTACAATTTTTTTTAAAAATATTAATTATATATCGTGACCCACCGGTTGAAGACTTTTTACTTAAAATATAGTACGTACCTATCACGATTAAAGATATACATATAAAATGTTTATTTTATGAACATTTCAAGTATCTACGGTTAATATTTTTGAATTACAATAAAGTAAGAAAATCGTTCCGTGAGAATTCGTTAATTTACGGGTGAAACGAATGTTTAACTTTAAAGCTTAAAACACTAATTAAAAATGTATTTAACTTTCCGGTAAACTTTTTTTAATTTGCCAAGTGTAGGAAAATCTATGGGGAATTTTTTATTACATTTTAAAAACTTAAGCAACATAATTTTTTTTATGAATAATTTTCAATTTTCATGATATTGATGAATCTTGTCAAATTCTAACTTC
>NC_042493.1:32853847-32854582 GCF_005508785.2 Acyrthosiphon pisum | reverse complement strand
GTGTGTGTCTGGTAGTTCAGATGGAACTAAAATCACAATATAGGAAATAAACTAAATCGTTTAAATTAGGCTATATGGCGTGACAACTTTATTTCTATACGAGTTGTCCCCCCGTATAGTCTACGTTTAATTGAATAAAAAAATCAGCGCGTAAAATATAGAGTAAGTTTGAAATCAAACAATTAAAATACGATATCACTAATAGCATAGGATTCGGATAATAGTATATATGAAAAAAAAAAAGGGGAATAAAATTAATTAAATAACATAGGGTTTTCATAACTATCGATATAATACTTTTAAATTAACAAAAAAAAAATATGTTAGTAAGATAGCATAAAGAATTGACCATAAGTCAACAATATATTATAATAAAGTACTAACTAACTATATTTTATATAATTAATCACACTATATTATGAGTGAAATGAGTGTATACCTATTAACAATAATTATAAGAACATTTATCATGTTATTAACAAAAAAAAAAAAAAGAAGAGAGATTTTACTCTATTTATTATTGTATTAAGAATTAATTTAAATAACATAGAACTAACACAAAAAAAAAAAAATTTATAATAATAAATAAATAATTAATAATAGATATTTGTATATGTATTAAAATAAGCTTTTATTGAATTAATTAATAATATGTGTTAATGTAACGACTAACAAAAAAAATATATATAGATGTATTATTGTCAAATTGTATCAATGCTTTAAACCAATAATATA
>NC_042493.1:32833753-32852359 GCF_005508785.2 Acyrthosiphon pisum | reverse complement strand
GCTGTACATTAGGGGTCAGGTGAGTCACTGTAATGGATGTGTTAAATTTGAATTCAATGATATAATAACATTGTATATGAAAGATGATTCTGAGTGAAAGTAGTCTATTAGCATATTTTATGATATTGATATTTATTTACGAAAACATTAGATACATTTAAATAGTAATATTATGTAATTGTGTGTTGTGTGTTCAAATAAAATAATTATATTTAAAAGTTTCAAATACCTACCTACCTACAAATAATATTTTTAAATCAAGTATATAACAAAATAACTAAAATAAATTGTTATTCTTCTTATATCTAATTTCATCCAAGTTTGAACTTATAAAATATCTATGAAATAAAACTCATTATATTATAATTATATATTTTTTGGTTACAGTATATAAACTACCTACCTACCATATATTTATAATTAAACATTTTATAAATTACCAATTGTTAGTTTTACACTTTTACCCAATATTTGTAATTGTTTATCTGTTGATAGGTATCTAGGTAGGTACTTGAAATTTTCACCAAATATTTATATTATCATTTTCAATACCTACAATCTATATTCTATATGATATAAAAAATTGAACTATAATAAATTCCAAATTAATCATATCACAATATCCATTAGGTACTTATAACGCGTTGTACATCAATAGCAGACCGTGATACTATCATAGATATATAATAGTATACTTTAGAAGCTTCAAGTAGGTACCCACGAATAATATTATACAATCACAAAAAAATAACTAAAATAGTTATTCCAGGTTTTTTAATATGTAATTTCGTCCAAATTTGAACTTAAAATTACTACAAAAATAAACTGTGCTTATGTATTTTTTAGATTTTTCGGTTACAGGATTAACTAATTACGTGGAATCTTGTTTTAAATTCTCAATCCTTAGATATAAAAATTTAACATATTATACATTTTTAACTACAATATAATTATTTAATTTTAAATTTGATAAATTTTGTCAAAATTCGATCTTTAAATGCTTATAAAAAAAAATTGTGCATGTATTTTTAATATTTTTCAACTGCTATTGTAACAATATATCAGGAGCCTTGTATTACATTTTTACACTTTTTGGCCCAACGGATAAAACTATATTGATATTCATAGAAATAAAAAATAAAAAAATAGAAATATGAAATTGTCCGTAAACAGCTTAAAACAAGTCAAAATATTTTGAAAATTTTATGAAGTATAATAATTGATAAAATAAACATTCAGTGAAATTTTCATGTATCTACAGTTATTCGTTTTGGAATAACAATAAAATAACAAAGCTGCTACATGAGAAATCGAGTGAATATCCAATATTGTAAAAATATTAATTTCAAACGCTCATAAAAATTTAATTTAAATTGCTTGTAGACATTTTTTTTTTTTTGATAAAGGTAGACAAACTTATGAGGAATCTTGTATTACATTTTTAAATCTTAGATTTAAAAAGAAAAATTTATATGAATTCTTAATTCAAAACAATTTGTTAAATTTTGTTATTTTTCCATATTTTGTCAATATTTAAACTTTAAATGCTTATGAATAAATACTGTGACTAGGTATGGATTTTAATACTTTTCATCTGTCTTTGAAACAATATGCTAGGAGACAATATGCTAGGAGCCTACTATTAATTTTTTTAACTTTTGTACCCAACAAATAAAATTTTATTGATATTTATAGAATAAAAAACTAAAAAAATTGGAAACAGAAAATGTTCCTAAGCAGCTCAAAATAAGTCAAAATATTTTTTTAAAAAAAGGCACGGTGTATAGAAAATGCTGATATAAACATTCAGTCAAATTTTCACGTATCTACAGTCACTTATTTTAGAGTTAAGTACACCAAAAACCAAAATAGGTTTTTAAAAAATTTAAAAATTCCCGTTTTTCCTTCTTTTGTTTTTCACGGTGCTTTTGGAAACTACTGGAAAATGTTTACACCCCAAAGTACCAACTAGATTCACTTTTCTATCAGAAAAGATACTGTTGAAGAAAATCCAAGCATTTTTACTGTCCTAAAAGGTGATGACAGACACAAAAAAAAAATAAATAAAAAAACACACATCATTGTAAAATCAATACATTCATCGTTCCACTCAGAATCTTAAACTAAATATCAATATATCATGAAATAACGTTATATTTACTTGATATTATTTTGTTGTCAGACCGTCTTCGCTCAGAGTCCTTTTTCGTATATAGGTACCTATCAATGAATTAAATTTGAATATGTACGTCAGACTACCTACTGTGTCCCATTCAACACATATACTGTACAGCAGAGTGCCCATCTTTTTTACTATGAAAGTATTAATTAGATGAAACACAATACCAACTTTTAATATATTTGTTATTATTTTACCCAAAACTATTTTCATTGACATATTATTGTAGGCGTATAAAATTCAGCAACTTTGCATCTGTTCAATAAAAATAAGTGTTCACAATTATTATTGAATTTATTATCCAATTCTTGAATTGGGAATAAATTAGAAGGGGGATGCAAATGTGTAAAAATATGTGCGTACCTGAATATTGAAATATCTGAATTAATTTGGATATAATCAGCCTGTACTATAAAAGTATAAAATCAACAATTTAACTATTGTTAAATATTAAAAATTAAAATTATTATCCCGGAAAGTGAACATTTATTTTATATTTCTTTCTTGTATTAGTGACATCAACAATTGTAAAAAAATACGATACACTGCTATTTCTTGATTTTTTTTTTTTATTAGGGAAGAAAATAGAAATGTATATAAATAATAACTTTTAGAGCATTACATATATGATTTAATGTTACGGTAATGTTACGGTGTTGAATAACCATAATTACCCATCTATATATAGGTAGTTCATTACCCTATTTTTTTGGTGGGGGGAGGCAAAGAGGAGCAACTGCCCCGCAGATATTTAGCTAAGTGGGCAATATTGTCATTTTACCTTATAGATTTTTAGTTTTACCCTCCCCCCCCAAGAATTTACCCCAGATTACGCCTATGAGGTAGTCAATAAGTTTATAACCGGTGAATAACGTTATTTACCGTAACATATAAATTTTAATGTAAACTCACAATATTTGTAAGATATAAAAGTATAAAACTTAAAACTATAATAAAACCTATAATTTGGGTATTTTAATAATATATATGTTATTACATTACTTATACAATATATACATTAAACAATACGGACAAGGCACGCTCTCGACGATCGCGACCAGAAACCGAAAACAGAAAATGACGAAAAATCATCTTCGCACCGACGTGATGACGTACTGTTCGGGTAGGTAAAAGTGCATGTGTTGTTGGTCGGTAGACCGTATTATCTCCACCGATGAGTCTCCGCCACCGCCGAGCCGGCCAAATCCCAAGTCGGACGACGGTCGGTGATCAGACGAATCGATGGACGCCGCTGCGTACCTGTGCTGAGGTCCGATCCTCTTGACTTCGGCGTTGAACCCGTGCTCGTCGTCGGCCGTGTACTCGACCACCCGAGTGGAACCGTCCGCTTCGACCATGCTGTACGATCCCTTGACTGTGCCTCGGCCGTCGCTCACCTCAGTCTGGCTCTTCACATCCCCAGTCAGCGGGTCTTCCACCGAGTATGCGAAGTTATACGAAGAGTCGGCTGGTGGAGCTTCTGTGGACGGCTGCCGATCGTCGGCGTTATGCCCCAAGTCCTCGTGTTCGGACGCCTGTTGAGCCTGCAGCTGCAGTTGATTCTCGTAATGATGGCTGAAGTCTTCGTGTTCGGACAGCTGGTGCAGTTGATTAACGAGATGGCCCAAGTCGTCGAGTTCAGACGGCTGCTGCTGCTGCTGCTGCTGCTGCTGATGGCCAGTGTCGACTACGTGAGGATGACCAAAGTCGTATCCGGGCGGCGCTACCGATGCCGTCGTTATTCCTGACGGGGTCGCCGGAGGAGCAAAAGCGAACGGCGCTGCTGACGGCCTGCACGAAGTCATCGCACAGCAAGCGGCCGCCATCGCTACGTAGAACAGCTGAAGAGATCAGACAATCACAATATTATTATTAACGAATACATTATTTATCTTTGTTTTAGTTACGTAGCATAAATTAAAAAGTGAAAAGCCTATGCAGTGATCTCGTTCGGGACGTCGAACAAACTCGTGTGATTACGCCCGAATCTTACAACAGTAGGTAGGTAAATCTATGAAATTGATTATTATTTACGTATCTTAAAGTTAAATCTATGTAGGTAATTACACTGTAATTTAAAAAATTATGTGGTGGGAACGAAGAACGGTTTTCTGGTAAGTTTCAGTGGCGGCTCGTGTGCTATTTAGATTTTAGTGGTGCACATAGTAGTGACTCGTGATGTTTAAAGTGGATGGTATGTAAACATGCAATTGTTGCAAATTTTCTATAAAAAAAAGATATTAGTAAACTCCAAATTCGAAGTTTTGAATGAAAAAAATAAAAAAATAGAAAATACGGGTGGAGTTAAGAAAATAATGCCAATACGGCGACATCGCTACAGATAAGCAGCTACGTCTGTCAGCTACATCTCGGTACCTTTTATTTGTTAACCCTCACCATTCAACGGTCGAACGTATTTACACAGACCGACGAAGTTCCGACAGACCGGCACATTAATTGATGTGTATTTATTGCATATCTCGACTACATTTAAGGAGTATAATAATTAATAACATTAATAACTGTCATGTTTAAGCGAATATAAAATGTTTTTAAAATTTAATTTAGTATCATTATAGAATAAACACAGTTTAATAGATATTGCATTGAAATTAAAATACAGTTTTACTATTATATCTATATTAATCTATGCGGTGTGCGAATACTTGCACACCTAGGCACGAGCCGCAGATAATAATAATGTACAGAAATTGATATGTTTAATTTTACAGTCGTTAACAAAATACCTACCAATTATTCTTTGAATCCAAAAATCGCAAACTTTAGATAAAACACAAGACAAACCCCGCTCTCTTTTTTGAGATTGTCGTATCCATGCAGAAACAGATGCAGAATGTATAATTTTTTTTAATATAAAATACATTATTTATTATTATAAATTTATTTAAATAAAAAATATAAAAGAAATTACCACGTCAGCTTATTACTCATCAGTCATCATAATAATTGCATACGAATTCAATATTTTTTTCACATGTTAAAATAACAATTTCATCTTCTTTGTAAACATAAGTCAAACTTTAATTTTGGGTGGTGTAAAATATAACAATCGTCAATTATTTAAAACAAAATTTAGTGCTTCTACCAATGTTTTTTTTTATGTAATTTAATCGCAGTTTTTTTTAACATTCAAATTAACGGAGTTCAAAAAACTAATTAACTAGGTATTGATTTTGAACATCTTAACATTTTTTCCATTCATGTAACTAGGTTAAAAAAGAATATCATCAACTTGCCCTGCAGCCTTGTCAAATTGTCAGCTCTGTTAAAATGTATAGGTCCCTACCTATACCATTATACCAATTACCAATATAATATTAGATATTATTGTACGTTTATAAGTATACAGTTGATATAGGACGGTATCTACTCACCTTAGAAGCCATGAGTCGATGTCGTAAAAGCAGTTTTTCTTCCCGAATATTATTATTAATACGACTTCGCACTACAACAAAAATTAATACTACTACAGCACCTATTTTCGGGTATTATTATTATTATGGTATTATAGCGGTATCTATAATGTAAGCTGTGGCCCGGTCGACTTCGACTTCAATTGCAACAGGTTGGTGTAGTCTGATGGTGGTTGCCAGCTCGGTACGTCTTTTATACCGCCGCTAATCCCCATCAGCAAACACTGATTACTGATAGTCAACGTAACCGGACCGAAGAAGATTTTGTTTTCCGCGGACGAGATGATGGCGGGCACACGCCGTAGCGGCGCACGCACACCACAAGTCGACGGATATGTAGTATTATGTTATTATAGTATCGTTAGTCACTTAAGTGCCTATATATCTATAACGGCGTAACAACAGCTAGGTACCTATTATTATAATATTTTATATTATGAGCAACTCGGGCAGTGAGTACCTACATAATATAACCGCGGTACGTCATGTGGTTATTATATTACGCTGCGTGTGCACCGTGTGCGGAAAAAAATAATTACATCCGCCTCGCCGCCGTGGGTATGTGATATTATAATAAGTATAGGTACCCCTCTTCCCAATATAACTTCACGATAGCTTCAATATTTCATAGGTCGGTTGACTTATTAACGAATCATACGCAGAGCCACATTTAACAAGGAGGGGGGGGGGAATTGCCTCTAGGTGGCAATTTTAAGGTGATCTAAGAGGCGGCAGATTTTAAAAAAATATATCATTATTCGTTACGAATTTCGTATTACATTTTTAAAATAATGCAATATTATTATTATAAAGAATATTAAAGAATATTAATAACAATAACATAATCTACCAACAATTTTATTCAAGAATTGTGCCCAAGTCAGCTGTGTGCCGAAGGTGTTTATAGCTTTTATTTTGTGGCCCAATCATAACGAAGAGCTGCATAATCTAATAATAATTGTTTACAAGTTATGAATGGTTTATTTTTTAACGTTCAATATGTAGGTATTGCTTGGTTATATTTTATCATCGGCAGTCGACACAGTTTCGACGTCATTTCAACAGACTACAGTGCTGTGTTTGTGACATTTGTGTTTAAGGTTTACCATTTAATAAAATTATTAATAAATATAAATATGGGTGTTGGCCAGTTGCCCCCCACAGCTGTTATGGGGATTTTAAAAATATACCAGTTGCCCTCACATGATTACAATATATAGCCCGTATAATAGGGGAGGTAAATATACAAATTATTTATAAAAATAAAGTAAAATAGATAGTATAAAATGATAGAAAATTATTGTATTTTGTAATAATTACTAATAAAATAATATGAAGTCAATAGTCAATAAAATAATAAATATTATAATTATGTGGCATTCAATATTACAATTTATAAAAAAAAAAATAGTAAAAAAAATTAGATAAAATATTATGTTTTGTTATAATAATTACTAATAGATTTTACAAAATCTAGTTTACTAATATTCTTGTTTTTATACTTGTTTTTATTTATAAAATCTTCAATTCTGGCTTTTTTGTTTAAGTATGTGCAATTAGTAATATTTTTAATTTCGTTTATACTGCTTATAGCACTGTATGTATTTGTTTGATTACAAAATACAATATCATATAGGTATAATTGCAAATATCAAAATTTGATTCTATCATTTTATACTATTTTACTTTATTTTTATTAATAATTTTATTTATTATTTGTATATTTACCTCCCTTATTTTAAGGGCTATATATTGTAATCGTGTATATACTAACATATAAGGGCAACTGGTACATTTTGCTCTAGGTAGTTTGAGGGGAATTGGTATAAAAAAAAGGTACTTTAGGGGGCAACTGGTACATGCCCATAAATATTAAATACCATGTCTGGTAAGCGAACTTTAAAAATGCAAAACAACCTGTGTCATCAGGTGTCAGATTTTTGTTGATAATAATTAAAGTATTTTATTTATAATATATTTTGTTCAATGTTCATTGTTCACTCATTAATGTAGAGCCCCTATTGCCGAATTCTCGTTTATGATTATTTAATTATTTATAAATTATCTAACTTGGATTTTATTAAAAGTAATTCGTTATTTATTAAGTTTATATTTATTATATCAATAAAAATCAGTTAAGTTAAAAATTAAGTTGATGAATATTATTTTTTTTAAAGTCGAGTTAAAATTAACTTTTAACTTAACTTTAACTTTTAACCTTGCTCATTCCCAGGCTTGCATATTATTATGTTTTTACATACCTACGTACCAGACAAAATCAGTGTCGGCTTCACAAAGGTCTGACAAACGATGTGTTCATCACATGCATGCAGATAGCAGCCAGCTGGTATAAGTACCTATTAAGGTATTATATCGTTTATTTTATTGAATCAAAACCATAACATGCATGCTTAGTGCATATTATTATATTATATTGGCTGCTTTTGTAGGTATTCTTATTTAATATAAATAATACAAATAGATTTTTATTAAATACTATACTACGAAAATATTTAATAGCATATTTTTAAAACGTATAAATGGATCAAACTGTATTTTTTTAGTCCTGATTTAAGTATATCCCTATTAGTACATTATTTTTTTTTTTTTTTTTTATAATATTTATATAATTTATACTTTATAGCATAATAAGTATAAGATAAAAGTGACAGAAAAACATGGTATACTTGAATTAAGAAGTCACCCACTAGTGACTCTTTGCGTGATGGGTTACATTATTTAAAAAGTAAAACGTAAAATTAAACATGAATAATGAAAAGTAAACAATTTAGTAGTTTTTATTGGCGATGTCATTTCCATCCTCCCAATTCAAAATCCTGGCTCCCGTTCAAATGTGGTTATATTAATATTACAATATTACATAGTAATATATTTATATTTTACACTATTATATACGGTGAATATTTTTAGGTTTATTTCATTATTTGTTTATTTTTGATGCTTGAATATAATTAAATTACAAAACACTAAACAGTTCAACATAATAGTAATATATTCATTACTAGTTGCTAATTAAAATTAATATGAATAGATTATAATATTATTATAATGCAGTAAAAGTAAAGTAATTATTTAAATTAATTACTTTCAACATTTTCTTTAACCAAATTCATATTTATATTTTTATTTATCATATTTTAATGATGATAATCGCGTAGTATTATAAATTATAATACACGCATATTTTGTAGGTTTTTTAGTTTTTATAACATAAATAACTTATTATTCCAGTCCCTATATTTTCTTATTTCACAAATACGAGCATTTAAATAATATTTATCTCCTACAAGTGCATATTTTGTGCGCAGTCACCTCTTTTTTTTAATTTCTAGATCCACATCTATTCGAAGTGTTTGTGCTTATAAATATATAATATAGTGAGTATATTAAACCTTATATTATATAGTACATACCTATCTGATGGGCGGTCATGCTTTCTGAGTAGGTACAAAATATGCTTGCGGCTAGTAAACATACCTGTAGATTTAATATTATAATTCGCGGATTAAACACTCGTTTTTACATCATCAAAACGGTGTAGGACATCATTCCAAATGTTATTAACGGCCAGAACATAACAACTATAAATAGGTATATTATTGTTATAATTAGGTATAGCATTATTATTATTATGTATAAATCGTAGGCACCTAGCCACACGCAGTTGTTATTATCGTTCACATTCACCGCTGGACCAAACGTCTATAACCGGACGACGTCTATCCGCCAGAGCATATAAAATATAAATCATAATTTCCGTTATTATATTATTATTATTATTATTATTATGTTTTATAATGATACATTATTCTTGACAGTTTCTGATCAACACGTTCTATTGCGTCTCTTCGCGGAAGCATGGACTTATGTATTTATGTAGGTACCTAAGCTTCTTGTTAGTTAAAATAGTTATAATAGTTCTAATATGCGACAAAATATTGTGTAGGTACCAGACCTATGTTTGCTTTATGACTAATTAAAATCTGTACCAAATCATTGATTTTCTAAAGTTTCGTTTGGTTTCTGTCAGGGCTTGCAAACATTATAATTTATAATAAAGTTATAGGTATTTGACAAAAAGACGATTGCAATCTGTAAACGTAGTTGTAACGGAAAGCGATAATCAAAAATAATTAAATACCACAAAACAAAACACAACGATTAACAAAATAATTATTTATCAAACAAAACATAACTCAAAGCGTAACTTATAGAATTGCATTAAACGAGAAATAACGCAAAACGAAATAATTTAAAATCCATTTACTAAGGGGGACCGCATAAACCGGGAAAGTAAAAGCCGGGAATATATTTAACAGGAACAATAATATACAGTAAAGTATTAGCGGGAAAATTTTTCCATTTCAAATATTATTACAATAATTCCATTCCTTAACTTCAGTTTGAAGAATACCAATTGGCAATTTTACAACACCAAAATAAAAACTTTAAAATAAACCTATTTTTGTACAATTAAAATTTAATTAAATATACTCAATATATTATAATATAATATAGGTATTAATATATTCTCGTCACTACAAGCACAGATGCGGGTAAAAAATATAATTATAATATAATTTATAGGTATACCTACCTTGTTTAAAAATACTCGGGCAGAGAAGGTAAAAAATTTAGGGCACCACGTACCCCTAAAAAAAATCAAGCAGACGTGTGGGCCGTGGGGGGCTTTGTCAAGTATCTACAATCTACATATATATTTATGCTATATTATACTATATTATATAAAAGACTAACTACCGCAGATACTTTAAATAATCACCAAATGTTTATATTACCATTTTCTAATCATAATATTCAATTTTCGAAATATTTCGACTTTTTTTAGCTATATTAATAATTAAAATGCATAAGAAAATTTTGATTTTGATTACTTTTTTTAGTTACTGTCAATAAAAAAATGTTCTCTCGTCAAAACTCTTGTGTCAAAACACAAGTTGAGCGTAAAACCTTAATATTTCTTTATGAGTGTCCGAAGTAAGAATTTTGACAACATTTGTCAAAATCACTAATAGTTAATTATATTATTTGTAATTCTACTATTTTTATACGAAGAAATTATTATGTTCGGATTTATTGATAAAAATCCTGATGCAATTACTGAGTATTACGAAATATAATATATATATTATTAGTAAACTTATGATTCAAAATTGCAAATACAAATAATAATATTATTATAGTGTGATTTTATTGTAATATACAATTAAATATTAATGTAGGTAATCGAATAATGATCTTAACCATAATATGACAACATAATATTATGTCAAATGCAAAAGTAGGCACGAGGCACCTAAACTAGGTACGAAATAATCAAGTTAATAACATGAAATTAGTTCTGCTGAACGTAAATTTGTTATATCGTATATTGTACACTAATTATATAAAGTAGCCATATATTTCAGAGCTTTAGACTCGGCCTTTATAATAGTTAATAGATAATAAAAATCGAGTCTACAGTAATTAGACAGGAAAATAAAATAGACATTTTTAAAAACCGTTCCAAAAACCAAAACCTAAAATTTTATAAAACCGTTCCAAAAACCGATAAAATATTTGAAAAACCTTTTTTGAAACCGAAACCAAAACCAAAAATTTTAAAAATCGATCTTAAAACCTAAACCAAAACCAGAAAATTTAGAAAACCGTTCTCAAGAACTAAAACCGTAACCGTTAAAATTTGAAACGGTTTCGATCCCTGGTTTTTTTTTTAAGCATATGCAGTAATACAATATGAGATTGGTACATTTAAGTTTGTCCTTCAGAGTCTGATCGGCTATAATCGCATAAATATGTACCCACAAGCTGCGACGTACTCTATCCACGACGAACATGCTGCAGTAATATATCGTATACCCAGCACACTAGACGCAAGACCAAACGCTTTACCCTCGTCGCGATCGTATACCCTGTGATTGCTAATTATTATTATCATCTGTTATCAATGAATCGATTTATAATTAAACGTTTCGCGAAAAAAAATACTCACAACATTTTAACAGCAGGTAGACGGACGCAAACCTTCGCGTTCGATGTTTATTTTTTTTTACCGCAGCACGTATGATATAATATTTTTATTATTTTATTTTATTTTTGTTTCATTAATCGTCGTCGTCAATAATTGTTGTTGTTTATATTATCACATATAATATTATAAATTATAATAGACAATATAATAATAATTAATAATGCATTATATTTCTCAGTAGTTTGTCGTCATCGAACAGAACCATGAACGCGATGAGTTCCTGGTTAACATTATGTTTATGTTTCGTTTTGGGTACGACAGGTACGTACTTAAATTTTATACATATAATATATTATATATAACTATATTAATATTGTTCATGTTGCTGTCGTCAGCATTTCCGCCACTCCGGTCTGTAATGGTGACAATGTACAGCATGCACAATGGACAACTCTTTTCTCCCCGCTCTTCACCGTCCCTTCATACGCATTACACACATGATCCACTATATACAAACGTATTTCTAATGTCTTTTTTCTAAATCAATGTAAACACCTCCATAGTTTATATATTTTATTTTGTTTTTTTTTTATGTTGTGAGTCATAATAACCAAAAAGAGTTCGTATTATAATTTTATATTACTACAATAAAATTGTGGTGTGTGTACTGGAGACGCTCGCTAGTAAATCAGCTTCCAATTTTTCGTTCGTATTAATGTTTATATACACGTTACATTTTTTATCATTGTCGTCATCAGTAAGGTGACACAATAATCATTGTAATTTTCTTTGGTTTCGCGGATGCTGAGTCTGCAGATCATTTATACAATGACTACCAATAAATCATATATCGTTCACAATTCGGTGAGTACTTATTTATTTGGTTCCGTTTATAATACCTACCTCTCTGTTAAATTGTCTGAACTGACTTGAGCGCAAGGTGATAATTGCAATATCATCTGCATCATTATTCGTCATTAGCGTAAGTCCGCCAGCAACAATTGTGCGTTGTGTGAGTGCCCGCCCAGGTCGTCCAGGTGCAATACGCTGTGGATCGGCCAACCACATATACCTCCACCTCAGTCATTGATGCGTGGACATTCTGGATCGTTCAATAGATATCGTAGCAACTGGACATACTTCCGTAGCATAAGTTAGTTGTATGATTATATCCAATTGTTGTGAACTTTGTGGTCATTGCACCATGATACCGATTCGATCACAGAGAGAGCCCCCCCCCCCCATATACTTAAACTGCATAATCCTATTTCCCATTGTATAACTTGTATCCTTCACTCCCTCGCGTTTCGGTGCGTTTCAGTTCCTTCGTGTCCATTGTCGCGTCATTGCTGCCCCCCGTCACATCGTTGGGCTGTGTGTTGGATTATATTATCTTGGAAGTAGGTGTTGTCATACTGTCACGTTGGAAACGTTAATCGTGTACGCATTTTTAGTTGCCTACCCTTGACGCCTTCAATCTTTTCGGTAGATACAATTACTAGAAGTTAAATCTATCGAATGGTCCTTCACAATTATGTAACCCTTACAAATATTGTGATATAATAACAACACGATAAAATAAAACAATTTGTATTAATTATACCGACTACTGAGTAACATTTATGGATATTATCTTTATATCAATAACTATATAGCTGTTTAATTATCGAGCGTAGCCCGAGTATAAATTAGATATTGACACTAAGGTGAAAAATCCACCTGTGGCAGGTAGTAATCTATACAGAGACTGTATAAGATACAATCTTATGTCATTGTACGCAGGTTTTTTTTAACGGTTTTTCATCGATGATATAGAACTTCTATAAAACGAAAAAGGCGTGTTTCTTAATTAGGCAATTTTTTTATAATAATTTCAAAATTTTTAAACACGCAGTGCGTGAATAGTTGCAAAATCAACTTTATTTTTACAAAATATGGTAACCACTTTATTTGGATTCATTATTAGGTGGCTAAGGTAATAATGGTAGTTGACATTTATATAATATGTCTTATGTGTGGGGGTTAAAAGAAATTGTGTAACGAAAAAATGCAATGTTTTTTGGTGCATGCGACCAACCATTATAGAAATGCTATCGTACAAATTTCAAGTTTATAGCACTACGAGAAGAACGATCGGGATGGCTAAAAATTAAAATTAAATTTATTTTATAGCAAAAGACATTTCTTCCACAGCATGTTACAACTAAAAGGAGTTGAACAATTACAAAAACCTAGCAATAGCTGCAAAGCATTGCCATGTCAGCTAGTAACTAATATCTAAGTAACCTTTTTTGCTTAATTGAACCAATGCGAGTAGAACTAAACTAATATGTGGTTATAATCTTAATATTGTTAATAGCAGGTAAGCCATTCTAAAATTATTGAACCTATCTATTATCTATAAACCTTCATTATAGTTTTTTTGGGCCTATAAGCGCACTTTGCATTTTTTTAAATTTATAATAGTTGTTGCCCATGACTTCTAATATAATATTCTTACAACCCGTTTGGGATATCAAATAATACGTGTGCAAAATTTGGTGTCATTTGGTAAAAAACTGGATTTGCATATGCGTAATTTTGCCATTTAGGTATAAATAACCCGTTACCCGAATAATAATATCTGTATTATAGCCAACTTTCTTAGTTGTTTTGGTGTGCATTGCACGTAAACTCATTGTATGCGTGATTTTTATTTATATATATATATTAGGGTGTTCCTTAATTTTCAATTTCAAAATATTATTGGTCTCACCTCCAAATCGGTGTGTATACATATAAAAATGAACTGCAAGAAATTTTAGGTCAATCAAATAAAGTTAAGCCGTACCGACTTGAAGTCAAAGTTTGAGCTTAATACATTTTTAAATAATTCTAGACATTTTTGGTATTTCCGTAAATATTTCGTAAACCGTTATGAAAATCGTATTTTTTCATAATATGTTTTTTCAAGTAAATTAAATTTCCGATATATTTTATAATTTAACATTTTTTGATAAATCTATTTATTTTCAAGATGCATAAGCTTTAATCTTAAAATTCACAATTCCTCCACAAATATATTATTTACATTTTATTATTTTACTAGGGCCGTTTGACAAAATTATTACTATCACCAGTATAAGATTTTTATTTTTTTGCTAAGAGTTTTTTTTTGGACTAGGTTCTGTATCTAGTTATGAAGAATTGAAAAACACATATTAATGATCTTAAAATATAATAATATAATATATATGTATATATTATTATATCATAATAATTGTCTTCATTTTTATTCATTTTTCACATTTAGTTAAATTAAGAATAAAATTAAACAATAACTATTATTTTTTATTTGTTTTAATAACTGGGAATTGTAGCTTTAAAAATCACACATTCACTCTTTATCTATATGTAAATAATAAAAATATCAATATCAATTTTACTTTATTCAAAAAAGAGTAAAGAGCTATTTTAAAATAAAACAATTATAAATACTTAAATAGGAACCATATAACTTAATATTATATTATGTTATCGGCTAACCAAATACTTATTAAAGTAATAACTAATAAGTATTAAGTTTAACCACAATTTAGCCATATACAATAACTAATAAAATTAATTATTTTTACACATATTATATTAGATAGTCCATCATTTTATTTTTTAAACACACTTGATACTTTATATATTATAATATTATGTTGATACATGTATAATTATAATACATCAGTTATAATTAAGACTACTCAATTTTTACGCAAATGTTATTTTTACGACTATAAAAAAAACAGCATTTGTAACTGTTAGTAAAACGAGTTCCCTCCGAACTACAATATTTGAATCCTATTCCCGTGTTTTTAGAAAGACATACGTAATTGACATATCTACGTATCTAGTAAAGAATATTTTTACACCCCGAGGGCCACAATATGAAGTTGTATTTGTTTTTTTTTTGCGCAGTATTCGTGGCACAATCGTTGATATTCAAGTTTATCATCATGCATAATATAAAAATTGTTCAGTGTACGCATTTTTGATGGTCATTACAAACACAAAAATAATTATAGCAATCTTCATATTTATTGATGATTACTGAATAGGTACTTCTTCTGGAAATGAAAAACATAATTTTATAAATCGTTACTACTATAAATATCACTATTTTAAATTTGAATACAATTCATTTTAGATTCTGAGCGGACTGTGGAGCGTATTGATTTTACAAATTACAATGATGTGTGTTTTTTTTAAAATTTATTTTAGAAATTTTATTTTATTTTATTTGTAGACTATATAGAAATTCGCTAGATTAAACCGGCTTAAGATTATCCCACATTATCCCGCACCGCGATAATGAACCATGTAAATGATATGGTCCAAAAATCCCGGTGCATTATTTTTCAACCGGTTTAGTCTAGCGAATTGTAATGTAATTGTAAATGTGTATAACAACGTACAACTTGTCTATGGATCGAACGATATATATGATATTATAATCTATGGCGGCGACCACTTGCTAGTTATCACTTGTTGATAACCATGATGGTATGATAACGCTTGCCATTGTTTATATCACGTACCACAGCCGCGGCACAGAGTTACTTAATACTTAGTTACTTCGAGGCTACTTTGATTACTTACCTACTTACTTCTATAGAAAGTATAGAATACTGTGGAATACTGTCATGAACTGCGACGGTTAAGTAATAAAGATATATAGTATATAAGTATATTTTTAATTTCATTGTGATACCTCAATACCTGTAGTATGTTGTACTAGGTATTGTATAATAATTAATAAAAACATACTTAGTTGACATCTTGTTGTCGGTATGTAGTTTATTTGTGAATATTGTGATAAGTAACGATTTTTTAGTTTTTGTTTTACTTCTGTTGTAGCCTATACGCTGTGGTTTGAAGTTGAAAGTTGAAACAGTTCAATAAGTACAACAACCTAGAATAAGCCAATCAATGATGTTAGACGAGGTGGCCATCAATTATTCTGAGTATCTACCTACTTAAAGCTCAACAATAAGAAAGAGGTAATTTCATTGGAACTAAAATAATCAATAGTTCCCAACGCAGTAAGCTTGGTAGGTATACTTATTCAGTCAACTCTCGATATAACAAAAATCTTGATATAAAGAATGAAACTGTCATTCCCATGAAAATCTCGGGATATAGGTAACAAAAAATTAAATGTATTTTAGTCCCCTCAATATAACAATGTTTTTTTTGGCCAGAACCCACAAAAAAAATAATAAAAATAAATAGTTTGCTATTATGACATTTTTCTGACGATTATCATACAATTACATGCGAGTACATTATCACTCTTAGTTCATTTAAATTAGTGTACAGCCTCAATCAATTCCCCTCAGATTTAAATTATTTACAGAGACATGACATTGACAACTGTGTGTTTTCTAACATTTTAAATATGGACAATACTATTGACCAAGTAAACGCAAGTGGTTACACACAAAAAAATAACTGATTTAAGAAAAAATTAAGAGAATGTGATACCTGCCAGTGTTGTCTCCGTCTTACAAGTTCGTAACATACCAAATTTTACGCTCAGCAGAACACGTGTAGTTCCGTTAATTTAAAAATTAGAGTGAATTATGTTCTTATAAAATCTAAAGGTAAGATTATTATTATTATTATCTAGGCAACCCCATGGGCTTTTTATAATATTTTAACTTTCAAGTGAGTTATGATTACTTTAAGATGTACAAACAATTTACAATTTTAAAATACTCTTAACTTGCTCTAAAATTAAAACATAATGAAAAAAAACCATGATGTTGCCTAGATAATAATCTTACCATTAGATTTTATAAGAACACTTTATAATTCACTCTAATTTTTAAACTAACGGAGCTACACGTGTTCTTCTTGGCGTAGAATTTGGTATGTTACTCACTTGTAAGACGAAGACAACACATGCAGGTATCATGTCCTCTTAAATATATATGTAATAAATGTATAATACAGTACCTATATGTAATAATATGATCTTACAAAGTATATAATGTAAACATTATTCAATTAAAATTAATATGTATTTATTTAAATTGTGTTAATTTAAATTTTGATAAATCTTGTTATAACAAATTTTGTTGGTTTATGCACTTGATATAACAATTATTTGGTCTAACAAATTTTTAATATACCAACATTTTTTTCGGACTTGAAATTTGTTATATTGTAAGTTAATTGTATTACATAACTCATTACATTATACTCACACTATTCTTTGTCTTCTCAGGTTGGCGTACTGAAAGGTGTCGTTGAATATGTATTTGAATATGCTCACCAGACTGGAAGAGTTTCAGACATTGAAAGTGAAAGTGGTAGGTAACAAAATACCAAGGGTGTCCATCTTTGAAAATCCAGGAGGAGGATACTGTATTTTTTCAATAATTTTGAGCAGGGAGTTTAATTTCTAATAAAATGTAAAATATATAACATAAATAATGCACTTTAATATTTAATTGATACAATTACTATAATTTACTTAAAAAAGTAAAACATTACATAACTAAAGATAATTAAATTTTAAAACAAGAACTATAAGTTACTCATATTTTTTTAAAATTCATTAACAATATTTTAAACTAAATTTAAATCTAGAATTTTCTGTCTATGTGTACTAAGCTTACATAAATAAATAATATTATTTTTATTGTTAAGTTTAATATCTATGATGGTATAAGTGTTGTTAATATCATTGAACTACGTGATAAAATCATTGACATATTTTTCTTATATTAATATAATATTATCGATGGAAAAATGAATTTCTGTGATAATAGAACAAGATGTTATTTACAAACACTATGATTATCTATTTTCTTTGTTCAATGCATCACTTATAATATATTATGTATAACTGTATAATAGACATGAAAAGCCAGAGGGGGCCAGAGAGGGTACATGTCCCTCTCTTACCCCTCACCGCCTCCAATGGACGGCCCTTGCAAATACCATAT
>NC_042493.1:32830974-32832222 GCF_005508785.2 Acyrthosiphon pisum | reverse complement strand
AAAGGAATCATGTGGATACGCGGTTGATAATAAGCTTGTCAACAACAGGTGATAAACAACCGGTATTATACATTGATAATCAAAGTGCTATACGTTTAGTTAAGAATCCGGAGTTTCATAAGAGGACAAAACACATAGACGTGCGATACCATTTCATACGGGAGAAATATGAAGATGGGCAATTTCAACTACAATACATTGGAACAGAGGACCAGATTGCGGACATCCTAACCAAGCCTTTGGTAAAGGAACGATTCGAGAAACTACGGTCAGCCATAGGAGTGACTACAATTAAAGAAATTATTAATTGAGGGAGGGTGTTGAAATGTACAATTAATATTAGTAGTCAGCCTTGACACGTGTGTACAATTTAGTATCTAGTTATACGAGCGTAAGACTCACTCTCTATACGGATGTAACATGACCTCGGTTGTGCATATATATAGGGCCTTTGAAGCATGTAAGAATTACTTGCACGGCCAACGTCGTACAGTGCGTATACGGTGTGTGTATGTACAGTCACGTTAAATTGTCCAGTTGTACGTTATTATATATTATACTTATACATAATCATATTGTCGTGTTATTCATTTATATTAATACTAAAACGGTTAGTCTGTCAAGCTGCACTTTCAAAAATTACATAATTAAAATCCAAAGTTACTGAACTCGCAGGCACTGTAAATAAATTAGAAAAGCTGTCGAAGAAATTCAATTGCATGACACTGAAACTGAGGCTTATATGGCCATTAATAAGGACGGTCCACTGAATTCAATTTTGAAACATTTTTTGTAAGTTAATCACTATATTATTAATGCATTTTGAAAACATAATATTGTATGATTATTAATTGTATCTAACAATTTTGATTAGAAAAAACAAGAAGACCATTCTTCCAGACAAATACCTTCCTATGAACCACCAAATTGTATACTCGGATGACAGATGACTCGCCTAAAATGATTCAATTAATTACAATTAATAACAAAATATATAACAAAATATATTTTTTGTTTTAAAATTATGTATAGGATTAAGCTAGTAATATACTTAATATATATTTAAAAATAATAAATTGTTGAATATACATATATTTTTTTATAAGAATTGTATTCATTACCAATATTAGTAGTTGGTTGAGTCAGTCGAATATTTATAGGAATATTGTTTGGTTTTGATAATTAGTGTTCATTATTGATAAGTACTATAAATGTTAAAAAGTATCAAAGTTGGGCACTAAATAGTTA
>NC_042493.1:32829628-32830924 GCF_005508785.2 Acyrthosiphon pisum | reverse complement strand
TAAAGAATAACGTATAATGATTTATTTCCATTGGTTAATTATTCAAATAATGAATCGTTATATGTAAGATTGTTTATTTAAGTTCAAGAAGTTGACATGTAGAATGTCCAAAACATGTATATTGTAATTTTGTTGAATTTAAGTTTCGATATTTGGTTAAAAATAAGACATATTGAAAAAATTTCGGGGGGATCCAAACCCCCTGGACCACCCTCAGATACGGCCTTGCTCAGTTGTGAAATTGGATTTGTAGATTGTATATTATAATAATATATTGAACATTTAAATATTTTTAAATTCAGCGGCCAGTAATAAGTGTTATTTGTTGTTTATTCCAAGCCAAATTGATATTATATTTTTCATCCATGAAAGTGATATAAACCGTTTTTATTTACTGTCTGCAAGGTGGATATATATATCCACCTTGACTGTCTGGTTAACGGTCATAGAAGATAAAGATTAGAAGTCTTCTAAGCAGTGACGGCGCTAGAGGGGGGGGGGGCACTCCGTGCAAATGCCCGGGGCCCCGTGCCTCCATGTCTCCTTATTTGCTATTCATAATTGTATGGCACGCAGAGAAAAATAAATCATTTAATTTATGGCACGCAACTTTAAAATAATTTTTTGTAAATAAGTAATGCGGCCTATACTTTAATTATAGATTATAGATTACCGAATTGACAATACTACGATAAATACCTAGTAAATAAAACACATCTCGGTCAATAATAACAACCGATAACAAAAATATTGCTATAACTCATTAGCCATTAGTTGATCACGTTTAAGACTTTAAAAATAACTCGAAAACCGAAAAATCTTAAGCTGTCATTTACTTGTGTTATCAGTATTCGTTACTAACTGGCCAATACAGATCTATTAAAAGTTAAAACATTACATAGACCTTCAAAATTGTTTAACCATGATGGAGAATCAAAAGATTGATGCGTTTAGCTTTAGATCTATATGCACTATGCAGAATTAATAATTTTCCGATTGCTTGTTAATGAAAACCAAACTCCTCTCAAAGTACTTAAATTTATAAAAATTGCAATAGTTCATTCCCAATTATTAATATTTTACGCTTCGGATACTTCTTACCATTCCAGTCACTTCAGCTAGTGCAGAGAGAAGTTTTTCAAAGCTAAAAATTAAAAAAATTTATATCCACAATAGGATCAGCCAAGAAAAGCAATGTTGGTTGTCTATATGGTATCTATTTAAAAGGCAATATCGGATAAAATCAATTAGGTATGATAAAACTATAGAGACTTTGCTGCAGCAAAATCTAGCAAA
>NC_042493.1:32828317-32829578 GCF_005508785.2 Acyrthosiphon pisum | reverse complement strand
TCATCACCATTTTCGGATAGATGAAATTACACTACTGAATAATGATTAATTTTAATAATAATTTTATCATTTTTGAAATGAATTATGATTGCGAGGAATGAAACATTAAATTATTGTTAAGATTGTAAGAAACAAACTATTATTTATAAAAATACTATAAATTTAAATTAAGTTAAGTTGTACTTTTGTAAACGTTTACATTCAACTTTTGACTTAAAACTATCTTGTGTTCACTTAACTTAGCTTATCTTGAGTTAATTATATTTATTAAAAATTGCAAATCTTAGTTTTAACTCCACCATTGACGGTCATCGGTCTGTATGAAAAAGGAGGAAGGCGCTTTAGACATTTTTCTTTTTAGTTGAAGTATTAAGAATTAATCATGCTTCTCTTGGTTTTAAAGTATTGTATTTTTCTTTTAAATAATTTTTAAATCTTAATATTATTATCTATATTGTGTTTTTTTATTTTGTAGGATATACTTTACTATCATTATCCAACTGTGAAGAGGTAGAGTAGGTAGCCAATTTTAATAGTGCAGATCTTTGAAGATCAGGATGTGTAGATGTGAATTGGAAAGTGGCAACATATACCTAGTTCAGACTTCAGAAATTTAGTTTGACATGATTTATGGAAATTGGATTCATTAATTTTTGGTCATTCAAAGTAGCTTTAGAAACCCTAATAAATGTATTTTCTATCTAATAATTGTATCAAATATAATTAAATAAGATTTTATATTTAACTTATGTTTAATACAGCAAATAACTAAATTACTAATTGGTACAATTTGAAATTTGAATATTCCAAATCAAAATTGTTCAAAGAGCTTTGCATGTCAATTTTTCTAAAGCAAATAATATATTAATATTAATAATAATAATAAACTTTATATACCTAACGGAATATAATTCCAATTTAATTTTAAATATACAGTATGGTACAGACATACAGTGTAAAATATACATAATTATAATATTTAATATATAGATTTACAATAAATAGTTTAAATTTAAATATAATAATAATAATAATGACACGGTTTAACACTTAAACCATAATAGCCTATATCAATGGTGTTCCACAGATTCTGAAATTTTTTTAAATTGTGTTCATTACTTTTATAATGTTTAGTGACTAATATGTATGTAAACTGTTTTGTGCTAAATATGCATTGTTTAATACATTATAAAATTTAAAAACTTATATAAATGCTGTTTTATTTTACAGTTGTTCTGCAAAAATCTTATAAATATTAATG
>NC_042493.1:32822807-32827941 GCF_005508785.2 Acyrthosiphon pisum | reverse complement strand
CTAGTATCACTGTACTCTATATTTTAGTAAATAATATCGTAATTGGGTTATCTAACCCATTTAATTAAATAAATAAAATTACACAATACCTACTTAAACCTCAGAATAGGGAAATTATGTCCCCAAAAAAGGTCATAGTCATATACTTTTAAATTGCGGCCTGTGTACTTTTAAAACAGGTACCTATCTAAATGCTTTTAAATTTTAAATAACGATAAACACAAAAATTGTATAACGTTTTAACTTTTAATTATGAATAACGTTAAACGCAAAAATTGTATAACGTTTTAATTCTGAATAACGATAAACACAAAAGTTGAATAACGTTTAAATTTTGAATAACGATAAACTCAAAATTTGTATAACGTTTTGATTGTAAATAATGTAAAACAATATTTTTTTTTCAAATGCAAGCCCTGGTAAAAATATAAATTAAACTGTAGTAAAAGTGGTGTGTGAAGAAAATTATTATTGAATTAACCAATAGTGTTCAACAGTTAACTAACTAAGATAATATAGTCATAGTTGGATATCATAAAATACTGTTTAGACTTAAACTGTATATTAAAAATTAATAATATCAAATATTATATTATTATATATTCATCAATAGAGATTGACTACCTGATTTACATAATTAAACATATTATAAATCATTATATTTGTATAAAGGTATATCAATTATATTAATAGTTAAATTTAATTTAATTAGTTAGTATTTATTGTTAGAAATAAAAAAGTTTTTTGTTGTTGAATTCTAGAGATTAACAATATCGCAATTTACTCAATTAATATCTTAATATGTTATAAATAATACACAATACTTTGGTACAATATAAAACTCAATTAAGTTTAAAAATAAATGTCTGATTCTATCTATATGATAATACCAAATAAATATATATCACAGTATGTACTTAAAAATAAATAAAATAAATCTGCTTGGATACAACAATTTAGTCATTAGTATTAATTTTATGTGTATATTAAATATGTATTATATCGGTATAATAGGTAGTAATTTGTTTTGAATTTCACAATATAACTTCAGCAATGCTCATACAAGATAAATATTTCAATTTTAATGACATTGAACATAAAGAATAACGTATAATGATTTATTTCCATTGTTAATTATTCAAATAATGAATCATTATAATATGTAAGATTGTTTATTTAAGTTCAAGAAGTTGACATGTAGAGTGTAGAATGTCCAAAACATGTATATTGTAATTTTGTTGAATTTAAGTTTCGATATTTGGTTAAAAATAAGACATATTGAAAAAATTTCGGGGGGATCCAAACCCCCTGGACCACCCTCAGATACGGCCTTGCTCAGTTGTGAAATTGGATTTGTAGATTGTATATTATAATAATATATTGAACATTTAAATATTTTTAAATTCAGCGGCCAGTAATAAGTGTTATTTGTTGTTTATTCCAAGCCAAATTGATATTATATTTTTCATCCATGAAAGTGATATAAACCGTTTTTATTTACTGTCTGCAAGGTGGATATATATATCCACCTTGACTGTCTGGTTAACGGTCATAGAAGATAAAGATTAGAAGTCTTCTAAGCAGGACGGCGCTAGAGGGGGGGGGGGGGGCCGGCACTCCGTGCAAATGCCCGGGGCCCCGTGCCTCCATGTCTCCTTATTTGCTATCCATAATTGTATGGCACGCAGAGAAAAATAAATCATTTAATTTATGGCACGCAACTTTAAAATAATTTTTTGTAAATAAGTAATGCGGCCTATACTTTAATTATAGATTATAGATTATAGATAACCGAATTGACAATACTACGATAAATACCTAGTAAATAAAACACATCTTGGTCAATAATAACAACCGATAACAAAAATATTGCTATAACTCATTAGCCATTAGTTGATCACGTTTAAGACTTTAAAAATAACTCGAAAACCGAAAAATCTTAAGCTGTCATTTACTTGTGTTATCATTATTCGTTACTAACTGGCCAATACAGATCTATTAAAAGTTAAAACATTGCATAGACCTTCAAAATTGTTTAACCATGATGGAGAATCAAAAGATTGATGCGTTTAGCTTTAGATCTATATGCACTATGCAGAATTAATAATTTTCCGATTGCTTGTTAATGAAAACCAAACTCCTCTCAAAGTACTTAAATTTATAAAAATTGCAATGGTTCATTCCCAATTATTAATATTTTACGCTTCGGATACTTCTTACCATTCCAGTCACTTCAGCTAGTGCAGAGAGAAGTTTTTCAAAGCTAAAAATTATAAAAATTTATATCCACAATAGGATCAGCCAAGAAAAGCAATGTTGGTTGTCTATATGGTATCTATTTAAAAGGCAATATCGGATAAAATCAATTATGATAAAGCTGCAGCAAAATCTAGGAAAAAATCATTTTAATTATACTAATCTATGTATGTACACATTTGACATTTTATGTAGGTATTTTAATAAAAACAAAATACGAAAATACCCTTTGATTATATTTATTTTATTATAATTTAATTTACTCACTACTTACATTGACACATGAATGTATAAATATATTTTTTTTTATGTAGCTAACTTTTTTTGTTTTGTATGTAAGTTTTAATTTTGATGATATATTAATATCTAATAAATTATATTTATCCTTTCATTAATTAAGAATAATAAAATATATCACTACTGGTAATTGGTATCTAATTGGTATCTGAAAAGTGTCTAAAGATTGTCAGCTCTTATATAAAAAAACAAAATATCAAATGTATGTAGGTACAATCTAGTTCCATAATCAACAAGGGCCCCGCCAAAAATATTGCCCAAGGCCCCAAAATATGTAGTGCAGTCACTGCTTCTAACACCGTGGTCTGGTCGGAATATTATTAATATGACGTGTACCGCTGTGTGATAAGAGTACTACGAGCACGATAACAAAGACTTTATAATCGCAACCACGGTTGTAGATTTACCTAAAACGGTGATCGTGACTACAAGCAAACGTCATCGGGCGTACCGGTACCGCGGTAATGCGGCACGACGCCACTACCTCCGTGTTGCGTTCGAGTCAAGCGCAAACTCACTACCGAGTTTAACATGGGTAATACAAACTAAAGTATTATACCTTTTACCATCGCCGGGCTCCAAACAGCGACTTCCCAGATTATCGATTGAACCTGGTGAGTACACCGGGAACCGACGGACGGCCTTATCTGCTTTGTCCGTAACGACCGCTGGCGCTAAGATCATCGTTGTTCCATTTTCTTCGTCGCCAATCGTCAAAAGGATATTCGTCAATCCGTCACATCGAATAAATCGCTGAACCGCGTTTGCAGTATTCACGAGGCCCTTGACGACGTCTCCAATAACGTCACTTACATTTTGTAAGTATAAGAACCACCTGTGTGTATCTCTGTTTGATCGTCAACTAGTAGGCCAAGTCCTTGTGTTGCACTTTACTTCGTGATTGGTGTAACGATTGTCGTCATCGACATCGTACATTACTCCCTACGTTGAGCACGGCTAATATGCTGAGTGTTAGTAGTTAATGGCAAATGTGGTCGGATAATATAATAATATATGTCTATTATATATTAAAGCTTTAAAAACTTCTGGTTAGTGGCATGGATTGTCGTCATCGACATCGTACATTACTCCCTACGTTGAGCACGACTAATATGCTGAGTGTTAGTAGGTAATGGCAAATGTGGTCAGGTAATATAATAATATTATATTATAGGTATGTCTATTATATATTAAAGCGTTAAAAACTTCTGGTTAGTGGCGTGGATTGTCGTTGACTCTTCCAACCCTGAATACCGACACCCATGGCTGTCTTCACTTACTCCTTTCAGTTTCCCTCAAGTTAGTTATAATATACTTAATAATAGCTATAATATATATATTTTTATATTATTATATTGCGCGACCACATTTGCCATTACCAAAACTCAGCATATTAGCCGTGCTCAACGAAGTGAGTAAATGTACAATGTCGATGATGATAATTTTTACATTTGTATGTGTCAAAATATGTTCCTTGTGTGTAATTATTTTGTTTTTTTAGTTTGGAGATTCTTAAAGGACTGAGTGGGAGTGCAGTGGCAGTCAAATAATTTTGTCATGGAGATGGGGTTGATTTAAGTGATCTATCCCCCTCATCCACCCTGTTTGACCTCCACTGGGTGGGACTGTGTGTATGTAAGGCTTAGGTGAGGGAGGTAGTACTTTGAAAGAATATTGTTTGCGTGACTGCAGTCGCTCAAGACAGTTTATCTGGCCTTTATGGAATTGTTCAGTTATCATAACTTAAAATATAAATTCATTAAATAGATAGTTCATATAAATTAAATAATTACAATTTGCAATACACATTTCTCACTTAACTAGACTATCAATATAAATAAATACATATTTTCTTTACTTTATTTATATTATAATATAAAATTATAATGTAGTTGGTATTACGTTATAAATTACAATGCTGGGCAAGTTAATGCTTTTTTAAACTCAATTATGTTAAGTTAATATGCACCAATAACAAAAAATTAATTCATATATTTTATTAACTTTTTATTAAGTTAAATTTGTTAATTCTTGGACCTATATATGAATAATAATTTTATAGTACAGTTGAAAAGTTATTTTTTTTCCCTGGCTTACATCCGATAAGGAGGACTTTAGCCATGCATATGTATTCATTAAATTAAATGGTAAAACATTTATTAAAAATAAAAATGCATCATTACCAGAGAGAGTACAATTTGCAAGATGTATTAACCCTTTATAACCCATAAATCTACTCTCTTTGAAAAATAAAATTTTTAATTAACATTTTTTTAAAACTTATTGATTTTTATAACATTTTTTTGTCATATATTTATCATATACCGAGTGATTCTTTTATCATAGAACACTCATTATTTCAGAAAGTGTACATTTTTTTGAAAATATTTTTTTACATAGTTTCAAGTCGCTTATAAAACAATGTTTTTCTTAAAAAATTATATTTTTAAATATTTTTTATCCTTATAATTTTTTAAGTTTTTTACTTTTTTGAATGACAACATAGGGTTTTAATTTTATTTTCCAAAGCAGAATATTTTTCTTAATATTTTGATACATGAAAATCAAATTTGGGGCGAGT
>NC_042493.1:32813628-32822649 GCF_005508785.2 Acyrthosiphon pisum | reverse complement strand
ATGTTGTCATTCAAAAAATTAAAAAACTTAAAAAATCATAAGGATAAAAAATATTTAAAAATATCATTTTTTAAGAAACATTGTTTTATAAGCGACTTGAAACTATGTAAAAAAATATTTTCAAAAAAATTTACACTTTCTGAAATAATGAGTGTTCTATGATAAAAGAATCACCCAGTATATTCACCTAAAATGGGTTTTTTTTATGATTTTTTAGTAATTTTTGTGTTATTTTTTTTCACATTTTTTCTCATTTTTTTAAAATGCTATTACTATAGATACGTTTAATTATTAAGATATATTTAATACCCTGTATTACATATAACTCAACAAGAGCAGAATTCATTTTTTTCTAGTTTTTCTAATTTTTATTTTTTAAGAAAAATTACAATAGCATGTTTTATTCTTTTGGCAATCATCAAATTGTTAGGATCTTCACAAAGATGTACTTTGGAATATTTTCAAAAAACTAAACAAAAATATATATATTTTATAGAGCAGGGCTTGAAATCAAAATGAAAAATTCTCATTTCATTTCTACATATTAATATTTATTTTTTCTTATTTAAATTAAAAATAATATTTTATATTATAATTTTATGTTTTTTACTATGTTGCACATTATTGATTTAGTTGTATTATGGTTTTTGATTAGATTTTGTACATAATTTTTCTATTTTTTTGACTTAAAATATTATAAATTTTACATTTTTACAATTTTAATTTTGATTTCTAACTACGAGAAACTGAAATGTTAATGTCAATTCAAAAAATTCAATTGTAAAATAGCATTTTTTTTATTCATTATTAGGGCTCGATGTTTATGGAATTGCATATTTTTTTTTCTATTTCTCTAAATTAATGTTAACTTGGATACAAATTTAATTCATGTTCTACTGAATCAAATAATACTATTTTTACTTTGCATATTTTTGCATATTCAATGATTTTGTATTTTAATTGCATATTTTGGGATTTAAAAAATAAAAATGCTTATTTAAGTAAATTTTTTTTAAAAACAATTTAAATTATTGAACTACACAATTAATAATACAAGAGAAACAATCAAAATGGCCAATGGAAAAGTAGGAAAATAAATTTATGACAAATTTCAGAACGTAATTGAAAAAAATAATGGGTTTGAAACTTAGGTACAAAATTTGAAAACACATTCCGGTGAAGTTGATACTATGGAAGGAATAGAAGAAGATTTGAAGGTTGAGCATCTTGCATTCTTCAAATATGCTCCAATAACATCAGTTTATGTAGCATGAAGTTTTTCACGCTACAAAAATGTACTACCAATAACAGACGCAGTTGCAAATTAAAAAAATCATAGTTGCACAGTGTAATTATATTCATGTAATAATTAATAATTAATAAATAATGAAGTAAATTAAAGTAAATAAAATGTTATGTAAATTTAAAAAAAATTATTTTTAATTTTAGTAAAAAAAAATAGAAAATAAAAATATAATATTTTTGTTTTATGTATTAAAATATATTTTTTGTGCATATTTTGATGTTTTTACTGGCTAAAAATGCATATTATATAATTTTTAGCGCATATTTCGTAATTTTTAGTGCATAAATGCATGCATATTACAGTAGTTTTAAGTGCATAAACATCCGAGCCCTATTCATTATACTCCGATTGTCTGATAATGGTTGTACACAGAGGTTTTGATACATAAATACCAACAATTTAGGAATGTGCTAATTTTAAATTTAGGGGTTATAAAATCCTCTAAGTCCATAGCCCCCTTATCAATATAAGAATTATATTGATCAAATTGATAATATATATTGTCATAATAAATTCTATTTAAAAAAATGAGTTGCATCTTAAATTAAAATACCAAGTGTTATACTAATGAGAAAAATGGACTTCATTTGTTTTTACCAAAAAATGTATCTTAATAATCTTAATTATTGTAGTTAAAATGTCAACATTTTACCCAACTCATATTGACTACACATCAAGTTTTATTTGTGAATACTGAATATTGAATATTATGTATTAGATTTTAATTATTATTTAAAATTTTTTTTTTTATGACCAGCTGAACAAATGTTGCACCAACATACAAAATATTTTGTTTTTAATTTTTACGATTACCTATATAACTATAGATGGTACCTATATGATCAAAGTTGGACATTAACTAGAACAATTAATGTCTTTATTTTAAAGCGAAAGATACATAACAATTAATTACAATTTTATATAATAGCTTCATAATAATAATTTAAAAAATATCATTAAGATGTAAAAAAAAAAATAATGACATATTTTAATACAAATCATATTGCAGTTATATACATATCATATTTTTAACCCCAAATTCTGCATAGCTGATAAGCAAATACATTTTTCATATTATACCACTTGACTGAAGAATAAAACGTCTCGAGACTTAGAACTAATAACTTATGATATTTGGTGTTGTTAAAATTGATATAATATTTCTTTATGCCTAATGAATAATTATGAATTATTATATTATATACAATTATAAATAAAATTAACGTATATATATATATATATAATCAAATATGGAGTACTGATTAGTATATCAACATAGTCTAAACTATGATAGCTAGTAAATTAAAATTTTCATTGTTACTTTGTATCATCATGTTGGGATGCAATAAGGATTTTCCGAAATTTGCATTTTAAAGAGGTGAACAGTGTACACACAAGGACTTTGGGCTTCATATGGAAATTAAAATTGTTTTGTTTCCAAATGGTTGTCATTGGTTACTTGGGCAGATTAAATAAAAATCATGCATCAAATCAACACATTTATAGCCACAAAAAAAGAAATAATATCTTAAAACAAGTATGAGAGTTGAATATTTATTATTTATTTATTTATACTTATTTACTCAAAAACTACTCAACCGATATCGAGGAAAATTTCAAATTTTTCTTATAAATATCAGGATAGTTTGAGAGTAGTTTGAACCACTTTGAAAATATATGAAGTGCTATACCCAATCCACCAAAGTCAAATTATGCATTTTGGTCAAATTAGTTCATAATGTGTGATAACCAATACCAATTTGCCCATGAACTGAGATACATTAAAATTAAGATACCCCTATATAGGGCTATATTTTATATTTTTTCATGGGCAAAGTTGGGTTATGCAGCTAGTATAAATAGATTTATATATGTTATCCACAGATGTATAAGAATACTTTACAAAAAAATCAGTTTTGAACAGTGTAGGAACCAATCTTCTTAAATGAATGCAAATCTAACCCAACTTGTTTATGTTTTGTATTTGCTTATAGAATATACAATTTACGGAAGAAATCAATTTTGTTTCAATCTCATTGATAAATTACAATAATTCACAAGTAAGTATTCTTATTATAAGTAAGTTTAATACAAATTTTAATCAATAATACCCACAATTATCTGTACATATATATAATTAATGATGATTTTAATGTTTTAGGTGGATTTCAAATATTTTAAATTGAATCAAAACCTTTGAAAACCAAGATTTGACAATGTTCTCCTTAGCAAAATTATCATATTTTGAATGTTATGAATTTCAACAGTATTGGTACAATACCATACCAAATAATGTAATTAAATTTGAAATTCGACAGTGTTGTGAAACTTTGATGGCCTACTTAAAAGGCGATAAAAAAATTAATTGTCGGTTGGATATTAAGACATGCTCCATTGCTGCAGACTTTGGTCATCTTGATTGTTTACAGTTAGCTCACAAATTAGGCTTTGCATGGAACAAAGATGTATGTATGGCTGCTGCAAAAAATGGAGATTTAGATTCTCTAAAATTTGCCCATGAAAATGGATGTTCGTGGGATAGAAGTATATGTTACACTGCAGCAAAACATGGTAATTTGGAATGTTTAAAATATGCTCATGAGAACAAGTGCCCTTGGGACAAATATACATCTAACTGGGCAGCTAATTGTGGCAATTTTGATTGTTTGGTATATGCGTTTGTTAATGGTTGCCCCTGGGATGAAAAAACATGCATGTTGGCTGCCCATAATGGACATATTGACTGCCTAAAATTTGCCCATGAAAATGGTTGTCCATGGGGTGAAGACACATGCAAATGGGCTGCAAGTAGTGGAGAGCTAGAATGTTTGATGTACGCTCATAGTAATGGTTGTCCCTGGACTGTAGATACATGTACCAAGGCTGCAACAAAGGGCAGACTTGAATGCTTAAAGTATGCGCACATCAATGGGTGTGAATGGGATAAAAATACATGCTCTATGGCTGCCTCTAATGGACATTTAGATTGTTTAATGTATGCCCATGAAAATGGGTGCCCTTGGGATGAATGTACAACATTCTGTGCAGCCGAAAGTGGACATTTAGATTGCTTAATTTATTCTTTTACTAATGGATGTTTGTGCGATGATAAAACGTCTAGTGCTGCTGGTAGAAATGGGCATTTGGATTGTTTAAAGTATCTGCATGAAAATAAATGCCCTTTCGATTCATTTTTGACATATGGAGCTGCAAAAAATGGGCATATTGATTGTCTCCAATATGCCCATGAGAACGGAGGTAAATGGCATTCAGATACATGTTACGCGGCTGCATTGAATGGCCACTTTGAATGCGTAAGATATGCTCGAAAAAATGGATGTCCTTGGGACGACAAAACACGCGAATGGGCTGCAATTAATGGACAATTTGAGGACTGTTTTTAATCCATTCATGAAAATCAGATGGAAGATTTTTATTTTGTTCAATAACTAGATATTTCAACTTTTTTTGGTAGCTAAATGATTACCATTTTGAAAACGTCAAAATCTTTTACATCATTATAAACATTTTAATTAATACAATAAAAAATGAGTTCGGTATTATTTTTAAATTTTTGAACTATTTAATATTCTTTAAAGCTTACATCAATATAATAATATTGTTAAGTTTAAATTGTTTTATATACATTTATTTGTCTATCTAAATATATTTAAATTTAAATTTAAATTCATAAAAACTTATATTATGTATTCTTGTTAATAAAGAAATATGTACTTTGGAGTATATTTGGTATTTATTTTAAAAATTAAAAATTATTATTATAATAGAAAATCTATTTATATTAGAATTTGACATTCACATTATGTATTTTTACTCTTAAGAAAATTAAGTTTGTACAATGTAATAACTAATAACACATTTGCTGCATATCATATTTTATACATAAGTTGTGATGCTGAAAATCGGGGCTTAAAAAAAGAATGTTTAAAATACCATTGTACGACTTGCATGTTCTTAAGTAAATAGTAGTTATAGAAGACTTTAACACAAAAAGAATAGTTAATTACTAATACTGATCGAATTGCAAGGCTGGGCGTTAAAAAATTTAAAAAGTTAATTTAATTTAAACTTTTTAACTTATTTTGTTACTTTTGGATTTTTATTAAATTAACTATTAACTTACTAAATTTATTTTTTAATTAACGTGAAATGAACAAATTAATTTTTCATTGAATGAAGTGAGTTAAGTTGATTCATATTGTTTTTAATTTTATTATACTTCACTATTTCAGCCTACCTATTTCGTTTTCATGTCGAAAATATTTACCGTGAATTGTTTAAAGTTAAAATTTAATATTTTTTGTCTTATTTTGTATTAGTTGGAAAAAAATTAAGCACGCATTGCAATGTAAATTAACTTTTTTTTAACTCCATAAAAAGTGAACAAAAAGTGTGCATTAACTTTTAACTTAACTGAGTTAAAAAAGAATAATTAACTTGTCCAGCCTTGTTACATTGTCGTACAATTCAATTTAATACAAGGTGCATAATGCCAATTGGCGTCAGTTGGTATGTTATTATGCGAATAATGTTAAACAAATAATGCCATTTTGCGTCATCTGCAGTGAAAGTGTTAACCCATATTCTTAATCTTTTATTTTAAAGATGTGGAACCTTTAAAATCATTACGTAATCTAATTCATGATGTTATACCAAGTAAATTATAAAAACTACTTAATTTCAGTCTTTTAAATTAGGTATTGTAACCGACCTCGGTTATCAATTTCATCTATTACAACAATGGCTAAGAGGCCAAAAGTTGTATGTCACAAACAATACATTTTACAGGAGAGTAGTTTTTAAATTATTCAACACCAAATGATTTGTGTTGTAGAATTTTGTTTTTTGGTGTAGCAACTTATTTATTTGTAAAGTATTCTATAGATTACATAAATTATTATTTTAAGGTCTTAACATTTTTTTTTTTCAACGTAATTATAATATTTCTTTTAAATTTAAATGGGACTTATTATAAGAGACAACTATAATATATTTTTACCGTGGATATACAAGGTTTTTATTAAAAGTTGTTATTTTATTATAAACTCTAATTAATTAAAACGTTTTTAAATATAACAAATATAAATATATGTAATACATAATCATAGTTATAATTTGTATTCAATATAATTTATTAACAAATGCTAAAAAAAAATTATTTAATTATATAAATTCTTCAGTACGGATGTAATAATAACAAATACAAATTAAAAATTAAAGTAAAAGTATAATTTACTCATCAAAATTAAAACAAAAACTAAATACTGTTTGTAAATAAAAATTAAAAGTATATTTTACTCTTAATAATAAAAGATGAAAATTAAAAGAAAAGAAAAATAATACTAAAAGGTATCAAAGCAAAGTTGAAATGTTTACCAATTGTGTAGACTATTATTTATTAAATTAAAATAGAATAAGAAACTCACAAGAATGTATACAGCTACAACATAACATGACACGATTGTCACACAAATAATAATACTAGTGAAAACGGTATAGATTTAAATAGTTTTTAGAAAAAATTATACATACAGACATATTCAATTTTTATAGATTAACAAATTCAATATTATCTTAAACATTTACAATTAATAAAACATGTTTTAATTATAATATTGGCTCATATAATGTTTTACTGAATCAAAACACGACCCAGATTAACCAAATAGACTTATGAAATGATTTTGAGAAAAGTTGGAAATACAACTTTTGGTCTCTTAGCCATCAAATTATATATTATAGATAGCTCACTGCAATACAAAACACGCTGCCCAGAAACTATTTCTGACAAAGTGAGTTAAAAAAAACAAATAGTGCGCTGACATCCTCTTAATAAATATAATGTTTTTCAAATTTAACTAGCTTTAAAAATAACTACAAAAAAAAAATTATTAAAATGTGCAATAATTGTTAAATAGTAAGTAAACCATGCATTTCAAATCTCATTTTTTCAAGCAACCCGGTATTCGTGTTCAATATTTATAATTTATATGTTTTTATTTTTATATATTTCATGTTAAATTAACTCTTGTTAGAGGAAATCTTACCTGGCCAATTGCTGTATAATAAATAAATGGACACCTGTAGTATTTTATTATTTATTTACAATGGCATTCAAATTTTGTATTATATAATTGAAGCTGTAGGAGCTATCCTTATTTTTAGTTATGGGTACTAAAGAGTAAAGGGAATAAATAAAATATTCTTCAATGTCTTCATACAATGGAGTAAATTAGATAAATATTAATTGATTAATAATAATATCAAATATTTGAAAATGATTGATATTAAATAGGTCTTTAAATCATAAAAAAATATGCAAGGCTGGGCAAGTTAATGATCTTTTTTTTAACTCAGTTAAGTTAAGTTAATATGCACCAATAACAAAAAGTTAAAAGTTAAAAGTTAATTTAACTATAGGTTAACTCAGTTAAGTTAAAAGTTAATACACACTTTTTGTTAACTTTTTATTAAATTAAAAAAAAGTTAATTTGTTTATACAACGCTAACGTACTTAATTTTTTTCCAACCCAAAACTAAATTATAGATTATAGTGTTTATATTTTATACAGTGTTTCCATATTAGTTAAATTCGAATTATATACTTTTTTTACTTTAAACAATTCACGGTAAATATTTTTTGACATGAAAACGAAATATACTGAAGTAGTGAAATATGATAAAATTAAAAACAAAATAAATTAACTTAACTTACTTCTTGAAATGAAAAATTAACTCGTTAATTTCACGTTAATTAAAAAAGAAATTTAGTAAGTTAACAGTTAAGTTAATGAAAAGCCAAAATTAACTAGTTAAGTTAAAAAGTTAATATAAAATTAACTTATTAACTTAACTTTAACTTTTTAACTCGTTAATGCTCAGCCTTGAAAATATGTATTACTTATGTAATACATTATATTATATGTACACAGTTATAACTTATAAATGATAATAATTATCACAGTAAATCAAGTTTATATCCTGTATTTCCTGTATCAATTTATATCATACAAGACGTGTTTGCTGTTGCACACTTCAAATGTGTTATTCTTTTAAAGTAGAAAGACTGTATCATTAGGTATTTTTGATTTTAATTGACCGATGATAACAAAAGTCTTACTAGCAGAAAAACACTTGAGTATTTAAAATTTGTAATTCTGGCTTACACAAAATTGTCTAGAATTGGTTCGAATGCAAATGGGTAAATGATAGTTTACACATAACCTGAGCCTTATTGCTACATTTTGAGTCTATTTTAAAAGTTTTTATTACCGTACTTACCTACCTATTATACTACTTGAACGTAGTACAATACTTGAATTTTTTTTTTAAATGTTTGTATTATCATTTTCTTAACATGGTAAATTGTCAAAATATTCTGATTCTTTTTGAGCTATTTTATATGCTTTCAATTTTTACAATTTTTTTCCACATTTTTTCTTAGTAAAAAATTTAAAATCAAATACCTACAAAGTTCCTTATAAGCTTTCATTAATGGAATTAAAAAAAAAAAGTTGGACCAGTGGTTATTGCTCTGCTGTACATTAGGGGTCAGGTGAGTCACTGTAATGGATGTGTTAAATTTGAATTCAATGATATTGCTACGTACGGACCCCTCTACTCCGCCCCTACACATAGTCATAATACACAGCATCGATGTCCTGTGGTAACACGTAAATAGCTAGATGATGTCA
>NC_042493.1:32812666-32813578 GCF_005508785.2 Acyrthosiphon pisum | reverse complement strand
ATCCAGAATTCCTTCAGCGCCTCTTCGCCTATGCCAGGCGGCAGGTTGCCGCGCATGTCACGGAGCAGTTGTGAAGGTCGTCGGTCGCCTAAACCTCCCGGTCGGACAAGTTCCCGGTACTTGGCAGCGTTTGACGTTGCGAATGCTTCGGTGAGGCGTGCGCGTATTGCCTCATACGACGCCGAAGTTCCGAGCAGGTCACCGACGGTTCGGATTGTTGCCTGGTCTAATGCTCCAACGACATAATGCACTTTCGACGCGTTAGCTGTGATGCGTTGTGCCGCGAACATAGCTTCAGCATGATTGAACCAGAACGCAGGTGATTGGGTCCAAAAGGTCGGAAGTCGGAAGTTGGCGACCGCGTCTATCGCGTTAGCGTTATTTTCGTTCGACTGTATTTCGTTGGGCATGATGAACGCGGCGGAGGAACAGGACTAGAGACTAGGGTACGTGACGACGGCGCTGCGGTGTACGAGATCACCTATCCGGCGCGTTTTCGAGACGGCCACGACGGGTAGCTGTAGGTGGGTGTTACGACTTGCGAGGTCACCAATGTGGAGGTTCTGGGGGTATCACTACAGAAACGCCTCCAACGTACGTCGTTACAACGAAGTACGAAAGTACGAAATGATCAACACGAGTTTGAGAGTAATCAGAATGTTTATTCGTATGACAAACGTTAAGAAAAATATATACAGCGCACTCGATGAATAGAGTGTGTGCGGAAACCTTACGGTCGGTCACGGTGAAAAGAAATTGAAGTTCGAAAGAACACGATTCGGATTATCGTCGATAGGTGTCGAGGGGCGAGATCGTGAGGCGTGCGGTTCGGTTACGTTGTCGCGGGCGAGAGAGCGAGACCGGCGGCCGCCGAGTCGCGGTAGCCGGTGTCGGCCGGGAATCACTGTGACC
>NC_042493.1:32800860-32812396 GCF_005508785.2 Acyrthosiphon pisum | reverse complement strand
ACCCACCTTGCCGTGGTGGGGGGGCTCACGGGCCAATCACTGGTCCGTGCCAAGAGGTTCCACCCTAGAGCCAGTCATGACCTTAATTGGTTGGGGCTGGCAGGCCCGGTCCACCTGCATACACTTGCAAACGGATCCCTGCCAGCAGGTAAAATGGACGGAAGGAAAACCGCAAACCACAATATGAATAGCAAATGTAAAAATATTGTTACAACTCCAGGGGGATCGGACCACCAGGAGTCGTTGGTAGCAGGTGGATCTGGTGTAAAAACCGGGTCCAACGGAGCGGGCTTGCTACTTTCGTTACCTGTCAACCGCGACAAATCGGATGAGGGGGTGTCCAGCATGGCCCCGGATTCTGACAAACATGCTACTGCTGAGACAGACGTGCCTCCGGGTACGCAGCCAAGGGATATGTTATATATTATACATCATAGAGTATGAGAAAAATTATGCCTTAAAGTCGAAGACACTATATTAATAAAAATCAATCTGGACTTATTTAAAGGCCCATGTTACCGGTGAGAACGTAGCTGTAGCTACCAATCTGACCTTAGCAGACTACAAGCGAAAGCGATCATCTTATGAAGAAGCTGACAGTAGTATAGAAAGGGCCGGTTCCTGTGACCCCCCGCTTCACCACCCCCCCCGCCTATACTGCGCTTGATCGCGCTTGATAACCCCCCCGCCCCACCCCCAACCATACCTCGGCCACGTTGATCGCGCTTGATAACCCCCCGCCTCACCTCCTACCTATACCTACGTCATCACCACCCCACCCCAACCATACCTAACCTAACGTTGGTCGCGCTTGATAACCCCCCCGCCCCACCCCCAACCATACCTCGGCCACGTTGGTCGCGCTTGATAACCCCCCGCCTCACCTCCTACCTATACCTACGTCATCACCATCCCACCCCCAACCATACCTCGGCCACGTTGGTCGCGCTTGATAACCCCCCGCCTCACCTCCTACCTATACCTACGTCATCACCACCCCACCCCCAACCATACCTCGGCCACGTTGGTCGCGCTTGATAACCCCTCGCCTCACCTCCTACCTATACCTACGTCATCACCACCCCACCCCCTCGCCCAAACTTCGGCCACGTTGGTCGCGCTTGATAACCCCCCGCCTCACCCCCCACCAATACCTACGTCATCACCACCCCACCCCCTCGCCCATACCTCGGCCACGTTGACCGCGCTTGATAACCCCCCGCCTCACCCCCCACCAATACCTACGTCATCACCACCCCACCCCCTCGCACATACCTCGGCCACGTTGACCGCGCTTGATAACCCCCCGCCCCACCCCCAGCCAATACCACTCTACCAGACGCACCACCCCCGCACCACCCCCGCACCACCCTGCATGTGTATCGGAAACGTTGGCCACTAACCCCCCCGCCTCATCCCCAACCATACCTCGGCAACGTTGTCCACGCTTGATAACCCCCCGCCTCACCTCCTACCTATACCTACTTCAACACCGCCCCAACCCCCGCTCGCGGTAACGTACGCCGAACCACCACACCCCGCTACCACGCTACATCACCGCACCGCCCCGCCCATTAGACGCTCGCCGCACGGCGTTTGCCCCGTCCGCGACGCGCTCTGTCTGCGACGCGGGCGGGCTTATCGGCCGCCGTCCGCTCGACCAGTATTATCACCGACGGGGGCGCCATCTATCCGCTAATCGGACGGACGCGGTTTTTCGAATTTTATCATATTATATTTCAATATTACCTTTATCATATATATAATATATATATATACACACACATTCATACATACATACATATATACTTTTACCAGGATACCAATTCAAATACTAACACGATTTAATTGTTTAATATAATTTGATGTTTATTCAATACAAATATCATATACATACATATTATATTATAAGTTATGGTGTTATAATGAACATGTGTGGTCACCCGACGACATCATACGATTCAGATTTACATATACGGGCTTGACTATTACTATTATCGCGATTATTACCAACATCATACGGTTCTGATTTACAACAACAGGCTTGAATGCCTCTATTATCACTACGTTTGCGATTAAATTCATTTTTTACATTTTCAATAAATTCCATGCCTTTATATAATAATACGAATACACATTTGGGGTTGTGCATGGCGTGTTGCTGCCACACATCGTCATTTTCCTACCATTGCCCCAACAATAACCCGCAGTAGTGACATTGAACCAAATCCTCAGTCCCGGTATAAGTGAATCCGCTGGTGGCCAGTGAATATTTATCTTGACACGATCGAGCCGGGTGTGAATCGAATGTTTTCAACCTTGATAAAAAGCTTGTATACTGAGGATATTCCGGATCCGAGTTCTCATGTACTAAACGCACTAGTGATCGACAATCGGTGGTACATTTTAATAAATTCATTGCAAATGAAACGTAGAAAAATATTTTAAATCGTAAATAATGCGTTCCAACTGTTAACGTTTAAACGTGAATAAGACGCTTCTAACCAGTGTAACCGTCTGTAAGCAACTGTCGGTTATATGGCGAAAGCTACCGGCCGTTGCAAGACATATACAGAATAATAATAATATAATTATATAAATTAAAATATTTAGGTATCTCCAGTTATCAGATAACAGCTTGTTGACCGACGTAGGCAGATCTGTGGCATATTATTGCCGTCACCAGACGCTTATCATTGCCGACACATGTCGCGCGCGATGTGTATATTGCGAGCGTTAATATTATAAAATGTATTATGTCCCAGCGCCACTTAGTACTAGCGGTCGAATATTTCTACAGCCTTTATAGATAATGTCGGATACCCCTCACCGTCCGCCCGCCCACCACAGCATCCGATATTCGGGTCCACTGCCAGCGCATATGTCCTACAGATCAGACGGTCAGTGCAGCTCGACGAAAACTGTTGTACATTCATATTACCTCGCTCACTCTGTTAAATAACTTCTCTAGTATTAAATATTTAAAAATGTTTAACTGTGTGTTATGTGATAAAGTGTACGTTCATAAGCGTGATTTGAACAGACACGATAAAACCCACAATGGATCGGTGATTTCGTGTGGAATATGCTTCAAGACGTTCGTCCAGCGGAACAATCTCAATATTCACGTTCAAAAATGTCACAGTAAGTACATTGAATATCATTTGTCATCAACCCGAAAAATACGCATACAATGTTTTTTTCGGATCGACAATGATTTTCTCGGGTTATTAATTAAATTATTTTTAAAATAGAAATCGCTAAAGACACTCCAGAATTCCACAGTGCTATACGAATAGGCGGTGCAATGGGTATATAATTTTTTTCTCTTATAAATAATAATAAGGACACTATTTTAATATTAATAATAATATATTATATTAGGTCGCACATCAGTCATAAAGTGGGCACCCCCCGCCACTACACGACATGCTCAGCCAGATGTTCTGACTCCGGCGGTCATCTCGACACGTCGCCGTCGTGCGGACGGACCTACCCCCCAACCGCAACCCTCACCATGCACGTCCCGCACACCGGAGAAGGTTTCCCCGTCACCCGCACAGGCTATCTTTGATGGACCCGACGAAAGATCCCCCGCCATCGCCGCACTACCACTTTCGCTTTCACCACCGCCAGCCGGGGAATTTGTTGCTCATACGGAAAATTCGAGGAAAAATATTAAACGGAAAAATGCTCGCATGCAAAAGGTTAATACGCCGGGCTTTATTGAAATTGAGTCTTCGCTTAGCCGCACGATCGTGTGGTATTTTAGGAAAAATATCGATAATATAGTCAGTTACCGCGCATTCCTAAATTCAATAGAGTACGAATTAATCGCGAAATTACGTGAGCGCGTGCGTATTAACCCGATAAAATACAATCTGAAATTAGAGGCTACATACGTCATTCCCAACTTGCATAATTCAGATCAAAACCGCGCGTTTAAAACTTCGGCCCGCGAACTTTACGCACACAGCAACGTCGAGTCGTTGATTGATCGTGATTTTTCCGCGCTTCTGGCCGAAGAGGACTGTTATGCCGGGAAATACAGTGGGTTCACCTTATCGCACATCGACGGTTTGCTCTTGGGTGTATACGAGTACACGCCTATGGGGGGATCGTCGTACTTGTCGTTACCGGAAAGTATTCTCAACCGGAATGCCGTTGTCAACCCTCAAAATATCGACCGGCAATGTTTCAAGTGGGCGATCCTAGCCAAACACGTACTTCGCGATCGCACGCGAGTAGGCGCAAATTATTCGAGGGAAGAACACCGTTACGACTTTTCTGCACTATCAACCCCCACTCCGGTGTCCGAGATAGAATTGTTCGAAAGATCGAATCCGGGAACGACCGTAAATTTATACGGTATAAGAAGTTGCGAGAAAAATAAAAAATCAAGCACACAATCAGCCGCGTACCCGCTGCGCGTTGCGAACGAAGAAAAGGCAAATCATTTCGACTTGCTACTGATAACCGGGAAGGATGGAGAGAATCATTATGCCTATATTTCGAATTTTTCACGCCTAGCCAGCCCGCAAAAAAACAATCATGAGCATCGTTTATTTTTCTGCAAGCGATGTTTTACCAGTTTCGAGGACCGACCATTAAAACATAAATTACACGGCGAGCGGGCGCTGGCTAAACATCGCTTACTGTGCGGTGCACACAAACCCGTATTGCCTTTGATGCCGAAAGAGGGAGATACGCTCGAATTCAAGGCGTGGCGTAAAACGGAGCGTCTACCATTTGTAGTGTACGCAGACTTCGAAGCCCTATTACTGAAAACATCTCAGAAACAAGGTGCTAATACCACGGCGATACATACACACCACCCAATGAGTTACGGTTACCTGGTTGTCGCAGCGGAGGGTGTGCCGATAGAGTTGTTCGAGCAGTTTAATATCCCGAGGGCACCCGTCATTTTCCGCGGCTCGGCGACTGACGACGAAGTGGCCAAGCGTTTTGTTCTCACCATCCTCGATGTGGCTGATAGGATAGCCAGATTGTATAAAGAAGTTAACGTACCGATAATTATGAGTGTTGAGGATTGTCGGGTACACGACGGCAAGACGCTGTGCGAGTTGTGCGGTGGTACATTCACCGAGCATAACTGTAAAACTGCACATCACGATCACTTGTCGGGTCGTTTTCTAAAAACATTGTGTAACACGTGCAACCTCAAATTAAAAACACCTAATTTCGTACCATGCTTCCTACATAATCTGTCCAACTATGACGCGCATTTTATCGTGACAAATTTGGCGAACGACGACAATAACCGAATATCTGTAATCGCGAACACCGAGGAGAAGTATATTTCATTTTCGAAATATATAAATAACTCATTCTCCGTCAGGTTTGTAGACACGTGTCGATTCATGGCGTCGAGCTTGGCGCACTTGGCGGAGAACCTCGTCTCCGCGAATTTTGATAAGTTTCGTGAAGTCGCTAAATTTTTTACCCCGTCGGAGATGGAGTTGGTCACGCGGAAAGGTGTTTATCCGTACGAATACACGGATTCGTGGGATAAACTGAACGTGACATCGCTACCGGATAAGTTCCAGTTCTACAGCGCGTTGACGGAGATGCACGTTAGCGACGAAGACTACGATCACGCAATACGAGTTTGGAATCATTTCGGTTGCACAACGCTCGGCGCTTATAGCGATTTGTACCTTAAAGTCGATGTGTTGTTAAGCGCCGATGTGTTCGAAAATTTCAGGGATATATGTATGGCCACATATCACCTGGACCCCGCGCACTACTACACGTCACCCGGGTTCAGCTTTGACTGCATGTTGAAACTTACGAAAGTTCAACTTGAACTTTTAATTGATTTCGAGAAAGTGTTGTTTTTGGAGTCTGGTACGCGCGGTGGTCTGGTGCAGGCCAGCAAGCGTCACGCGCGTGCCAACAATCCTGAGACGCCCGGATACAATGCGGAAGAACCCAACACGTCACTCATATACTTAGATGGTAATTATAAAATATAAAATATATGTGCGCGTATATTAATCTGTGTTTTTACCGTATTTATTTAGCAAACAATTTGTACGGGTACGCGATGTGCCAGTATATGCCGATTGGGGATTTCGTATGGTACGCGGGAAATCCAGAGGTCGCGCTGGCTCAGTTAGAGTGGATGCGCGCGACGGACGATGTGGGTAGATTTTACGAGGTGGATATTATATACCCTCAGGATCTGCACGACGCCCACAACGATATGCCGTTCTTGCCTCACGCCAGCATCCCGCACGGGTCGACTGTCCGAAAGTTGATGGTCACATTTCTGCGGAAAGAACGCTACGTGGTTCATTATATGAATTTAAAACAGGCCATGGCTCATGGCGTCGTAGTCGAAAAAGTGATTATTGATAATATAATTGTTATTTTATGTATTTGTATCTTACAACTTTTTCGCACATTCCACAGACGCACAGAGTGTTAGAGTTCCGCCAATCTCCATGGCTGGCCCCGTACATAAATCTCAACACTGAATTACGCAGGCAGGCAAAAAACAAATTCGAAGAAAAATTTTTTAAGGATTTAAACAATTCAGTGTACGGTATGTTATTATTATAAATTTTTTTATAATTTTACCAAGCTTTAATCAGCTGAAACTTTACTTCATGATAACACTGTATGTATACAGGAAAAACTTTTGAGAATATGCGCCTACGATTCAATTTGGAACTTGTATCGTGCCCGCGCAGGATGCGAAAGCTCATAAACCGTCCAACGTTCAAGTACTGCACGACGTATAATGAAAATCTCTCGGTGGTCACGCAACATAATAAAGAAGTGGATTTTTGTAAGCCGATATACATAGGGTTTGCTGTACTAGAACTGAGCAAAGTTTTGATGTACGGATTCCATTACGATGTAATGAAACGACATTACGGAGATAAGATCGAGCTGCTCTATACCGATACTGGTACGTCTATATAAAACTCGTGCAGACTCATGCAGTTTTTATATAATATTATTATTATTATTATTATTACATGTTTTAGATTCACTATTCTACCGAGTGACGACGAACGATTTCTTCGGTGACCTGATAAAAAATCCTAATTTGATGCGGTTTATGGACACCTCGAATTTCGCACACGATCACAAGTGCTATACAGCTGCTCGGAAGCGCATTCCGGGACTTTTTAAATTCGAGTGTGACTCCAGGACGGTCTACGAATTTGTAGCTTTACGGGCCAAGTCTTATGCATACGACGTGGAACAGGAGGTCACAATTCGCGCAAAGGGTGTCATGAGACACGTTATTAGAAATCACCTCACTTTCGCCGAACATAAGCGGTGCTTATTCGCCGACGTGGGCGACGATGCGGAATCCGACGAGTGCGACGACGAATTCGACGCTAGTATGGGAAAAATGATCGCTGCCGACTCCGCGCTGAAAGCTGTCGCACAAATTCATCGGAACGCCTCAACCTCTGCAACAAATTCACCGTCGACCACACATCCGTCCCATGTTTACAGCTACATGCCATTCACGCCGTATAGGGAAAATGTCTCTATACGGTCGTTTAAACACGAATTGCGTACGATTAGGACTATGAAATTAGTTTTAAACAGGGCTGACGATAAGCGTCATGTGCTACCCGATAACATTTCCACGTACGCACACGGTCATCACCGCATAAATTTTTAAATTTTTATTATATTGTTATTATTTTTATTATTATTGTTAAATTATCACATGTATATATATATATTTATAATCTATTAAAATATCTGTATAAATTGTATAATCGTGAAATGTGTCTATAATATATATATATTGTATAATCGAGAAATACAACCGCTGTATATAAAAATATGTGAGTGTACGATGCTAAAATATTATATTAACACCGTTTTTATATTTAATCTCGTTTTTTAAAATTATTATTATTATTTTAGTATCGCAACCTAATCTTCTCATTCTTATCATATTTTATCTCATCTTTATATTCTCATCATTATCTTATCTTATCTTATACTCACCCTTATCTTCATACATACTTATCCGATATTATATACCGAGGTCTTGACAACCTTATTATTATTTTTGAAAAAAACACCGCTCATCCGCGCTGTGATAAGAAGTGAACGGAGTGAGGCGGGGATTTATATGTCTACATACAATGTTCTGACGACTAGCTCTCTAGTCAGTGTTTGGATATAATCATATACGAACGTGTAATAACTATATATTAATATGTCGTCAGAGGAGTGTTCGTTTTTCAACCATGTTCCCAAGACTCGATGCGTGGTAAGTCTTATAATTTTGTAACACTCTACTTAAATTAAAATTTATTTTATTTCATTTTTAGTCACCTGATTTATTCGCGGAATCAGACGATCCGTGCGATTACACGTTACGAGTAGTCAAAGTCGAAAAAACCTCCGACAATTATTCGCTCGGGTTTCATGCAGGACAGAGATTTCCGTGGAAATCACCAGACTCGAGCTCGCCGTTACCTATGCTACACCTGATATCTGGACAATTCCCCGACAGTGGGGAAATATTAAGTGAGTCTTAATATATATATATATATATATACAAGTATATATATATAAATAAAATTGCTACTTATAGTTTTTTTTTTTTAAATAAAAACTAAATCGCGCGTCATATTTTCAGATGATGCACAGTCTTTTCATCCGAGCGGCTTTCATTTGTGGGATGTCAGTCCCCCTAAAGAAACTCTTCATTGGAAAAAAATATTGTTGTTGAAATTTGACACGGATATGAATAATTATAATCCTATAATGTTATTTAAATAAAATATTATTATATACTGAATTTTTGTTTCCGGATTTTTTTTTTTTTTCTCGTACTCCATAAAATGTTTATTAAATGCTTACTGATATCATTTTTAAATAATATAAACCTTATATAATATTAAATTTAAAAAAAAAAAAAAAAACCATCTCATCTTCGTGAGAATAATTATACTACACGCTAAATGTATACAATTATATTATACGACTCCTAAATGCGTATAAAAAAACAGACTATAAAATAATAAAATCTTATAAATATAAAATATTTCACCACCTCATATTTACGAGGATTACCATATAACCTGTTAAATGTATATAATGTATCATTAATTTGCATCGATTCAAAAATTATTAAAATTATAGGATTTAGATAAAATGTAAATAATAACATATTTTAAAATTTTTTTATTTAAATAATAAAACAATAAAATAATAATAATAAAGGTTAATGCGATTTCATTGGAAATCTATTATAAAACTTCTTCTATTTAACCCCTTGTAAATGAGGCTAACAGGCGGTACTACACCCAGATTGTATGTTTCAATTTCCACGTCACCCATCCTGATTGCCTTCGGAAGAAACACATTGATTGAGCCAACGCCTTCAGGATCTGCTAGCATACACGACACCACAGTGCCAAATTTGGTGTCCATATTTTTCATAGACCGTATGGTGTATGGAACGTCCTTGAGGAGTTCACCGACCGAAAGATTCTTACAATTCACTTGTGCTTTTAAAGATTGTAAAAATGTCATTCTGTAAACAAAAAAAAAATAAATGTTAGATAAAAAATATATTGTCTAAACGTTAGTTGTACACGTGTACCGCTATGCGTGAATAGATATTTTTATTATTTTATTAGAGTAAAAATTGACTCACTTAAAGTTTTCGATATTTGACAAAGAGTTCGATGGTGACACGGGGTTTGCAGGTGAACTACGGAGTCGAGATGAACTAAAACAAAAATATCGATTATTAATATTGAATTAAAATTATGTTTGATATAATTGTGTATAAAATTGTTTAATTAATTAACTCACTTTAATTTTTAGTAGGTCGTGTAGTTGTGGATGGCTTGACGTGGTTGTTGAATTTGACGAGGGAATTAATTCAGTGCTAAAAAAAAAAAAAAATAACGTCTGTTAATTTTATATAAAATATAAAAATTCTCCACTGAGAATCAAATACAATTACTGCATATAATAATGATAATAATAATTATTAAATAAAACTCACTTTAGTCGAATAGGTATGTTGCAAGATTTAGAACTTGTTGATAGACGGTGTTAGGCAGTAAAGAGGACTGTTTTGTGGTAGCGAAAAAATACGACTGATTTAATATTCGATGTCCAATGGTCAGCCGACAAAAATTATTATCAACGTCCGCCCCCACCCACATCGTTCGATGTGTACAATATTGGACGGGTACACCGATTGATGTGAGACACATGTATAATAGATTACAGTCGAAATAAGGGTGACGGTTCCTGCGCGTTGTATTGAGTTATTTTGACCCAAACACGTGTGTCGGAGGTCCTTACGCACAGGAACCGAATGACCACGTCTTAAACGAGCGGTGAACTATTTTGTGTGTAATACATCGATTGATATGCACACGAACCCTTGATGGCTCCTGCGCGTCTTACAGCTAATCGGTATGCATTGTCTTGACAATGTCCGAGCGTCGGACCATCACGACACATGGTACCAACGTGGCTCACATCCCTTCTATGCGCAGCCAAATGCGACTTATTTGTGTGAAAAAACTCTATATTCACGCTCATAATATGAATACAGATATTTATCTGTCAAAATTATATTTACTCTAAAATTATATTTAAAAGAAGTATTATGGTATACACGACCGCCGGCGAGGTCTAGTTGAACCCTTGCAGACAATTAAAATACATAATCACGAATATTTGTATAATAAAATTCGTTTCAAGATTATATAATATAATATACACTTATTATAACAACGTTTAGCCTTTCTAAATAATAATAATAATAATAATAATATAAGTATTACAATATTGTCAAATGTTGTACATATGTTGTATATTCCATATGGGAGTCTTGACATACAGTTTGTACAACTCTGATATATACAGGGTGAAATGAATAGCATATAGTGTGTCACGCTAACAAATAGTACATATTAAATACATATTATATTGTAATGTGTTACATTTACCATCTCTTAATATATTGATGTTCGCATATAATATATATTATATACATATAACATGTGGGTCGTGTATATATTGGGGTCGAAGCGGGTCGTCCTTGTTGTATGGCTAGTAGGAGTTTATCGCCTTGGACATGTTCGACGGGAGGGGGAGCCATATTATTTTTAAACCGTCTGAGTAATGTAAAAATTCGATTATATGTACATAGTAAGCGATTTAAATAAATCCTAAACTCTATCATTCATTCTCATAGTATTTAACATTTTTATTCACAGTGATAAATATTATTGTTTTCGACAAAATAAAATGATTTCGATAATATCATTTATATCTTTATTAATGTTTGTATTACCTACATCGAAGAGCACACGTCGAGTATCCGAACCGTTGCTAAATACGGTTGATTTAATAAATATATATGGTATAGAACTGTGAGTATAGACTTTATATTATTTTTTTAAATTTATATTATTTTATTATTTCTATTTAATCATTCACATTCTAGGGTCAGGAGGCGAGCAGTTGAAGACTATGAAAACGCAATCGATGACTTGGACCG
>NC_042493.1:32794550-32795946 GCF_005508785.2 Acyrthosiphon pisum | reverse complement strand
GGGATTTTTTACTCTATTCCATTTTGAGTGGGTCTGTGTTTACTTTATGCCAACACACTAATCTTCATTAAAAAAATCGATTAATCGGTTAATCAGTCATTAAAAAAAATCGATTAATCGTTTATTCAGTCATTAAAAAAATCGGTGATCGATTAATCAGTCGTTATAAAATTGATTTTTGGTTTGATTATTAATTTTCGATTAATCGAAATAATCGATAAAATGTGAAATTAATAATCGAGTGGTAAAAAAAATAATCGAACAGCCCTAGTTTCGCATGCCCGCGGATTAAATCGTATATTGTTATTATCTAATTTGCGACTAATAAAACGAACGGAACAATGGACAAGATAAATCGCATTATAATAATAATAAACGAATTATAACGATATAGCGCATAGTTGAAAAATACGTTGTGTGTAATATAATATTTTGTTGTAATCAGTGAAATAATATATTCGAAACGAAATAATAAAATAAAAAGTCAGTGCAGTAAATAGCATTGCAGTGCAGTGCCATAAAATAAATAAGGAAAAACGAAAATCAAAATATATATTTAGTATTATATAGGTACCTACGATATCCAACGTCGACGTCATAACATTTTAACGAATTTATTAAATCTCGTCAAATATACATTTATTTTGTTTAAAAGGAAAATAATATCGTAAAACTATTTCAAAGGAGCTAATATATAATATTTTCGCGGAACCAAAATGTCGCATTGCTATTTTTTTTTGAAAATAACTTTGTAAAATATATTATCAACTTAATAGTCAATTATTATTCTCTTGCGGGCGAAATCCTATTACGCCGTAGTTTTCTCTCCGATACCATATTATACCATTTATATCAATTGGGGGGGGGGGGGGGAACTAACATGCGTAATGTGTGTTGTAAACGGCTGGACTTAAAATGTATGTTCGATAATTCTCTATTCGCACAGCGGTAAAATGTGTATCTCGATTTTCGTTTAACGTTTTTAATTTGAAAATATCGTCTTTAAGACAGTAGACTTTTTTCGGATCGGGGAAATCGGTAAAATGTTGAGAGCGTTTATATAATATTATTTCGTTGTAAAGATATTCACCGAGTCGTCCGTTTGTTTCGAGTCGATCGTGTACAGAGTTTGAAAGGTCAAATTATTATAATGAGTGTAAAAACGGAGTTCGATGTTAAAAAATCAAAGACAAAAAATAATATGCAAATAATAAATTAAAAAACAATCTTTTTGCGTCTTAAAACAAGGGCCGACGTCGTACCCAAGTATTTCAAAGGTTATAACTTGTTTTCTACTTTTTATGATATTTTGCCTTATACCTTATAAGTACCTCACCGTAGGTAGAAGATAACCTTTTTGAACTTAACATCCAACGGTAAGTTAATAATTGTATGA
>NC_042493.1:32793623-32794500 GCF_005508785.2 Acyrthosiphon pisum | reverse complement strand
GCTTCATCTCGTGACAATAAATCGTATTCGAATTTAAGCTGAAGTAAGACTTCAGCCTGCGAATACGCCATCACCACGTCTCTGAACTCCCTCGACGTCGATGATGCACCCAAGTACGCCTAAGCATTTATATTTGTTTTAAAATAATATAGGAGAAATATCGATTTTAGTACTTACAACATTTTCAGCTTTTAAAATCTGTCCTGTATCACCTTCAATGTCACAATCCACGTACTCGATATAATTGGAACCGCGGAACAGTAGCAGCGCTACTGTCTGTTCCAAATTCCAATATTCGAAATGCTTCATTATTTCGACCCATAATTCGGTCACCATAGTATGACGATTCCCCCAATTTATCTGCGAGTAGTAGGCCAAGTCGACCTCCATCAAATTTAACGTGTCCCATATTCTGTCTTCACTATTAAAAATAAATAAATAAATAAATAAACATATTTATGAAAACTTATTCTAATATGATAAATATAATTACTCAATTTCTTCTTCTTCTCCGTCGGATCCGTTTCCAATTTCCATACGTTCGTTGGGGAAAGGATGGTCGGTGTCTTCATCTTCGTGATGAGAATTGCTAGATAATAATTAATTTAAAAAAAAAAAAAAAAATTATTATTATTTTTTTATGATAATATAATACTAAACATTGTACCTTATTTCCACAGGCATGTTCAGTATGCACGTTAAAAATGTGAAAAACATTAATACAAAATCCATTTTATTCAACACTTCGAAATAAACTGTGTAAGTCGGAAAGGAAATATATGTGTAGTAGATCGTAGATGTCGCGGGACAGACTGAATTAGTTTTAAGGTCCAGTGCGTATCTCGATTGTATACAGCATCCATTCTAGGGGCGTACG
>NC_042493.1:32788452-32793523 GCF_005508785.2 Acyrthosiphon pisum | reverse complement strand
ACTAAACTTATAAAAATAGGTACTTATTTCAAATTAACAGATCAGTGGCGTGTCCAGCGGATTATCACACAACTTTGTTTTATCCACACGCCTCTGTAACAGATACAAACTAGTTGAATTAATTTGAAAATATAGTTAGGCCAACAATTTATAACATTGTAAAAGTAACATTTTAATAAGTTGGTATAACTACTTTGTAAAAATGTGTTAACTATAATTGTTGACTGCTCCAAACATGAAATATTGTTAAGCCAACTATTTATAACATTGTAAAAGTAACAATTTAATTGGTTATTTTTACTACTTGGAAACAATGTATTAACCATAATTGTTGGCTAATCCAACTAAAAAATATAGTTGAGGATAACAGTATAATACAGTTGGATTAATCAAATAGTATTGTTAAAAAATAGTATAATATTGTGTGGTTAAACCAACTAAAATAATTTAACTAAATACATTTAGTATATTCAACAATAATTAATGTTGTCACATATGTAACTCTAAATTATTGTTGGTTCAAACATAAAAATTGTTAAACCAGCTATTTAGTTTTTTCCGTGCAGAATTCTCTACATTTGTATCTAGGTTACGAACTTTTAAGTCGTTTCCATCGAACACCGGTCAAAATAAGTACAAATTAGCCGAATGTGGATTTTATTATATCAATCTCGACGATGCAGTTCAATGTCATTGATGTGGAATAATTCTGCATAGTTTTGAAATCGACGATAATTGTTTCATAGAACATACTCGCTTCTCACCAAAATGTTTATATGTATTATTAATGAAAGGAAATCAATTTGTGCAAAAAGTATTAAGTAAATATTGTAAAATCGAAGTTACCCTAATAGCACAAGGACCTTCCTAGGTAGGTCGCAGGCTGGTCTATTGAGACTGGCGGACCATAAATATAAAGGGCCTATATGCTTCCGGTAGAGTCTGGGGAGGGTCTATAGACTTCCTAATGTCCGTTTTGAGACTATTCATGAGACCTACCCGACAGGAACCAGATAGGATATATTTTTTATACATCCTAAAATATGCCCATAATGGTCTATTATGCTACCTATTTAGGTCTAGAAGAGTCACAAAGTACATTGATATTATTTATTTAATAATACCTCAACTTCGTGCAATAATTAGGTGTTCATTATTTTTTATCTGCCTTTGAAACAATGTATTAGGAGCCGTCTATTATTTTCAAGAATTTTTACCCAACAAATAAAATTTTATTGATAATAGAAAAAAAAATTAAAAAAATTGGAAACTGAAAATGTCTGTAAACAGCTCAAAATAAGTCAAAATATTTTGAAAATGCTATGGTTCATATAAAATGCTTTTATCGCTTTTAACGTTCAGTCAAAATTGAATGTATCTACCATCATTTATTTTAGAGTTACACCAAAAACCAATATCGATTTTGTCGAAAATCGGGTTTGCGTAAAAATTCCCGTTTTTTCCTTAATTTTTCATTTGCTTTTTAAGGCGCTCACGAAAACTATTGGGAAATTTTTACTTTTTACCCCCCAAAGTACCAACTAGATTCACTTTCCTATCAGAAAAGATACTGTTGAAGAAAATCCGCTCAGAATCTAAAATACAATAATAGTAGGTATTTTTTTTTTTATTATTATTATGTTTAAACTTTTTGAAAACTGAGGTAATTTGTCAGTGATACTGTAGGTTTTTTAACACCTGAGTGTTAGTGTGGCAAGGATTTGTTGATAAAAATGGATAGTTATTCATTTGAGAGCTAGCAACACCGGCCGACACGTACACTCAGAGCGTTTCCGCACCACACCAAACCACAACCACAATAATAGTACTTATAAATTGTTATATTTCAAATTAAATGTTTTATATTATAATTTTATTTATAATATAACATATAATAATACAAATATATTAATTGTATACAAGCTAATTTAATATATTGTATTAGTCACAATTTTTTTTTGCCATTAATTGCCGCTCCCAACGCTCTTTGCAATGCTTCAGCCATCCAGTTATTGCTTTGTTTATTTGAACTGTATTTGATTGCTGGTGTATTTTTAAAATAACACCTGAAAATGATATTCGAGTGGTAATAACTATAATATAGAAAAATAAAGATTTCAATAGCAATAAATGTTATTTGGAATGAACATTGAAAACAATTTTCTATTTAGAAGTTTATAAAATAGAACTGTAATCATATAATTCATATAACATTTAGTAAATGTAGAAATGTATTATTTTAAATGTCTATATTATAAAATATTAATACTAACAACTATATTACCCATAAAGAAGTACAACAAAAAAATGCATACATTATTGTATGATTGGCAAAAACCAGAGCCCAGAGGTGTATTCAGAAATATTTTAAGGGGAAGGTGGGTAAAATAGATAATATAATACATAATATTTAAATATAATATAACCATTTGAAATTTTCAGTCATTGAATTTTTCTTTAAAAAAAATAGTAAATAAAACACTGAGCAGACGACCCCCTCAAAAAAAATCCTAGTTGCGCCACTACTAACATGATAATTATTATTAAGTTATCGGAGCCATATTTTTTTTCAATTTAATTTATATCTTGTGCACATTGCAGGGAAGTACGCTAGAGCCTAACTTAACAATATACCCAATAATAATAGTTTATATTTACTAATGCAGCAATACTAATAAAATGTTTTAATAATCAACTTACTCATTACTAATTTATATAATGTAGTACATTTTAGAGCAATTTTATCATCTTTTTTATTATTTGAACCACGACCGGTAAGTGACATTTGTTTACCAAAATGATCAGTGATTAATGTATCCATTATGCATTTAGTTACCATACACAAATCATTACCTCTCATCTCTTGTAATTTTTTTACCTAAAAATATTTAACAAAAATATTGTAGTATATCAATAATATATCTTAACATAGGACACTATTTGTTTTCTCTTTCTGAGCCATACACAGATCCATTTTTGTGTTGTTTGCGATGATTTAAAGAAATACATTAAGGAAAAAATATTATTGTAATATTAAACAAGTATTTCTTTTATTGCAATAAAATGCTTTTTAAAAGTATTCCAAACAATATTGAAATATACTATCAATATTTGGAATTTTGGAATTTAACTATAAATTGTGCATTACAGAGAAAACCAATTAAGAAAAAAAAACTTACCAACTGTTTGTAAAATACATTGTCATTTTTTAATTTTTTCTCTACTTCATTTAAAGAAGCTAAATTGTCAATTGGAAACCCAGTTAAAATTATATTTTCAATAATGCTGTCATTCATATTTTGTGATTTCCTTAATATTGAATAAATTTCATTTAACATATCATTGTGTTTTTCTTGATTTAACATTATTTTGTTTAATTTAATGTTTATTTTTGGTACAAATGTAGATATATACTTCATCTGCAATTCGTTATTTACTGTAAAAAAATAACATCCACACGTTATGCCTATGATTAAATTGATTTTAAACTTAAACTAAAATATGATAATTACCACTATGTTTGTTAATTTTTGGAGACATAGGAGATATTGGAGGTGAGAACAGTCTTCGAACAGCCGTTTTTTTATTTAGTTCTGATGGAGTTGATGTTTTTCGAGTATCATTATTGTTATAATAATTTGAACTTTCAAACATTTCTGGAGAAATGCAATTCTTATTTGTAATATAATTAGCCATATCTAAATAGTAAATTATAATTGTATTAAACCTATTATTAATTTGTATGTTTGAAAAATAAGATTAATTACATTTAATAAGCAATAGGTAAAAACTACAAAATATGCATCTTTAAATATTTTTATTTACCGGGTTGATATTTGTATGGTGATTCATCAAAAACATTTACTTTACCAATTGAAGAATTCATGGTCACAACATCACTATTGCCTTTATAGTGAGTAGATGATTTAGACGTGCCTGAATACAATAATTAAAATTATATTTAAAGGGCAAAATCTACAAAGTATATACATTTAAATTTGATTTTACCAGGTTGATATTTGTTTGGTGATTCATCAAAAACATTTATTTTACCAATTGAAGAATTCATGGTTACAACATCACTATTTTCTGTATGTCTGGATGATTTAGATGTACCTGAATATAATTTTGATTATATTTAAAGGGCAATAGATAACTACAAAGTATATTTTACATAAATATTTAAATTTGTGCTTACCTGGTTGCCAAATGTGTGCCAATTCATCACTATCTTTAGATACATTAATTTTACCAATTGAAGAATTCATGGTCACAACATCACTATTGCCTTTATAGTGAGTAGATGATTTAGACGTGCCTGAATACAATAATTAAAATTATATTTAAAGGGCAAAATCTACAAAGTATATACATTTAAATTTGATTTTACCAGGTTGATATTTGTATGGTGATTCATCAAAAACATTTATTTTACCAATTGAAGAATTCATGGTTACAGCATTACTGTTTTCTGTATGTCTAAACGATTTAGATGTACCTGAATACCATTAATAATATTAAAAAGTTGTTGGTTTAAATGTATATAATATATTTTACCATGATTTTTTTTATGTATATCATTTTTATAAGTGTTTTTGACTTCAGAATAAAAATATGTTGATTGAGGTTGAGGTAGTGAGGTTGTTTTTTTTTGTTTTAACGTTTTGAAATTATTATTTTTTTTTTTTTTTTTTTTTTTTTTTTTTAATATAAAAAAAACATTTATTACATTTTATAATCACAATCATACAATTACAATGGTTTATCTACTTCCTGTAAGCAAAGCTTGTGTTGGAAGTAGAGAGTTATGAATTATGATTTTAATGTTTTAAAGATAAGTAATGTTATTTATCTATATATACTAAGAGAAAACAGATTTAACAAAAGTACAAATAAAGAGAAAATAAAGAAAAGAAAAATATAAATATAAGTACAGCATTTTTTATAAAACTTATTACCCAGATCATATATACTATATACATAGAGTACCTAATATAATATACAAAGTTTACAAGTATTTTAAGGCTCATGTAACAATATTTCACTTATATATCTATTTACATTAATTTTA
>NC_042493.1:32778835-32779620 GCF_005508785.2 Acyrthosiphon pisum | reverse complement strand
ACCATGCATTTTAATTATTTACCTAGTATACGTCTTTATCATACATTTATACAATACTATCTTGATTCGTCTATTATCAATATTTATTCAATAGTTGGTTGTCAGTATACCTACTCAGGGCCGCATTTAAGGGGGGGCCCTGGGTACAACTGCCCCAGGCGCCAGTATTTTAGGGGTGCCAAAATGTTGTGGCCAGAAATATGTTTACTTGTGAATTATTAAAATAAATTGTATAATTTTAATTATTTTAATAACAGTATTATATATATAGTATATTAGTATTATGCTGTTTGACATTTTAGATTCTGAGTGGAACGATGAATGTATTGATTTTACAATGATGTGTGTTTTTTTATTTTTTATTTTTTTATTAATTTTTTATTTTTTTTGTGTCTGTGTACACGATAAGTAGTCGAAATAATGCTACGATTTTCAACTTCAGTATCTTGTTCGATCAGAAAGTGAATATCGTTGGTGCATTGGGGAGGTCAAAATTTAAATTTCCCAGTGGTTTTCAAAAGCGCCGGGAAAAACAAAAGAAAAATTAAGGAAAAACGGGAATTTTTATGCAAAATCGATTTTTCACAAAATTGAATTTGGTTTTTGGTGTAACTTCAAAAAAAATTACCGTAGATACATGAAATTTTGACTGAATGTTTATCTTAGCATTTTCTATACACCATAACATTTTCAAAATATTTTGATGTATTTTGAGCTCTTTACGGACATTTTTATTTTCCATTTTTTTTTAGTTTTTTTCTAAAATATCAATAAATTTTATTTGT
>NC_042493.1:32745761-32777383 GCF_005508785.2 Acyrthosiphon pisum | reverse complement strand
GTTTTTCTTATACAATGATATTATATCATTGAATTAAAATTTAATACCATCCATTATACAGTGACCCACTTGTAACCTACTGTACAGCAGAGCGAAATCCACTTACCCACCTTTTTTTAATTAATATTAATTTGCATAGTTTTATATAGTTTTATTTTATTTATTCATGAAATACCTACAACCTACCTAAATATGTTAAAAAAAAGCACACATTGTAAAACAAATATTCTTTTCTGTGCTCAAAATCTAAAAGGTTAATGAGGATCTATCTTCCATATTTTCCGTGGGTAGGCCCCTTAGGGGGAAGCAATTTTTTTCACCGGAGCTTAGGGGGCGCCAATTTTTTTTTAAACCGGGGCGCAAAATGTCTAAATGCGGCACTGTACCTACTCTATGTCCGTATTCAACTGTGAAACGGGCTTAACTAATTATATATAAATAATTGACAATGTTTTGTTACTATGCAACTTGTGTCTAATAAAATTAAAGCAGAAAGGCTCAGTTGTACTCTATTATTTTACCCACCCACACATCTACTTACCCATCTACCCTATTTTCAAGGTAGTTCAATTGAACTACCCGAAGTACGTGTTCGGCGCCACCATACCAATGGTATGCAGCCAAACACAGGCGTGTTTATAATACAAATACAACATGTTGTTGTTTAATTTGTTTGACTCAATATATAAATTAATGTAAAACCAATAATTGACTAATAGCCAAAAAATAAATATTTGTTTGTGTATAAAATAATATATAGTAGAATTAATGTGTATTAATAGATATTTTAAACGATAAATAAGTGAAACGATTTTTATTTTAAAATTTAAATTTACTTAATCTGAAAGAAACATAAAATGGAAGAAACAATTAATTTAACATATTCACTGTATGGGGCTTCGCCAAGAGGTATAGAAGTGATGTAATTACTGCGTGTTAAAATATTACCTACTTAAGTACTCCTTCCACTACTGGCCATTGTTTTACTTTAAATTGCACCCGTACTCTTGGTATACAATAGGTACAGGCTGGGTATATAAAATATATATTATAAAACTTGTGATTACTTCATCAAACTGTTTACAAACAATATACAATTTATGAGTGTTTTTGAAATGTCGATTACCTGCACTTGTAAAAAAATTGAATTTCAAACGCTCATAAACATTTAATTTGACTTTCTTATAGACATTTTTTTTTTTGACTAAGGTAGATAATCTTATAAGGAATCTTGTATTGCATTTTAAAATCTTAGATTTAAAAAAAAAATTTTTTACGAATTCTTAACCCAAAATAATTTGCTAATTTTCGTGATTTTTCCATATTTTGTCAATTTTTGAATTTTAAATGCTTATAAAAAAAAACTGCGACTAAGGATTTTTAATATTTTTTAAATGTCATTGTAACAATATAGTAGGAGCCTTGTATTAAATTTTCAAGTATTTTTACTTAACAAATAAAGTTTTATTGACATTCATTGAAAAAAAAACTAATACAATTGGAAACTAAAAATGTCCCTAAACAGTTTAAAACAAATAAAAATAGCTTGATAATTTTATCATGTATAGAAAATGCAAATATAAACAACCAGTGAAAATTTCATGTATCTACAGTCATTTATTATTTATTATACACCAAAAACCAAAGTCGATTTTATGGCAGGGCTTTGCACCCGAACGTAACCCGAAACCCGACTTAACCCAAATAAATATCATAACCCAAAACCCGTATATACAAAACCGATTGAAAAAAATTACCAACCAAAAAACACCCGAAATAACTCGAAATCCGAATTTCCATTCGGGTTTACCGGAAACACGAATTGTTGAAAATTATGTGGCATATCAATTTGTACGTATTTTTTTCAACTAACGCGACTAAGAAGATAAGAAGATAGTGTGAGTGTGTAACGGATAACTCAATTTTTTTTTGTAACCTACAAAATAATTAATTAAATATTTAAAAAAGACCTTGATGCTAAATGATTGTTTTATTTTATTTCACAATATTCAATAATAGCCAATAGTAATTGTCATACATCATATAAAACATACATCATTGTAAAATCAATATATTCATCGCTCCGCTCAGAATTTAAAATAGACATATTGGATATTATTATACTATGGGTATAAAGGTATATTTTCCATTCTTACTATTTCAAAATTGAATTTTTTTGTCCTGGGGGGGGGGGGGGTGGGGATTTATTCCGAACCCCCTCCCATTTGTACGCCACCAGATGTAACCGATCTTAACCGATGGGAAACGTTTAATAATATAAATAAGCGTTTAATAACACTAATATTAGGTATATTATTATATTATTATACCTACTATAATAATACTTATATTATTAAAATATAGTTTGTTCTTACGTAAAAATATATATACAATTATTTTAGGTCGTTTAAATAATAAAGACCAAAGGGATTTATTTATAAAAATTAAAATATTAAAATGTTAAAATGTAAAACATGGTGATAAGGTAAATAATTATTGAAATATATTTTCCTTATCAACATTAATTGTGGCTCACCCAAACATGTATACTATATTTCCAACATACGTTATTGTACGTTTATCGTATTATTTAGAACATCCGCTTTTTCTTGCCTAAACACTTCTTAAACACTAAAACACATAGGTAGGCTATTATAGGTGTCATGCAGTTCTTAAACTACCAGAATATGTGCAAGATGTGGATTCATCGCGGTTCTAAACGATATATACACCACCACCATCCCAATCGGTGTGATAAAATTAATTTTACAACTGTGGCTCCGTGAAATTTTAATTTAAGTAAAATAAAGGAATGATAAATTAAGCTTGATCATATTATTAAAATGTAATAATGAAGTAGTAGATGTTAAATTTTAGAGTGTATTATTATATAAAATATGATTATAATATAATGCATATTATGCAAATAATGTTAATTCAACTTACCGACTACCATATTAATAATAACAATATAAACCAACTGGCAAACCGTCTCCGCTCGGGATCGATTTCGTATACAATGATACATATTATGTCATTGAATTAAAATTAAGCACCATCCATTACAGTGACCCACTTGTAACCTTCTGTACAGCAGAACGTTATCCACTTAGCTGTTCTTATTCATTTAAACCTATATTCAGTTTGAATATATTATTAGCAATGATTTTTGACTACTCACAGAAAATATCGATAGTGATGACTTACCCCCTAAGGTTTACGAATTACTATGTTAATGGTTATACACTATGTGAACGCGTGGTTACCACGTGTAAAGAAAGTGGAAACTATCGAGCGCGATTATGGGCCGCGTCGGTCAAACAGATCAATATTCGATTGTGACCGAGAAAAACGTGAAACGACGATAACAACAGTCAATAATACATATTATACAATTATAATTTATAGGTAGGTACAGCTGAACAATTTATACTGTAGGTATTTCTCGATACTAGATTCTCAGTTATTATTATTATTCATCTCAACCAGCAGCTGCCGTATCGGCGGCAACTTGTGCTTACCAGATACAAGAATATGGGCATGTATCAGTTGCCCCTAAAAGTACTTTTTTTTATACCAATTCCCCCCTAACTACCTAGAGCAAAATGTAAATATATATATGATTAAAATATACATATAGCCCGTAAAAAAGAATAGGTAAATCTACAAATAATAATTATTTATTTATTTATTTATTATTATATTATATTATACGGAATGGGCCCATTTTTACAAACACGTGTACAGATAACAATGAACAATTAACATTAATATAGTTGATAATTACATACATTTAAAACTAAGAACAATTAAATTAAATGAAATACATGTGAAAACTTAAAATAAAAAAGAGGGATCAGCATATTGGCGTTCCTCATTAAACGGCGTAAAGGTTCATTTTCGAAATAATTGGTGGAGTCATGCGGGACATAGAATGGTCTAATGGATCTAGTGAAACGTTGAGGTACCTTGAAAGAAAATAACGACAAGAGTTCAGAGCACTCAATAGTGCCATCAATGATCCCTTTTGTAAACCTTATGCCTGTAGAGTGTCTACGCTCAGCGAAGGAATAAAGATTTAATTTACTTGTCATAATGCTATAATCATGAGGTGGAAATGGTATTTTGAATAGGAAGCTGGCGAAACGTAAAAATGTATTCTGAACTCTTTCTAGCTGCCTAGAATCACGGGTTGTGTGGGGATACCACACAACACAGCCATACTATAGAATAGGATGGACTAAAGCAAAATATAAGGTTTTTGCGGACATGCTAAGTTTGTATTGTTAAGTGAACCCTAGCGTTTTTAGGTCTTACAGCAAACATATTCGATATGAAGTTTAGGGTCAATATCAGCACTAAATTTGAAGCCAAGGTCGGTAACACAGTTATAAATACGCGGATGGTGTCAACACCAGGGTGATAGTAGAAGGTTATTATTGGAGATTGACTTCTAGTGAATGTAAAGATTTTACATTTGGACAGATTTAAGGATAATCCTTACGCTGTCAACAAAATTAATTATAAATAGTAATTATTATTTATTATAACAAAACATAGCACAGTATAATATTACCTATATATAATTGTTTTACTATTTTTTTTTTTTTTTCTGGCAAATGATCACATCGAATATGCCGCTTTTCATTATAATTAGGTATATTATTTATTAAGAATTTTTTCTATAATTTTATACTATTTTAAATAATTTTATTTATTATTTGTATATTTACCTCTCCTATATTTTACGGGCTATATGTTGTAATCGTGTATATAGTATATATTAACATGTAAGGACAACTGGTACAATCGGTTGGGGCAACTGGTACATTTGGTTGAGGGCAACTGGTATATTTTTAAAATCCCGATAACAACCATGGAGGGCAACTGGTCAACACCCGAGAATACTGATATGTACTGCGTCATTCGTAGTGGTGCGAGAGATAGCGCCCGTGTAGGTTAGGTTGCGTGTGTGTAGGTTTGGGTGGGGAAACGGTGGCGATGGACTGCGGTTTCCGCCAGGACGACATTCCTTCAGATCACCACCCCATGTCCTGCAGTTGTGATCGGCTTCCCTCCGATTTAGTATTTACGTGCAATCTCGGAGCGTGCCGTCGTATCGAACCGTCGGTGAAGCGACACACATCGTCGATGCATCTTCTTAATTTAACCGTTCGTGTTATATTTTCGACAGATGAACAGTTGTTTTCACGTCAACAACGATTTTTTAAAATTATTTTTTGTTTTGTCTCCTAATGACACTCAGTTACGCTCCAACACCGTCGAGACTATCTCGTTACAACTTGAATTGTATTATATTATATGCGATTTTTTTTAAAAATTTTTTTTTTTTATTCACCGGTTTTTTTCCTGTTTAATTTACAATGACTGAACGAAAAACGAAGATGAGGAATTTTGACAACTCGCTCTGCACTTACAACCGACAGGTTTAATTAAGGTAATGTAAAATGTGTGTAACGATAATTTTTGAGAAATATGAATAATATTATGTACCTATTATTTTGTTTGACAGTCGATTCGTATCTACCGACGGCGGCGATATCGTTTCGGTTTTGCCATAGGCATATTAACCCTTTCACTGCTGTGGACATGTATACACGTCGGAGCAGAGCACCTCCTGTGTGCTATGATGTGTATACACGTTTTTATCAATTTAAATTATTTGACGAGTCATAGAAGAATAAATGTTATAACGGACTCGGGACTATTGATTTTTGAAATGTCTATCCAATGGAAGAAAAATCAAAAGCCTATCACAAAAAAACTTCATTTGTTATGAACATTTAGGTGTTTGGCAATGATTCCCAAAATGGTAATATTTCTTATCACGAATATAGTCAGCACATAGCAGGTACTTTAGATTTTAGTGGTCAGCTGCAGCGAACGGGTTAATTATATATGTAATTTAATATAATAATATAGACCTAATATTTTATTATATTATGTGTTTAAATATAATTTATATGTCTACGGTTTTTGCCTCCTCCGCGTTAAAATAGTGAGTGATTAGTGAATGGTCGTACAACTGTACGAGTACAACCGGCGGTGATACGCACGGCCAACATCTTGGCACTGGACATAAAAAATCAGCTTTATTCAAACCTAGTAAATTTGTTACTTAATCTTAATCCATTTTCTAAATTAAAATCTGTATAGCCAAATTATTTCAGTTTTGTCTGGCTTTCTAGTCTAAAAGCCACTTTTTTTTATATACTGCAGCCCCCTTAAACAGATATTAGTTACGTATGTGAGTTTGATTAAAATTATACTAAAGCCAGTCTACATTGTACACCTGTCTATAACGGACATTTTTAAAGGTCCTTCGACTGTTCGTTGTACCTATACAGGTTTCACTGCATATAATATTATTATAAATAACATTTTTTTTCAATCGTCGCTGACAGAATTTAGATTTTAAAATTAAAACATATGCATAATTATTATTAATTGGCAATGATTTTTATTAGTGATTAGCTAGCTACCGAATATATTTAGTATACATATTATGGTATATTTTTATGAAATATTGGCAACAATTTGGACATCTCTAGCCTATATATTTAGCCAGCGTTACATAATATCGTTACAGTTATAGGCACAAATAGAGTTTGGGATTTGGAGGGGCTAAATATAAGCTTAAAACAAAATGTAGGAAATGTTTGGGGGGCTATGGACATTTTTGGGAGGGCTTAGCTACTAAAGCCCCCCCTAATTGTACCTATGGTTACAGTACACTGTTGTTTACATACTTGTCATGAACTTCACACACACACTCAAACCCGAATACGTTTTAATATTTTATTACCTCAGAATAACAATATTAGTGTTTGCTTCATTTCAGAATCCCGATAAACTTGGAACGGAGTCTGTCCATCGTCGCCGGTAGAATGGTATCCTCGTTCTTCGCCCTAACACTGACAATGATGTACTTGAACCAGAGCTGCAGTGCGAGTAAGAATAAATCTTATAATGACATAGTATCAAGCGCAATCGGTAACGACGATAAAATAGGTATAGGATAGATACGTAATAGTTGGTATATAATATACTACAAAAGAATAAAATATGATAATACCTACATATCGATTAAAATCGTGATAACTGGTAAAGGGTAGGTATAATATGTATACTATATATCCAAAAAAGAGCATGTCAAAATAGCGACGCCAAAATAGCCAAGTATAAAATAGCTAAAAGCCATAAAAGCGAATGTTCAAAACAGCTAAAGTATATTATTTTTAAATAATTTTATATAAAAAAAGAAAATAAGCCTTCGCGGAACACCTTGCAGATGTGAAACATCAAAAATTTTCTTATAGTAATAATGTTGAAAATTGAAACGCCATGGCCGACATCTATAACATTGCCCTGGTCCATGGTTAAAATATACAAAGTTATTGCATTTATAACCCTTCTAGATAAAATATTTTATGATAAAAACAAAAATAGAAGCGTAAATGGTGCCAATAATAATCAAGTATACATTCATGGGAATTTTGAAATCGTTAGCTTTTTTCAGCATGTTTTTGATAACAATCCTAGTCATTATGCAATAACCTGTATATTTCAACCATGCCGGTGGTGTCAACTACTCGTCCACAAATATATAGTGTTCACTTTGACGGTTCATAATTTTAATTTGCGATGTGATAATGTTTTAAAATATGTTATAGGCGACCAGGTACTGTCTCAAGAATCTAATGATATAATTGGTTTTTATTATTTGTTTATATTTTGTGTATGTATTTACTTTTTCCCCGAAATGACAATGTCTTCGAACGTCGATAACAATAACACGCCATATAATGTTGTCTATTATTGTAGTTACGTTTGGATATAATTATTTTAATTCATTTTTAATTTTCTTTTTATTAATTGATCCGTGGCAGCAGGTTATATACGTTTCTCATTATGTCCGCGATTCGACTCAGTCGGATTGCCGACTTATATGATTTGATGACTGATAGCTAGACAATCGAATACACGTCCTATCGACTCTACACTTTTTAACAACAGGGGATAGTATCCAGCCTATCCATTTACAACGTTTGCGACGGATTGCTAGACGCTCTAACTTTTAAACATTCCCGCCAAAATGTCAAGCCTTATTTCCAATCCATATCACTAATCCTTATCACAAATCCTAAACTTTCATCTTACAACTTTACTGCCGCCACTTTTATAATTCCAACGACATTGTCTCCAAAATCGGTACCCACTCTCAGCGAGTCCAACTGGCCCCGAGTTACACTTTGAGCTAGTACGCATATAAGGCAGCGCGTGGGTACGCCGATACTTATACACAATACACCATAGACGTAGACCTAAAGGTCTATGTTATACACAAGTATTAAAGTAGCACATGCCACGCGTGGCTTAGGTAGGTTCAAAGACAAAAGTGGAGGGGCGCAGAGCAAGTATAGTGGTGAGCGTATGCGCTCGGAGAGAGGAGATCGCCGAGTTGAAGCAGATTGAGCCGACGAGCCACGAGTGAGGCCGAGGCTATACACGGCGTATTCCGCAGCGTTTCAAACGCCACGTATTCCACGTCGTAATACGCCCGTCGTGTATAGCTGCTCCGATATAAACCAATACGTTTTCAATTCGACGGAAAACCCTGCGGAATACGCGGTATTTGAAACGTAGCGGAATACGTCGTGTATAGCTAGCCACGCCACGCCAACGCCACGCCACGCCACAGTCGGCCTCACTCCCGTACCGCGCCATTAGATATTTCACATCATAATAAAATTATATTATGTATTTAAAAAGTATATTATTTTAAAATTATTAATATAATACGTCAAAAAAAGTCATACATCAAATTAAATATAAAAGAATTAAAAAAAAAAATTGGATTGGGGACATGCAGTACATATTATGTTTGAATGAAGAATCTTTAATAACCAAATCATTTTTAATGTTAATTCTACCACGATATTTTTCAACTTCCATCTTAAAATCTCCAGTATGAAACTTTGCCGTTTTCACAATCCTTCCGATACAAAAACCCATCGTATTTTACGAGTGGTTTATTTTTTTTTGAAATTAAATATTCGATATTTTTAAACGACGTAACTGTGAAACTATATAATATATGAAGTATGCAACTGCAATACTGTGCGGTTAAACATACACTGTCGCTGTCGAGTATTGTGCTCATATCTAATCCACCTATTTTATTATTATACCTGGTCCGACCAGACAATAATATTAGATAAATAGATAACCCAGCTATAAAACTGATTGTCATTATCTGTATCCTTAAAACTTAATACTATTACTACAGATAAATAATCAGTAATAATTTTAAAATAGTATACTTTAGCTGTTTTGAACATTGGCTATTATGGCTTTTAGCTATTTTGACATTCGTTTTTATGGATTCGTGGTTATGACGGATACCAATGTACCTACCTATATTATATCACATTTAAGTTTATTGCCTATATACTTATAAAATCCTTCTGGAAGCATATTATCTTTGTACATCGAACGGAGTCGCAGTATCGATCACCACACCATTCAACAACACTCTTTAATATATCATATAATACAGAAATGTTTTCATTGGTCATATGAAATATAGTGTTGTTGTGTTTATAAGTTTTTACTAAATTTTACGAAAAAAAAAAATGTATTTAATGGTAAATAATAGGTACCTAGTTTTAATCTCTGTGACTTTATTTAGTTATTATTTTATAATATTTTAAAACTATGATAAGTTCTTTCAAATGCTTTACAACGCGTTAAGTCGACTATCCACCATAAATGTATAACTATATAATATAATTATTCACGTTTCACATAATTACTAGATTATACAATTATAATTTACAACAAATTGTGTTACTTTCATAGAGAGTCTTCCGTCGATATCACCTGAAAAAAATGGTTTGGTTGCCAATTCGTGGAGGTCGCTCCAGAATAGTGAAGACGAAAAAGATAACCTTATTTGCCTGTCAACTGATTGCGTGAAAGCTGGTAAGAGTCATTCATTTGATATACGATTAGATTAATAACTGATTTATAATAAATTTAATAAAACGTTTATATTGTACGATTGATAAATATTTATGTCTGTACGCTTTATACGATATTAAAACCGATCAATATTCTAGCGGCTTCCTTAATCAACAATATGGATGAATCAGTAGATCCATGTGATGATTTCTATCAGTTTGCGTGTGGTAATTTTATAAAAAACACAATTCTCAATGATGGCGAAAATGCACGAAACTCATTCTTTGAGATTGATGATGCGATTATACACCAGAAGCGAATAATTGTTACCAAACCCATTCAACCTGATGAACTGAGACCGTTCAAGATGATGAAATTACTGTTTAAATCGTGCATGGACCAAGGTATAATGATCTTACAAATTTATCATATTAGTAAAATTATACAGTCATATCATACCTAGTATATTTTATATTTGGGCGTATTTTTCGTGACATATTCGAAGTGCGTGAATAAAAATTTAGACAAATGACCAGCATATATTGTTATATCTTATAGAATTTTATATTTAACTCGAAAATTCAATAATAAACTATAATTTGGATTATGATTGTGATTGGATTAGTGATAGACGATTGGACATGATTATAATTTTATAAGTATGTATAATTTTGTCAACAATTAATTCAACTTACTGGATTACTAATTAAAATTACTTTAACAGCAATAATATCATAATAATATTATATATTATATATTATATTTTATATATTATATAAATATATAATTAGTATCTAATATAGGCTGACGATTTGTCTTTGCTCAGAATCTTTTTTTCGTATGTCTACAATAATTTTATATCATTGAATTCAAATTTAATACTTCTATACGGTCATCCCATCTAGAAACCTACTGTACAGTAGATCTGTAAGCCCCACATTTATTTTGTTTTGATTTTTACAAACTCTGTACTGCCTTTTTATGTAATAAGATATATTACCTATTTACATGTATTTTCTTCTAACTTGTAATTTTTTAGTATTCACATATCCGATGATCGTTTTTACTGAATATTAAATATAATGTTATTCGTATTTCACGCAAATCAGTTCTGTCTCAAAAATACCACATACACAATTCGAGCTAGATCATGATTTTAGAACGTGATTTGGAAACACCGATATACTCGTATCAAATAGTTTGCTATATACCTTATGTTAACAGAAAAGTTAGGCTTGGGCCCGATCAAGGAAATGCTGAAAAGCATTGGAGGATGGCCGGTGCTGGAAGCCGAGAGATGGAATGAATCAAAGTTCACGTGGATGGACAGTATGTACAAGTTGCAGGGAGTGGCTTACTTCATCGAATTAATGGTCGCACCAGATAAAAATGTTAAAGAAAATATTCTGTATGTGAGTTATTCTACATTAATACAATATCATTATATTTAATATAAAACAAAAACAGAGAAAAAAGTTGGCAAAAATTAGTGTCTTTAAAAGGAAATTGTGCATTATTCCAAATAATTTATTATGAACTATGACTTATGAGTTTTTGTTTTTTGTATTATGACAACTAAAATGTTCAAGCTTTTCAAGCAAAACAAAAAAAATTGTATTGATATTTATAGAAAAAAAAACTAAAAAAATTCGAAACTGAAAATGTCTGTAAACAGTTAAAAATAAATCAAAATTTTTTTTAAATGTTATCGTGTATAGAAAATATTAATATAAACAACCAGTGAAAATGTTATGTTTCTATGGTCATTTGTTTCAGAGTTCTCCAATAACAAAAATCGATTTTGTTGAACCATTCCCGTTCTTCCTTAATTTTTTATTTTGTTTTTCCCAGTGTTTTTGAAAACTATTATGAAATTTTAACCTCTCCAGCACCAACTAGATTCAATATCCAATCAAACAAGATACTATTCAAAAATATCTAAGTACCACTGCCCCAATCGGTTATAACAGACACAACAATTTAAATTTAAAAACATCATTGTACCTTCTTTTTTTTCTAATCTACAATCTATACATTTTTTTGTACATTGAGTAGGTTTGATAAATGACAGATTAAAAACAAAAGATTAATATGAAATGATGAGATTAGGGAGGATACCTAGTGGTAACATCCTATAGAATCAAAATACCTATATAATTATTATTTATTATAATAGTTAGTAAATTAATTTTAAATAGTATAATATTATGAAATTATTGTTTATTGCGTTGCAATGAAATATGTTTAGAAATCTGTCTGAGCTTAATTGGTATTTATGTGGTAGAGTGTAATTCCCCGAAAATAAATCACCTGTATTTTTAAATTTTAAAAATTGTATACTTATAATATATTGTCTATTTATATTTGTTATAACTAATAACTAATAAGGTATATATAGTAACTGGCTGATAGGTTTATAAATTATATTACAGTGACTGGTGAGTGGTGAGTGATGACTAGTAACTATTTGATAGTTTTTATATTTTCGAACTTAGTGAGTTGGTAATAAAATATACTAAATATAAAATATTATCAATAAATAATAAGAAATAACTAATTAGTAAATACTTAATAGTTAGTATTTTAGTTGTTAATATTACAAATTATAATTATTCATAAATCAAGTATAGAATCCTCTAGATTTATCCACTATAGTCTGTATACAGACTCTTAGTTAGGTATGGTATATATAATATTATGTATGTATTAATATGATTATCAACTATAATTATTTATTAGATTGTTTCCACTATACATTACTTTTTCAGTTCTTTAGAAAAAAAAACCATATTTTTCATTCAATTTTTCAATTTTTCCGAAAAAAACGGGAAAAAACCCGGTTTTTTTTCGGAAAACTTTTTTTTTTCGGAAATTTTGATCCCTAAAAATCACTATGTTTTTTCGCTAAGCTCAGATCTTAAAATTTAAGGTGTCTATTATTTGGTCTATATAATCTATATTTTTTTATTATAAGAATTTTTTTCTGAAACCAAATGGTAGTAAATAGATATAATATATATAGTTATAATCACTATCTCAATGTTTCCAATTCACAATGTAACAATACAATTTAAAACTACACAAGGATATAACCAGGGGCGGACTGGGTAGGAGACAGGCCAGACAGCGGTTTTAAAAATTCGGGTCATGTTTTACGGGAAATTAATAAACATAATAAAGTCAATTTTTTTTTATCAAATTACTATTCAATTATGTTTGCTTATCAGTTACCACAATAACTACTAACTGTTGATTATTTATTATTTATTACTTTACATAAATATGATAATATTAAAAGACTGGGTACAAATGTTTGTGATTTTACTATACCACGGCCTCACCTACGAACAAACTATACAAACTATATAACTATATAACTTCAATAGATGGTCGCGTGCTCGTTATAAATTCAAAATTTAATTTTTGATGGTTTTTGTCGTGATAGCAATAGCTTTTAATTTTTGTCTATCAGTTTCTTTTTTTTGATGGATGGTAAATAAACGCCGTTCAAAACTGTTGCCTCATTTTCAATTTGAATTAAATAACATTTCATATTTGTATTTAAAATAAAAATAAACAACGGGTAATGGGTTTGATCTCACGATATAATATTATGTTCTTCCGTCATCAAATATAATAAAATGTATATTATGTAGAGTGCTGCGCGACACGGGCATAGCCGTAACCCGTAACCCTGTATAGACTATAGTGATTTAATCAGAACGATACGAAAATAGAATAAGCCGACAGCAAAAATAAATTTATGTGAATTAATTTTCGGCAGAAACATTGTGTATTATCCAGCGTTTAGAATTATACGTCATATTATTATTATTATTATTTAAGATACATTTTTGTCTGATTTTCTATTTTATTTTTATAAATAATGCAGGGCAAAATTATATACTACGGCCCACAGGCCAGTCCGCGATCGCTGACCAGCGGACCGGACCAGTCCGCCCCTGGATATAACCATATAAGTTTACCATATAACGATTTTATCATCAGAATTGGTTACCAAATAATTAGTACAGTTTACTCATGTCCAAATTAACCAAAATTTCAGCTGGACACACCGTTCTTCAACGTCCAGGGCAAAGACCACGATTCCGTGGACGAATACTACAGGTACATGGTGGACATCGCGGTGTTGTTTGGAGCCGACCAGCAGAAGGCAAACGAAGAGCTGAAGGAGTCATTGGACTTTGAGATAGAATTGGCCAAGATGTCAGAGGAAGAGCGACCGGACGACGATAAGTTGTACAACGAGATGAAAATCACCGATCTACAACAAAAGTTCCCGAGAATACCATGGCAAGAGTTCCTTAACAAAACGTTGAACCAATTCATTCGACAGGACGACATTATAATTGTGACTTCGCTGAAATATTTTTCGGGCTTGGAATCACTGTTCAGCAAAACTCCCAAAAGGTAAATATTATAAAACATATACAAAACTTTAATAAATTAAAAAGTGAATTGTATCATTTTCTACAAAATATTACCATCATTTGTTTTTATAATAAAAGCAATAATAGCCAATCTATGTCAACATTATATAAATTAATTTTGAATTATATACATTTTGTAATTACCTACGTAGGTATCGAGTAATTTGTTAAATTCGTATACAATTTTTATTGAAATTATCTATATACATAAAAAACTCTGTAGAACTTAATATGATTTTGCCGGCAGGGTTCAAGTAAATTACGTGGTTTGGAGACATGTTGATTTTTTCTTAAAGTTTCTAACAGAAGAACTGAGAAAAAGATATATTATGTATACGAAAGATGATATAACACAACCCCGATGGAAGGGATGCTTGGAATGGAGTACTGCAATGATTGATTTAGCTATTAACTCGTTATATTTTCAACGTATACGTCATATGTTCAACGAAAATACTAAACAGAATATTACAGAAATGGTGAATAGGATCAAGGAGGAACTGTATAAAATATTATTGTCAAATGTGTGGATGGACGATAAAACAAGGTAAAGATTTACTTTCGGTTGATATAGCACAAAGTAAAAATAGATACGGAGGGTAGACAATAAAAAACATTACGATATTATAATTGTTGTTATTTCATTTAGAAAAAAAGCGATGGACAAAGCAAAGGCAATGACACATAACATTGCACACCCTGAGCTATTGGATGACAGCAAGTTGATTGCGTATTATGAAAATGTAATTAATCCCATATATCCAGACTATAGTGCATAGAAATTTAGAATACAATACTTGATAAAAACATTTTAAAAATCGTTTTTGTTATGATTAATGAGTATTTAGTTACAACTTACTAATTATGTGTTTTTTTTGTTAGTTGGAAGTGAACGACCAAGACTTTTATACATCAGTATTGAATTGGACTAAATTTAGCACTGACTATGAGTTTTCGAAATTAAGGAAACCTGTTAATAGTGTTGATACATTTGATTGGGTTACTTTTATTGGTTCGGTAAATGCGATCTATAGACATACAACAAACGAAATCAGTGAGTAGTATTAGAATTTGGAATAATATATAGTATATACTATTATATCTAGTTATTAATTATTCAGTGTCAATAAATTGTGTTGTGTTATTGGTGAAAATAAAAATTAATCTTTTAAATAAAAATCAGGCAACCAAAATAATTATTTATAATTTGAAATGAGTTAACAAAATTTAGAAGTCATCAAACAATTATTTTCTTGGCCCAACCACAATATTTTGGGTGCACCTAACCTCAATACTTATTGTATTCGAAATTAAAATTAAATTGATTACATTATTAAATGCAATTTTTTTTAAAACACAATGCGTCTTTGATACTTTATGAATTATGGAATTTTAAAAGAGTTTTTCGAATACTGTTTTTTGAACACTAAACCTACAATCAGGGTTGGGCAAGATACTCAAAAAGCAGTATCGAGATACTAGATACAAGATACTTTGCTTTGGAGTATCGCGATACGAGATACTAGATATTTGGCTTTAGAGTATCGTGATACTAGATACTCGATACTTGGCTTTGGAGTATCACGATACTAGATAATCGATACATTTTCATAAAATTAGTCACTGGTTTTTTTTTAAAAATATGTTTATTATTATGGGGATGACCACTTCGTTAAATATGGCAAATAAAATAATAATAATTGACACTTATTTAGTAATAATAAAACAAATCAATTACGACATTAATTCAGTGGTAGTTCTAACTTCTAACGTATGAGCAGGGTGGGCAGCAGCCCATACCAAAATTTCTGGTGTCCCTTATTGGCAAAGGGGGAGGAAATGAGGAATGTTATTCGCAGTTTAAAGCTAATTATAAATCTACTGTTGCCCATACGAAAATGTAGTCCTAGAACCGCGCTTGCATTAATTAATCTCGTTGTCGTCAACAATGCAATAATAACCACAATACAATTACCGAACAATTAAATAATAATAATTATATCAATAATAATTCTACATTAAATAATATATAAATAGGTACATAATAAAAATACTTGTAGTAATAACTAATAACATAATGTCCTAAATCCTAATATATAATAAATAGTAGTATAAGTCAGTCTGAATTTTATTTAAAATTTAAATAGTCCATTGTACATAACGTCATTATTTTTTTAATAATAAACAAAGATAAATATATGTCACATATAACTATATTTTAAGATTTATCGGTACTGAAAAATAATTTCCAAGGGCAAGATACTTCTTCTTCTTCTCGTGTGGTCGACAAAACTCATATACCTATCTCTGACCAATATTTTATAAAATCGATTACTCGATCAGTCAATGTATTAAACAAATCATTTTTATTTTGTATATTATATGGTACATTCGTGCATTTCAGCAGATGCTCGTCGTCCTGTATTTCTCCACAGTCACATCTTGGGTTCTCCTCAATGCCCCATTTTACAAGATTTACCCGTGTGCGGGCTGTTCCTGTCCGTATATGCGATTTAACGTTTTCCAATCTCGATATCGTAGTTGGTGTCCCGGGGGTAATGCTTCTTTAATCAAGTCAGAGTTGGCTGATTCCTCTTTCCACTTTTCTAAGCGTTCATCTGCCGGTATTTTTGTTAGTGGTTCTCATGTTCCAAGGAAACTTTTTCTTGGCTCGAGCCGTTTATGTGCTACTTGTCCATTCATTGGGTGTAGTTCATCCATTAATTGTTTCGTTCTTTCCTTCCTGGTGTGCACTTCTCTCCTAATATGAGGTGGGGCAATTCCACTCGCTATATGTATCATTTTGGTTCGGGGATAGGTCTCAGACATCCCGTTATTAGACGGGTCGCTTCATTCAGCGGAATGTCTACTTTTTTTGCATGTGTTGACGGTTGGTGGCAAGATACTAAAAAAGCAGTATCGAGATACTAAATACGAGATAATCTAATTTAGGTACGGACGTACGGTAAAGACGTAAAGTCCCATTCAACGTGTATGTGCGGTGCGTCACAGTAAACAGATACCTATAACTTAATATGGCTAATAGGTTGAAAAATAATTTCGTACTAGTTGTACTGCAATAATTAAATTATGGATTTATAAAATTAAATTCAGCACGCATATTATTTTACGCATATTATAGGATTATACTAAAATATAGTCAAACAGTCGCGGTTGGTAGATGGGTGAGTAAAAATAATCCTATAAAACTAATTTTTCAAAGTATCACACTAAAGTATCGAGTATTTTTTGACGACATTATTTTGTGAAATACTCGATACATGGTCTAAAAATGTATCACGATACAAGATACTCGATACTTCATATAATTGTATCGAGATACAAGATACAAGATACGTATCTTAGATACTTGTATCGAAGATACTGCCCAACCCTGCCTACAATATATAATATTAGTACATAAACATAGGCATTATTACAACCATATTTATTATACTATAAATTATTTTAATTTTCCAGTACTTCCCTTTGGTATCTTGCAAGGTGCGTTATTCTCGAACGATCGTCCTCAATACATGAATTACGGTGGAATTGGATGTCTAATTGGTCACGAGATCATTCATGGAATGAGGGTAGACAACGGTTTGGCGGAGGAGACGAATAAATACTTTTTCGAAAAAGAAAAATGTTTCATCAATCAATATGGAAATTATACTGTTCATGAAATCGGTCTCAAGGTGTGTTTGATAAAATACATTTCTTGAAACTATGTTCTTACGTGGTTTAATTTTGAAGTTAAATGATCATTTGTTAAAATGCAATTTTTCCAGAATTTCGTATACCTATCTAGGTCCCTAAAATTATAATGACGGTTCTTATATTTCACTGAATAATCCAATAGTAATTGGTATATCGAATAGTAATATCTATGAATTTTATTTATGTGTTCTAAAAGGTAAAACCCATTAAAATATGTGTTTATCTTGTGTTAGAACGGAACTGTTAAAAATTCCCCTTGTGTATAAATATATACCAGCTGCATCCGACCCCTGCAATAAACAGTTATCAATATTCTTGACATTAATATATCCTATGGGAGGTATGCAAATTATATATTTTAATAAATTCAAAAAAAGTAAAAAATTTGAAAATTGACAATGTCCGTAAACAACTCAAAAAGAGGCAAAATATTTTCAAAATTGTATGGTGAATAGAAAGTGAAAATATAAACATTCAGTAAAATGTTCATATATCTACAGTTATTCTTTTTAGAAAAACAATAAAATAAAAAAACCACTACATGAGAAATCGAGTGAATAATACAAATCTTGTAAAAATATGAACTTGAAACGCTCATAAAAATTTAATTTGATTTGCTTGTAGACATTTGTTTTTTTTATAAAGGTAGACAAACTTATGAATAATCTTGAATAATATTTTCAAATCTTAGATTTAAAAAGAAAAATTGTTATGAATTCTAAATTTAAAATAATTTGCTAATTTACTTGATTTTTCCATATTTTGTCAAGATTTTAACTTTAAATGCTTATAAAAAAAAAAACTGTGACTAAGGAATTTTCATATTTTTCAAATGTCCTTTTACCATTATTATAGTAGCCCTGTATAATATTCAAGCTTTTTTACTCAACTAATAAAGTTTTATTGACACATTATTGATACATTAAAGAAAAGACTGATAAAATTTTCCTAAACAGTTCAAAACAAATCAAAATATTTTAAAAATTTTATCGTGTACAGAAAATGCAAATATAAACTACGGGTAAAAATGTTATGTATATACGTACATTTATTTTAGAGTTGTACTAAAAACCAAAATCTATTTTGCGAAAAACCAATTTTGCGTAAAAATTCCCGTTTTTCCATAATTTGTATGTTGTTTTTCACGTCGCTTTTGAAAACTATTAGGAATTATAAAATTTGACCTCCCGAATGCACCAACTAGATTCACTTTCCCATCGAACAAAATACTGTTGAAGAAAATCGAAGCAGTTTTACTGCCCCAAACCATGATGACAGACACAAAAAAAAAAATTTAATTAAAAATTTAAAAAAAAACACACATCATTGTAAAATCAATAAGGGCGGACGTGTGTCGCGAGTGTTTTTACATTATTAATACTATTACTCCGTTATCTTATAATTCCGTGTAGTGAATGCAAGACTAAAGTCTCGTAGACAAAAATAATTGCGTGCTCATCATGTGAAATATATTTTCATCAGAACTGCCCCCCTATCTCAACCTCAAGTTTCACTGATAGTCAAAACTGGAAATGTGAGTCATGTGAGTAAAATGTAACTATAAAAAAAATGTAGCAACAAGAAAATTAGATTCAAAGAGAAACAATATTGATAGTGGAAAGGAAGAAAGTTACCTTACTTTAATTAGAAATTATATTTCTAAGCTATTGGAAAAATTTGAGAGGTTGTCAATTACTAATAGTGACTTAGAGAAATCCGTCAGTTTTTGCTATGAAAAATTGGATAGTTGTGGGAAAAAAATGGACGATCTCTTGACTAAAACTAAATCACTTGAGGAAAAAATCAATAATATGAAAGGATAAATATATGAAACTAGAAATAATATAGAAATTTGCTTACTAGTTTAATAAATAAACAAAAAAAAAAATGCATTATCAAGCCCTTTAAAAAATATAAATAGGTACACCCCCAAAAAATATGGCAACTTACCATGATATAGCAGATAAACCAATAAGCAGAAATATAGTTATAAATGAGATTAAAAATAATGATTGCATATTAAAAAATAGTACCTATTGATATTGCTAAAGAGTTTAATAAATATTTTATTAATGCAGGTAATGATATTGAAAATAATATACTGAAAAATAGTTTTAAGAAAGAAAACTGGGATAATCTAAATTCTAAATGTCATGTAAAAGATTTAATTTTTTCAACTCATATTACCTACTCGTGATAAAATAATAAAATATATAAAAAAAAATTAAAGACCACTCTACATTTGTTGAATATGGAATCACAAACTTTATACTTAAAAATACTGCTGATAGTTTATCTCTCCCACTAATGATATTATTTAATTTATCTATGTCTTCTGGATATAACTTATTTTAAAAAATGTATGGTTACTTCTATTCATAAACAGGGAGATAAACTATTGTGTAGTAATTTTAAATCAATCTCTCTATCATTAAGCTTGTCAAAAATCTATGAAAAATTCATTAAATGTAAAATTGTATCAGGCACATACGGACAGACATATTTATACGAGATCGCTTCTTTGCAGACCGTGATTCTTGAAGAAGTCCAGCAAGAGTTTTGTTAAGTTTTGTTTTTAGTTAAATTATTTTAACACATTGGCCCTTTTCACTAATCATGTTTCGCACTTCACATTGATCCATTTTAAAAACAAGCGCAACAATTTAAAATTAATTAATAATATTTGTAGAAATAATATCTGGCTCAGGTTTGGTGGTTTGCATTATAAACTATCATCACACAAAGAGTATATAATCTTAATGTTTAGTCGTATCAAATATCAAATATAACTAAAGTCATAAATTAAGACTTTGAAATAATAAAATTTATTTTGATACGTCATGTTTGAAAAAGTTTGGAACAACTTATTATATATTTATAAACTAACTATTAGAAAGCAACTAGTACTAGACCATTTTTATTTACGATAAAATTTAGGCTACGCCCTGAGGTGATTCGTATAAAAATGATTGACCTTTTTGACTTCAGGAGGTAATTAGTGTGTGCCCATTATAAAATATATATGTACCTACTAGCTTTAATAGGGCATGTCGTTCTAATAACAGAAGCACTAGTTTTCTTATTGATAGAATACATTTCAGTTATACATTTATATTCAAACTATTTAAATTAACATTTCAATATTTTTCTTATTGTCATTGGTATCACTCAATAATCACATTTAATAATAGATTTATATATAAGTTAAAAACGTCCCACGCGACCACTCGTATCTTGTCAACCAGTCACCTCTCATAAGACTCATTTTTACCCGATCGTCGTTAAGATGTAATTGATATTTTAAAAAGCACTGATCAATTTTATTTAAAAAAGAATTTATAGTTATTTTTCGATAATCTAAAATATTTGGTCAATACTCATATTTCATCCCCGCCACATCATAATATTTCCTTATTTAAACCACCCCACCCATCGACTACAATCTAAACTAATGACTTATTTTCCGCAGGTGAACGGCACTCAAACGCTGGGCGAAAATATCTCAGACAATGGAGGCTTGAACATAGCGTATAACGCGTACAGAGATTGGGAAAATAGACATGGGGTTGAACCACGACTGCCTGGGCTCCAAGATTACACGCCTCGGCAGATGTTCTGGTTGAGCAACGCCAATGTGTGGTGCGAAAAGAATCAGATGAACCTTGACATTTATAAAATCAAATACGACGAACATTCGCCCTCCCGTTTCCGGATCAACGGCCCGTTCTCCAACATGAAAGACTTCAGCGACGACTTTCAGTGTCCTCTAGGCTGCAACATGAACCCGGCCAAGAAGTGTCAGTGGTGGTGAGACTACTATCTGGCCATGCATATAAAATTATTCTTATTGTAATGATTGTCTCTTTAATAACATTTTATGACGTATAGATTAGAATAAAGTATTACATTTTTAATAAAAATTGGATCAAATATTTTCTAATAAAATTAGCTCAGGTATTAACTTAAAAAATTGCAAGCATAGAAAAAATCATAGGCGCACATTGGAGGGTGCTTGGAGGTGCTTAGCACCCCCAATTTATTTCAGTATTTCACCAATCATTTATAAATTATTGTGTTTTATTGGTTCAGAATTGCTTTTTCCATACCAAATAATGACAAATGTTTCAACGAATTCACGATTAAAACAGTATTGTGTGAATGCACGTTTCAATGTTTCAGCTTTTGTCAATATGCAGCAATCATATTATTATAGAAAATTATATTATCTTACGGATTACCTTTGGGTACGAAATCTTCTATTTATAACTTTGGTTATTACTAATATATTTTTTAATCTGCGGGCTACGCTGAATTGAATAAATTCTGAATGACAAATATTATTAAGAAGACGCATGTGCGGTCTCCGTTTTACAAATGTTAAACATAGTAAAAATGGTTTTGCGCGGATAAAAACCACTATGGCTATTAGTTATAGTTATAGTTCAAGTTATGCAACCAAATGTTCCTACTAAGAAGAAGAAAACATGGACTGTGCAACATTGTTTTTAATTTTTCGATATCACAAATACGAAAAAAGTTCTCATAGTTTAAAAATAATAGTAGTACAGTAAAATCGGATAACTTTGATAATTTTTTACTGTTTTATGACAATTTAACTTTTTATTTTATGGATAACTTCTTTAGTATTAACGACAAAACTCTCAAAATTAAATATTAGTTACAGCTAGTTATGATCAATATTTTAACGTTTTAATTTTTAAATTTCTGATGTTATCTTTTGAGATATCAATATTTTAAATATGCTATCAAAGTTACACATCGGGCAACTCTGATACCTATATTTCTTAATGTGATATCAAAGCAACCCCATTTTATAAAAAAAAATTTAATCATCATGATACTCTGGTTAATAAAATATATGAGTATCAAAGTTACCTCATTCTAATTAAAAATTTAAAACTAATGTAATGCAGTTAGTTATAGTATTAGGATTAAGGGGGGGACAAAGCCCCCCGCGGACCTGTGTAACATAAACTATTCCAGCACCCCCTAAATTCACTCCCAATGTGCGCCTATGGAAAAAATATAGTAATACCGGCGGGAGAAATAGGCATAGGATACAATATTTTAAATAACAATAATAAGAAACAATAATATCACTAAAATACCGGCCATGGTGAGAATAATAATAATATACAAAACATTTACCGTTAATAATGTGTTGTATTGTGCCATGCAGCGCACCAGCGAAAACGGCTGCTACTCGCTCATGTTTTTGTTTTCGCTGAGACGGGAAAAAGTGTGGTGCTGGCTTTTTGCTCTGTCGGCCGATAGCCGGCGATCTTGGGTGGCACGAACAGACGCCAGTTGACAGGGAGGGGGGGAATTACATATACGCAGATAGTGAATGAATGGCCGATACTCTAGGTATTTGGTTAAAGGTGTAGTGATCGTGGTTGATTATAAGAACTTTATAATTATGTCTAAGCCATGGGAGGGGAGCAGGGGCGGCTCCAGAGCCTTGGTTAGGGGGGGGGCAAGTTATAATTTCACAAAATCTTATAACAAAAAGAAAACAACAATTTTTACAACACAAATTCAAGTCGACTATTTTTTAAATATATATCAATAATATGATCTATTTGATATCATATTATCATACCATAGTATGTATATTTTATATTAATATAGTTTATTTATAGCCTTATTGGTTCTTCATAATATAGATAGCAGCCAGCAGGTACATCGTATACACCGTCATACCTCTATGGCCCATAGGTCCTGGAGGGGAGCGTGTGTGTGACTGCCGAATAGGTGGCGCGATAATTGATCGGCGGAGACCTGAGGTCCGCGGGACGGCATGTGTTATCTCGTCGCATGTCGCGCTCATAATGTGTACCTGCTGTACTATGTGGATCCAATAATAATAATAATATACATTGATTTGCGTTGGACGTCACAGAACATCCCCCCCCCCTCCCCGAAAGTTCGCCACATCGGAGAGAGCTTTAATAGCTAATGATGTCTGAACGCAAATTTAAATAATAATACTGTGTGGCTCGGGTAAAAGGTCTTAAGTCTAAAATTACGAAAATGGGATTAAAATACATAAAAGATAAAAAAAAAACGCTCTTTTTGTCGGCAAAAAGAACCAAGTCCTATCCCTATCCAATGCGTCATAATATGAATGTGTAAAAAGCGCCTTTTTTGAAAATATTGGTCATAATGGATTAAATCGTATAAGTCTTTATGCACAGTTAAAAAAATATATTTTGAACATGAGACCTTTTACCTTTTATTTTATTATTTATATTATTACATAATGTATATTTTCAATTTATCTATTAATTAATTAATATTGTTATAGGTGATACATAGACCATAAAAATCAAGTGGTATTCCGTTTTTAAATTGTGTTTTCTTTGTAGCTATAGTTTTATTAGTATTATCAATACAATTGTTTGAGTTAAAGTTATTGATTTTGATTTATTTCAAAATAACTGATATAATCATCACACAACGTCTTAAAATATAAACTTAATGCCTAAATAAGTACCTAGTTTTTTTTGTTTAGTCACATTGGTGGGCACGTACGTGTACTTAGCTTCAAGCATATATTACAATATTTTCCCAAAATAGAATTACTCGAGTGTTCTGAACTAATTGAATCTAAAAGAAAAAGGTCTGTTATAAAGATATTTTACTCTACATTTTAATTGTTAAATAATTGCAATAAAATATAAAATATGATTTTTTTTTAACTGATATTATTGTACTATTGTTGAATATTAAAAGATATTATTTATTATGTAAGCTGGTATAAGTATACATATTATATTCAACTGTACATTTTGCAGATGATATTCTTAAAACAATAATGAAAAATAAATAAATTTTCAAATTCAAACTTAGAACAATTGATGAAAAACAAGATGTTATCATCAAAATGCTCGAAAATCAAGCAAGCAAACAAATTTTTTCGAATGGAAATAATTCACTTATTGATTACAACCCTATGACAGATTTGTACCCCATAGAAGGTCTAGATGATCTCAATAAAATAGAAGATCAAAGTGTATTGGACAGCGAATATCACAAAAAAATTGTGAGTGATATATTATATTGTATTATATTATATTATAATATCATGTATTATATTAATATTTTATTAAAATAATCTTTTTTAGTCTATTATATATGTGAACTACATTTTATAAATTCACTTAGGTTCATAATCTATCCAACAATATTGGTGGGAAAAATGTAAATTATTCAGTAAAGAAAATGATGATTCAACTTTTTGATGATAAATTATTGGCGCAATTCTCATTTGCTAGAAGAATGTTGACATCAAAAAAATCATTTCAGTCATTGGGCTTCTATAAAATAATTGATAGTAAATTTTAGATTGAAAATGTATTAAATAATAGTATAATTATAATTTTAATGTCATTTATTTTAGAAGCCACCAGGATGTAATTTTATTGCAATCAATTATTTCTGAACACCATGAATTATATAAAAAATTATTCCAAAATACTTTGAAACCTAAACACCACCATATGGTACATTATCCGTTAATTTTAAAAAAATTCTGGTCCTCTATCCCTTTTTTGGTCTTTGAAGCTAAACATAAAGAGCTAAAGGAAATGGCACATTCAATTACATCACAAAAAAATATTACATTAACATTAGCAATTAAACAACAACTACAATTTGCATATAGACTTTTATTACCCGATCAAAATATATATATATATACAATCAAAGCAGATATAGGACCAGTTTTAACAATAACACTAGATACAATTGAATTGTATACATCAAATACTTCATTTCATTCAAAAAAGTTTAATTTTTATAATGAAAATATTGTTTTTATTTCATGGGTTAATGAAAAAGGTATTAAATATAGTTGTAATAATAATATGACTGTTGTGTTGAATTTATGTGAAGAAAATAATTATCTGATGCCATGTTTTGGTCTAATTAAATCTATTCTAATGACAGAGTCAAATGTACCATTTTTAGTTTGAAAAAAATTTAAGTCATGTTATTTTGATGAACATTATCAAGCATTTAATGCAACCATCACTTCAAACTTTGTATGTATTGCACTTAAATATTTAGAAAATATGAACCCTACTCATCATAATATTATATCTAATGGGTTAACATTTATTACATTGAAATTATAAAAATTATGTGTATTATGATACTATATTCCTATTTTTAATTATTATTACTATGTATCATGAATGTGTGTATGTACCATATGTATTATCATGTATGGATGATGTTTAATTAATTTTTTCTTGATGTATAATTTATAATTTATAAGAACTAAACTGTTTCATAGTTATTTTACTGTATGTACTTAATTATAATATTTGTACTATGTACAATGTATAATACATTGTACTAAACATTTCTGTTTTATAAAATCATTTGTGAATAAATACTTGTTAAAAGTGAAACATTTTAATAATATACTAAATATACCTATAATTTATTTTTTTTGATTGGATGCCTACAATGTCATACTATTTTTAGGTCTTTTGCTTAAAACAAAGTACCTATAGTATAAAAAAATATAGTATAGGTCTTATACTATATTTTTTTTAAGTAACTGTGACATTTTTTGATAAATCAACCAACTATAGTTTTGGTTACTAGGTAGTTACTACACTTGTATTATTAACAGATACAAACTACAGGGCCTAAAATTGTGTGGAGTAGCACACACTATGGGCAGTAGCTAATATTAAATGTGTTGTAACAAATTTAAAAGTGTGCAGTTCTTATTTTCGGCTTTTATAAATTTTTATTTGATTAATATTCAATATTAGTTATTGAAAATTACTAATTAGCATATTGTATTTATTTGAAATCCTTAACATTAAAAATAATACCGACTACACCATATTCAGGGTGGCTTATAATGTAAGAAGTATATTAGCCAAGCTATGTCGTTTTTAATTTTAAAATGTTTAGTCATATACCTATATGCATCAAGGACTTTTATAGAAGATTGACTTAGATTGTATTTATTATAACTAATTATTAATAAATAGCAAAAATAATTATGCCAATGAAGTTATATGTGGCATGTGCACTACTAGGCCTATGTTCATTATTTTAAAATATTTTGGTGTGAAATTATAGGCGTGCAGTAGCAAAATATCTTAATTTTAGGCCCTGACAAACTAGTTGAATTAATTTGAAAATATAGTTAGGCCAACAATTTCTAACATTGTAAAAGTAACATTTTAATAAATTGGTATAAATACTTTGTAAAAATATGTTAACTATAATTGTTGGCTGCTCCAACCATGAAATATTGTTAAGCCAACTATTTATAAAATTGTAAAAGTAACAATTTAATTGGTTATTAGCTAACTAGCTGTTTAGTTTTTTCCGGGTCGGCTGTCGATTTTTTGTCAACTTTGACCACCTTTTTTCTCAGTATGTAGTTAGGTTTTTCCAGCATATCCATGGTCCTATGCATCCTGTACGACTTCGGAAGCTGATCTTCATTGTACAGCTGGTCACTAAAATATATTCTCCTCAGCCGGCAGTTGGCGTGCACTTTAACGCAGACTGTCTCCACGTAGGTCGTACTAAAGCTGGTGATTGTGAACTTGGCCAAGTTCATTTGCAGTTGGTTCCAACCCATGTCCATAGAAACCGGCATCGTGACCATGAACGTGCTCAACTTTTTTTTCACATGGTAACTGCTCATACGTAAACGCCGGCGAATGTTTTCGCTGTCCAAAATCTGTTTACGCATACATTTGAGGGCGAGGAAGACGTGTTAGAAGATATAGAGAACTCGGTAAATTTCCATCAGTGGAAATATTATATTTCTAAGTTGAGTATAATAGCTATTATATATTAGAGCCTAGGGACAAACTGTACCTAACGTTGAGGTTTATATACAAATAAAATACTCGACCGATTTTGTCAAAAAACGATTGAAAATATTTCAACAGATGAATAACGGAAACAGTAGATGGATAGATTATATTAGACAGTCAGCTAATACAGATATTATCAGTCGGGTTATATCTAAATGGCGCATATGCAAATCCGGAGTTTTTGACGAATAATTGGCATCCAATTTTGCCCACATAATATTTGGGCCCTCGGACGGTTTGTAAGAGCATTAATGCTTATAATTATAATAGAAGCCACGGGAAACAGCTATTATTATGTATAAAAAGCAAAGTATATTGTAGAAAGGTATAGAATCAAAAAATACTTGACGATTTTGACGATTAAAGGAATGTTTAAAAATGACGTACCTACATTCGAAGGTTAGGTTAGTAGTATGTGTAACGGATGATATCCCTTTCATCACAACGTATATTAAATATTCAACATATTTGGTTAATTGAAGAGTATAGTAAACAATATTAGATAAGTTATTCTAGTGGAAATGGGAGAGCAAACGCAATAGAAATGATGCAATAATATAGGAAGTGCAAGTTAACTTGAACAAATTATGAAAGGGGTATGATACGAGACAATAATTACCAAACAGGTACACTTCCGGGAAAAGGGAGACGGTCAGCCGAGCGCTCATATTGCCTCAGACGTAGTATTTTAAAGCGCAGTACGAATTTACATTTTTAACTTTACATATAAAAAACCACATCATATAATATATAAATCACATATTATATATATGATGACAGAATATGGGTAGTATGTAACATATATAGTATATACATATACGACACAAAGATTATAAGCAAGTACATAGTATCTAATAAATAATTGGCATTTCATGTATATTGAAATATATGGAAACGGCGATAAGTCTGGTCAAGAGCTCTTGACGCGACTAGGCGTGCAGGATACAGATATTGGCTTTATGAATTTCTGTATGCGCAGAAGATAAGTCGATGGATCAGGGGGAAGGTAGAAGAGTATGAGGCCTTATAAAACCAGACCTGAAACGACCTGTTTTCATACGTGATTTCCCATTGCACATGCGAGCATCTTCACATCACTCAGTGTAACAATTTGTCATTTTGGACTTTTGGATTTTTGCTGAATTAAAATTTTAAAATAAACATTTTAACATTCAACGAGTTTACATCTTATTCAACCATCCTAAGAAAATCCTCATCTCAACGGTCTTGCTATCTGCAACCGGAAAGCTACGCAATTAACCTAATTGCTAGTTTACCACATATATCTGTATGGCCCGGCGTTGACTGGGGATAATTGGAAAAATGAAACCGAGATGGGTAATTAAATTGTGGTTGATAGTAATAACTAATAAATAACTTGTTTTACTTACATGAACCAATATATTGCAACATAAATAAACAAATATGTTTTTTAGATTTTAATATTATTATTAGTACAGTGCCAACTGCCACCACGGGCACACGCACGTGCTAATCGCGCTCCATTATCGCAAACTTCGAAGCTTAATATTGCACACAACACGTTTCGAATTATTACGTTACCTACTTACAAACGCAACACCGTGCATCGGGCTGCCAAACATGACGCCGCCTCGATCACCTTATACAAACAAATCAAAACGACATTTGTCCTGCACATATCAACAAGATGAGAAGAAAATCAAGTAATTTATTTCTCCAAATCGCTACGTGGCACTGGCCAATGCAAGCAGCGAGACTGAAACCGAGGTATTACTGCCTAATAATAACATGGTGGGTTGTGATCAACTACCCCAAACTGAAGTCGCACCTAACCTTACTCGAATCCCGATGATCTACGTAATAATAACGTCTCAAACTTCTCATTATTCAATAAGAAGTTAATATCACTCACAGGTACTAACTATTTAGAATGTTTCACTTAAGTACACACCATCATTTCTAATAGCCTGGACCAAAAACCGCATAAGCGGCGCATAACCTACAATATTATAATCGATTATTTAAGCGACACCGATGCAGAATTGCACTACTTTTAAACACACTGCAAACGGTAATACAAGGTAGTAATTAGAAATTTTCATTACTCTACACTCCTAACCGATATTTCAGACGCACTGGCCGAACTAAGACACTAGTATGGTTTATATCAAAAAAATCATCACCCTTTACCACTGTTCCACGTCGAACTGGCTCTTAAATTAATTTAAGTTTAGAGAATGTCCCTTTTGCACTTGTTACAGTAATTTGTAATGTAAAGCACAAATAAAATGTCATTAACGATTCAGAAAAACTACCAACTAGTACACTCAACGGAATTTTTTTAAATTAGTAAATTATTTAAAAAAATTCAACATTATTACGAGGCCTCTTTAACGATGAGTCTCCCTGAACACCCCACCTCTACTCACAATATCATGTAGCTCCACCCCTGAGAATCAATTACAAAATCAAAATAATTGTTTGAAGATAAACATAAAAACAAATGATTTAACTTATTTATAGAGTAATTTTTATTTTATTTTTGAAGTAATCACAAATTTATAAAAATATACACTAGGTTTTGATGAGGGCTTTAAAATTATTTTATACGTGAAAGATAAACTGTTTAAAATTTAAATGCAACGGAATGGTATAGAAAACTGGTAAAAACTAAAAAAAAACAATTCGTAGCTTTATAAATGGTGAATATGAAGTGGAAGAAGAAGAACATGTTAATAATACTTCAGCTCTAAGACAAATAGTGTCATCTAAATATGCTCTAACAACATCATGTGATGTGGAAAGAAGTTTTAGTCAATATAAATCTATTCTTCATTTCTATCGCCTGTTGTGTATTTCATAATTTGAAATAGCATTTCATTACAGAATGTAATATTCAGTGTAATAATAACTAATTATGATTAATATCTATATATATAAAAATGGAGACAAAAATGTATAACAATTCATCAATCGAGAACGGCTGGTCCGATTTGGCTCAATTTTTTTTTAAGATGTTCGTAACTGCCAGGAGAAAGTTTTTACGAAATTAAATTTTAGGAAAATCCACCGGAAAGGTAGAAAATCTCAAATCTGTATGTCAAAAACACAATAGTGGCGCAACAGTGCATTATATTATATTGGTTGCTATTGGTTAATCAGGCATGTTTGTTGATTTCATACAATATAAAAATGAATCGCAGAATGTGTTGCTAAGCGCAATAATTCTACTGTACGTGTGTTGTGACTGAGCTCCTCCTAAATGGTTAGACCTATTTGAATGAATTTTTTTGTATGCGTTTGCGTTTATTCATCTGATTTTAGTACGCTTAGGTTAAGTTGGGATTTTGTATTAATTGATTATATCAATCCACCATAAGTAGAATACGACAAACTTGGTATAACTTTGATACTTTAGAGTTAAATCATACACTAACGTACATACAGCACGGGATCAACGATTTACCGCAAGTAGATTGCCTACCTGATAATGTACTGCTGCGAATCAGAATTTTTATTCCGGGCAACGGAAAAGTTAAGATTAATTTTGAACCATACACCGAATATTAAATAACGAATTGAACAAGTTTGAGTCACATATAGTTGG